>NC_058021.1:8058488-8433247 GCF_019176455.1 Solea senegalensis | reverse complement strand
AATGTGTGTATATTTAATCCTGCAGGATAAACTGTTGGATGGGATAATATTAGTTTTTAATGAAGGAAAAATAATTCTAGTTCTTTGTTTTTGTTCTTTTCCCCCCTAGTCTCTTGTGTCCAGACATACCTCGGCCAACGTGTCCATTGTCCGCTCTGGCTGCTCCACAAATCTCAGTACCATTCTCCAGGTTGAGGATGAACAGATAGGAAGTCTTATTCTGCACCTAACTTGTCTCACTGGTCTAAGTCTAAAAGCGTCTGTCCAGCATTCTATAAAAGCATTGCAGACTCTGGGATTTCCCTCTTTTGGATCTCTAACTCTGAATGCTTCATCTGCACATTTGCCTGGTGTGGATGTTGCCCTTGAACTGGGACGCTGTTATTTCAGGAGTAAATTAGCCAAAGAGACCAAAGAAAGTGACGAGCACGAGTCTCTTTATCTTGTTAATGTGACACACGTCTGTCCTGCTCTACAGGTAAGAAAATATTTTAAAATTTTTCTTAAGATACTGTTTCAAACATAATGTGTTTAAGGTGTAAATATTGTTATGTTTGACTGCGACAGTTCCACGTCAGTCACTGTCAGAATCACTGGGATTTAACTATGTTTAAAAAACACTTAGAAATACAGAATCCAGCCTGTTGGAACACTAGCATACAGTACCTCAAAGAAGTAGTACAATATCATGCCATGAAATATTGCAATATTGTGTATGTCAACTCAAACAGTATCAAGGCAGATGCTGCATAGTGGGAAAAAAAATGCAAATAATCAACTGTTTTTCGTAGGGAACGGTCCTGCCAGTGTCCCTGGCTCTTCAGGGTCTCCTGTCTGTGTCCACCTGCCAGCTGATGGTGACTTCCTCTCTGAATGTAGACCACCGTGACCTCACCCTGGACTTGGCGCAGTCCTGCAGGCCTTGGCATCTCTCTGGAAACCTTGCACACTCCTTCCCTGAGCTCAGGAGTCGAGGTCTGCCACACGTCATCTCCATCGAGGCCACGGCTCCTGCAGGCCCCGGGCAGAGTGGCCAGACTGTGCTGATCAAAGCTGGGACTTGTCATATTAGAGCCAGTCGAGTCACGGAGGCCAAAGGAGGGCCACAGTGGCTCTGGGCTCTGGATTCAAAGTGCCCATTGTTACAGGTAGGACTTTTTAGGTTGTTTTGAAACATGAGACGAACATGTGGAATTATGTAGTTCTGGTTTTTGAATGTGGTAATATGAGGTATTGACACATTATTAACATTGACTTTTACAAGGCGCACTGACATCTGGACACCAGTAACTTAAGCATGCATACAACGTTAGCCTTTTTTGCCACACTAAAGGATTATTCACCCCCAACATTAAAATCACTTCTGTTTTAATGGAGTGGCTGAATCTTCTCATGTTCTACTGCTTTATAGTCCACATGAGGGGCACAGGGGGGCATATTTGCTCTAAAGATACAGGAAATGTTATTGGTGCCCTGTGCTCATACTCGTACTTATTTGCTATTACAATCTGACAAAATGACAGCAGTCTTCTTATTTCCCCCAGGCGCAGGTGAATGGGTCATTGTTGCAGGACTCTGAGGGCATCTGGACAACCGTGCTGGACACTGATCTGGAGGGCAGAAGGGGTTTCCTTAGGCTGAAGGCAAGGCCATGGCCAGAGCTGAGTGTTGAGTGTCAGCTCCGTCACAACCTTCCTGCTCTCAGGGGTTTACCTGAGCACAGCAGACTGAGCGTGACCGGCAGGGCTGGAAAGCAACGATACAACACAGACGCCGTCCTTCAGATGGACGGCTGTGCTGTTAGTGTCAGTGGAGCGGTGATGTCATATTCTGGCCTGCAGGGGTCAGTGTTGTATCACAACAACTGCACACTGATTCAGGTACTGGCGGGACTGAATCATTTCTCCTCATGAATCATGAATCATTTATCAGCTAAAGAAACCAAAGCTATCACCTGTTTCTGTCTTTAGGCGTGGAGTAGTCCTCACAGGATTCATGCTTCTGGGCTGTTGGTCGTATCCCCAACTTTTGCTGAATCTCAGGTTTCCGTGGCGATAGATGAAGCGGAGTTACAGACTACACTGGCTCTTAAGAAAACAAAGGTGTTGTATTTTACAGAAATATTTGTGCTCTTATGTTTGGAGGAATTGTAGATGATGACATTTCTTTTGCTGTTGTTGTCTTTGCAGGATAAAAATGAAGCATCGCTGCATCTAAACCACACTGTGCCTGTATTGAAGAAGCTTGGTCTACCTACAAATGCCACAGTGACACTGAATTGTGGGAGTTCCAGCAATGGCTCTTTCTTTTACATGTTCAACAGCAGTGCAGGGAATCAAAATGTAAGAGCAGTTCTATGCAAAGTGGAACAGTTTGGCAAAAATGTCCTGAATACATAATGATGTATTTATAAAATATCGCATCATCATCTAAAACATTTAAAACAATCAAACAGGGGCAAAAAGAGGAAGTCTGGTCAGTTAAATATATAATATGTAACATTTCTGCATCAAAATATCTAAAAATGACAAGACTATTTTGTTGAAATGTTGTAAAAATGTTTCTAACACTCATTTCCAACACAAATTTTCATTTTGGTCACCTTTTAATGTCATTCACTTTACTGTCTCTGCATTAACCTTTTGGCAAATACACTATGAAACATTCGAGTAAGTATTAGGTTCTACTAGTTAGCCAATGTTTTGTCTTTTTTTTTCATTTTATTGTGTATATTTGTCACAAATTGATCGCAACTACTGAGCTCCGTTTGCTGCATGTTCTGCCACACTCATTCTGAATGTCTTACAGATAATCCAAGAGATGATGGTGTCAAAGACGCACCAAACAGTCGGCGTGCAAACTCGTTTCAGACACACAGTGAACTACCTGAAGAAACTGGGAGTTCCTGGAAACAATAGCATTCAGGTATGAGGCTCAGAGAGATCAAACTAGTCAGTTATCAAGAAATATCAGCTAATAACGGTGTACGATCACAACGACTGTGTGTGCAGGTAGAGCTGGGTTCTCTTGAGGGAAAGGCCTTCACCATACAGTCTCACTTTGGGGACCAGCAGGCAGGACTCAGGCTGAAGATGAAATGTTTCCCCATGACCAAAGAGATAAGTGGAGGCATTTGGCACAGCTGCTCATGGCTGCAGCACAGAGGACTACCACTCACCGTAGAGGTAGCAGAGGTTATGAGGTCGTCTTCTTTTCTCCCTGCGGTTTTTAAACCCACTCGATTGTTCTTATTTTGTCTGCCTCGTGTTTTCTGTTTCTCCAGGGTTTCTCTTCCATCCAGGGAGTGTTTCCCCAGTTTCAGTCCAGGGCTCAGCTCATTGTGGACCGATACAAGCTGCTCACCTCTGGATTTAATGTCAGTGTCAGCGATGGACGCCTGGCCCTGCAGCTCTCCTACTCTCCACTAGTTTCAAATCACACAAGGGCACCATTCAGTCTGGGCACTGCACTGGTTGCTCAGTTCAAAGGTCAGATTGGATTACCAGCTGAACTGTGTTGCTTTATCTTGTTTGGTTTTTTTAATACAGAATTGTTCCCAGAACCTACAATTGTTTTACACTATCATTTATCTCTGAATTATGGTCTGGATAAAATGGTCTGGACTGGGGTCCACCATTAAGTGATCTTTGATATAAACCATAAACGCCATTGTCAGTAAGAATATATTGAATAGCTGCCAGAGGTGACTCCACTGGGTGCAAGAAGAACAGTCTAATGGAAAATAAGGAGTAAATGGTCTCGATTACTAGTTTTGCTTAACAATTGGGTTTTTTTGAGCAGTTCTGTTGAATTTTGAAACTTTATGTAAGCACTTCTTTGCGTTTTCAATCATCATCCAACCTGTTTCGAATTGTCTCGCTTTAATAGCACAGTGTTGCTATTGCTCTGTCTGTCTTAACTTAAAACAAACCACTTCCTGTGTGCAGCACGGGTGGCACAAGTTCTTGACACCACCATACTGAGAGACATAAGAGAGTTGTGTAGGATTAATCAGCAGTGTATGAACTCACGTGACAGTTGTTTGAGTGTGACAGACGTTTGTTTATTTTTAAAAGTTACTGTTTTGACTGTTAACCTGTAACAACCACAATAACTACCTGCAGGTCCTCTGCGCAGCGTCACAGTAGACGTTCACTGTCAAGACTGGAGAGTGCAAGTGGTCGGTGATGTAGGAGGCTGGAGGGCACATGGAGGGTCAAAGGAGGCCAGAGTTACACTCAGACATACTGTGCAGGGACAAGTCAGTCCTGCTCTACAGGTGATGATAGCGTCTCGTTTAAAAAAAAAAGTTCTACCAACTTTGCTTCTGTGTGTTAACCAACTCTGTGACTGCAGCTGGAAGCCTGGGGAAGACTGACTGAGTCACAGCTCAGGTGTTCTATGGTTGTGAACCCTGAATGCAGCTCATCGCTTGCACTCATCATCCAGGGACACCATCTGCCTCATAGGTACACACACACACACACACATCCTTATTGAGGACACTCAGACGTAATGCATTCCTTAGCCCCTTACCCTAACCTTAACCATTACGACTAAATGCCTAACATTAAATGTTACAGAGTCAATATTGTGTCATTACTTCTTAAGAGGATTTCCCCCCAGAACCGTAGTTGTTTTTTAATCCTGTTTTCTCGGGCTGTAAAACAGCAGGAGGACATCTGGTTGTTCCGGCTCTGTTGTGGCTGCTAGTAATGAATATAACTGCTGAGAAGAAGTTCAGTAAACTCTTCCTAAGTCCTCAAAGTCTACGTGCGTTATTGTTTGCAAATGAAACCACTCAGGTTATCACGTTAACCTTAAACCTAACCCTAAAATAATCCTAATTCTACAAACCCAAACCCTAAAATCAAGGTCTTAACCCTGAAAAAGCCCTTAAGAGTTGTGAGGACCAGCGTAAATGTCCTCACTTCCTATCCTTACGAAGAGATACATTCACATACACACACAGAAAATGGGAAAATGAGTATTGTACAAAATAATAATAATGCTTCCTGTCTGTCAAACACATGCACTTTAAGTGGTAGATGCTCTTTTGTCTAGCAAGGACCTGATGGTGAAGGTTGTCCAGAATATCCCAAAGATGATGGTGTACCTGCCCTCTCAGCTCAACGTCCGCTCTCAGGTTGCTTTTTTATCCTTGTCCATTCAAAACCTGTGCGTCATTTGGAGTCTGTTAACATCACCCTGTTCCCTTCTTGTTTGATGATAATGATGATGATTTTTTTATACTTTGTAATATGGTACGATTACATAGCATATCATGGAAACATCAAACTGTACGTCACCATCTCTCTGTCTCCAGCTGAACCAGTCTCAGTCCAGTGTGTCGGGTTTGTTGGAGGTGCTGTCAGGGAGGAGGAGGCTGTGGGCTCTGGGTGAACTGGCAGTTATTGAGAGTGGATACAGGCAGGCACTGGATCTCAAACATTCATACCCACAGGTATATTGGATCCACCTCTCTGTAATTCTGCTCTTTGCCTATGTAATTCCTTATAATTCTTGACCAAACTGCAGCAGGTATGTTTGTCTTTCCACAACCTGAACAGAGAGAGAGAGAGAGAGAGAGAAATCCACATAATCAGTGGTTCATTGATGTCATTTGTTTTTTTATTTTAGCTAAAGCCACTCCCCAGGTCTGTAGCTGTGAGGACAGTGTATGAAACCAGGAACTGGAGCTACCAAGTTCAACATGGAGCTGTGTGGGGCAATCAGGAGTTTAGCCTGTCTGCTCTGTACTCTGCTCCTCCAGCCCTGGAGATGGGAAACCATACACTGAAGGGTAAACCACTGCAAAACCAACTGTGCTAAGAGCTACACCACAATTCCCATCATACATGTTGGTGATAAAATCACAGCGCGACATTGTGGATGGATTGTTGAGGTCTCAATCTTTTCTCAGTTCATATCAAATGCATTCCTCGGTGGACTAGCCTGGAGGCGACAATGGAGCACTCTTTACAGGGCAGACTAGACAGTGTGTCACTGGTCTGGATGAGACATGGGCGACTGGAGCAGGTAAAACCTTAACTCATCTATAGACTGCAATTCAAATTCAAATTCTCTTGGTAGTTTCAGTGTTTACAAAGTCATAGAACACACTGTTTTGTGAGTCGTGGACAATCATTCAAAAGCCTGTAAAACGCTTGGCAGTCCCGCGCTGAAAACGGCTGGCAGCCAATAAAAGCCTTTTAACATTGTCTTTCATCTCCATCTTATCTACATCACCCCTTTAAACTACAAAAATACAAAATCACATATCACCTGATATGTGAGGACAGTCCTGACCACACCAGAAACTGCTGCTGTAATGAACGTTAATGAAAAAGCTTTATCAAACGTGAAGATGTCTCTTCTGCTGTCTGTGGTCATGAGGTGTGATGATTGTTCCTCTGAAGGTCAGAGCGCTCAGCTCTTGGAGTCAGTCAGAGAAGATCAATGAGACCAGACTTGAGCTGGAACAGCCGTTCTCCCTCACACTGAGTCAGCTGTTCCTTCACACCGTGTCCCGCAGCTCGCAGAGTCAACAGCGCAGCAGCCACCAGGTACAGATGTTCACATAGTATATGCATTTTAACTTATTAGGGAAGATAAGATAACTATCTATAACATGTTATTCCCCTTTTTTTCATTTAACCAGGTTTGATTCAATGAGGTCAAGGATTTTCTTTAAAAGGAGACCTGGTCAAGATAGGAGCAGTTACATTTCTAGTCAGAAATACTTAAATTACCTTGCTAATTTAAAACACTTCAATATTGGCGACCTGTTTAGGGTTACTAGGTTTTGAAGCTGAAGATCATACTGTGAATTATACCAAAAACCAGGTGCCCTAAAACTTTCTTTCCCAATTTAGTTCAAACATGATGAACAATAATTCATAGACTATGACTTCTATGTTTTCATTTTAAAAGAGAAGTAAGAAAGACTTTTGCCAACGAAATCACTTTAGAATAGAGTTCATAGTGGTGCATACCCATGCAACGACAGTATACTATATGGTATACTATATGCTATGCATAATTCTGTTCATTTTTAATTGTATTAAATACGAATGGACATCTTTATTCGGATATCTTTGCACAATGTGACAAAATTTTGCTTCCAAATACTCCTTACATCTTATTTTCATTTTGTCTGGCTTGTTGGAGATAAAAAAAATCCCTGAAGTGCACTGTGCATTCAAATATTTTATACTTTTGAACAACAAAGTCAGAAACTAACAAGCAATACTCCATACCAGATGTTTTTATAAAAATACTCACTATAGATCCATATCCTGAGCACCACCCAATATGAAATTCTTAATTTTATAAGCGACATTCCTAGAAAATTCCTTTTCTTTTTTTAGCCTTGTCACTTACAGACAAACTTCTGCCAAAAACATAACAAACATAACCTCCTGAGAAGAGGCAATCATTCAACCAAAGGAAACTGGAGGGGGGAACTAAAGAAGCATTTAATTATTTAGAGCATATTCATTCTGTGAGACAGTTGTGTGCTTAAGTCTAATGGGTTTTTATTTTTGCATGCAGACACATCTGTCATGGAACAGTACCGTCCCTGTCAATGTTTCGCTCAGCCTGAACAAACAGTGGCAGACCAACTCCAGCAGGGGTCAGGCATGTGCCATGTTCTCAACACAACAGGTCAGTCAATCCTTTGCAATATCATCATGGACATTGATACACAGATTATGGCCAGATTATGATGGATGTGTGTGTGTGTGTGTAGATGGTGGCGTCTTCTGTTAAAGGCTGCATGTCAGTCGGTCTGGAGGGAAACTCATATTCACAAAATGCGGAGCTAAGATGGAACAACAGGAGTGTCAAACAAGGCATGAAGTACCAGGTACTCCTTGCCACACTTGGCTCACACACCAAATATAAACAAACAAACAAACAAACAAACAAACTCAGTTTGTGCGACTGTCATTTGTAGAAGGGACCTCGGGGAATCCACACCCTGCAGGTCAATGTTGTGTTGGATAAAGTGTCTCCCGCACCTTGTCCTTCACACACACTGCTGGCCAAAGTCCAAACCAACCTCAGGGATCGTGTGGAACACACAATGCTCCTGGGCCTCTGCCCCCCACAGCCCGTGAGTCCACAAACACTCTGTCTCTGCTTGTCTTGTCATGGACAGGTAACATGATGAAGAGGCATGCTGGGAGAAGCCTAACAACCCGTTTCAATAAACATGTGTGTGTCTCTGTTTCTCTGTGGGCGTGTGTGTGTGTATGTGTGTGTGTCTAAGACTCTTTCATGGTCAGGAACCCACAGAGTGATCTCAGGAGATGAGCTGTTATACACACAGTCTCGTCTCTCTGTGACAGGACACCCCGACCAATGTAGCCTCACCCTTGCCTTCATCAACTCCTCCTCCTCTCAGGTCACCAACATGACTCTTTTCTCTGAGGTAAACGACCGTAAAAACCATCTGGAGCAAAAACAACACGAACATGTCCCTGTAAGATTACTTTCACAGGGTTAAATCCTGTTACGTTTCTCATTTTTGCTGCTTCTTTATATGTAGCAGCTATCATCTTACTTTGATTTTGTATTAAGTGCAATGGCATTACATTATACACACTCACCGACCACTTAGAGTGGATATTTGCATTAACAAGTAGCTGAACAGGTGTACCTAATAAAGTGACCTGTTAGTGTATATTGGCTTGTCTTTCACAATACGACAATGTAGATGATCCTTGGCTGAAAACAAATGATGAAAGTTTGGTTTAACAAACAGTGTGGCAGTGTCTTTCCTTTGTTTATCAGTGAGTTGAAATACTAATGTTTGTATGTACATCACAGTCTAGGATCGGTAACTGGAGTGTGGAAGTGGGGGCCAGTGCCCTGTCCTGGCCTCGGAGTTCTGGTCTCCAGCTGCAGGCCAGACTAGACCACACAGAGAAGATCTGGCTGAATGGGACAATAGAGGGACGATGTCTTCACACCACAGCTGGTTATATGAATGGTAAGTGCAGTACATTCATCAAAAAATGTCAACTGAACTTTATGATTCTAACAAACTCATCTCATATCTAGGTCCAGGCCTTTTTGAAGACCTCACGCTGATGGCATGTGTAGGGACAAATCACAGTTTGATGGTTGATGTCGAAAAAAGAGACAGCGGCAGTAAATCTGTGAGTCTGGGCCGTGTGTCTGTGGGAACGCTCGATCAGAGGCTGATGCTGAGAGCCAGTGGCTGTTTGGAGAGTCTGACTTCAGCTGAGGTACCGGTATAACCACCACGTAAAGCACCAGTATAAAGAGGAACATCATCTCAGCTTCGATAGAGCATAACATTTGATGAGAGACATTTTATTTCGTGTTTGTTGTTGTTTTCAAAACAGGCACGGATTCAGTATCTGAGCTCTCGAATGTGGAAGAAAGTGTTAGAAAGAATCAAGACATTACAGCATCTCCTCATTGAATTCAGGCGGCAGGTAAACGTAAACACAATGAGGACAATACTTATCTCAACATAGGCAATAAAGCTGTATGATGGGTTTTAAAGTGTATGTGTGATCACTGGTTCTCATCTCAGTCCAGAGACAGCAAGTTGCTCCAGGAGCTGAGCGCTGTGTCCCTCCATGTTTCCCAGCGAGCTGAGGCTCTGCTCGGTCATAGAGACAGAGGTTTGTTGCCTCTGTGGCAGAACAGCCGCCTCAGGCGCACGCTGACTGAAAGCTTGCCTCGCTTTCTGAGTCTGCTGCAGGACGCCTCGCTGCTCGGACAACAGGAACTGAGAAGTGAGTACAGAGAGACAGACAGACACAGAAGCTGCAATGTATTCATGATATATTTGGACGTTTTATTTCCATGCCTTTCCTCAAAGGCAAAAACCACCAATTTTCAATCAACCCTGAATCATAAACTAATTCTCTTTTCCTTTCTTTTCTGCTGCATGAAAATCTTTTCTGTCATTTTGTCATGAGTTACTTTTCATTTTCTTACATGATCCCAGAATGAAAGGACACGCTGACCTCTGACCTCCTCACTGTTTTGTGTCCTGTAACATTATTGACATGGAGAACTAAATAGGTTGCTGTTGCTCTCATGTCCAGTTCATTCTGATGTCTGTCCTCGTTTTTTGGTGCCTCGGCCTCAGGACCACTGGCCACTCTGGCAGCTGTGTACCACGATGTGAATGGCCATCGACTGGACACAGTGTGGAGGGAGACTGTGCTGCTGTGGACTGACCGGCTGGTGGAGGTCTTACATGGTCTATTGGGAAAACCTCACCTGAGCCCACTTGTCCAGGCCGGCATCACCACCTTTGTTGTTGCCCTGGATGCAGTAAGAAACATTCACAGTAGTTTTCTAGTCTGTCAAGGAGATTATGTTTCCATCGTCCTTCTGTTAGCAACTTCCTCACATCAATGGGAATTTTCGAAGTATTATCCCATTAAACTTTGGCAAAACATGGTAAAAACAAAACATATCTATCAAAACTAAGATGGTAAAACAGAAAGTCTGGATCCTGTGTGTGTGTGTGTGACTCCTCCAGTGGACATGCCCCCTATTTTTTTTTTAAAAATCATTCATATTTGGAAAGATGGTAGCACATTGACCCATAGGGTGACAAACTCAGATGAGAAACCTTTTTTTCATTGCTTTACTCACACTTCTAAAAAATATCAGTCTTCGCCAAAGTGTTGAACGTTCAGAACTTTAGGTTGCTATAGCGTCAAACGCTACATCTGCGCCGCAGCCTGCAGAATCTGGTCTCTCGTGAAAATGGGTGTCTTATTTCCCAGCCCAGTAATGATCTATGTGTTTGGGCCACTCTATTAATTCAGCTTAGAAAATTGATCTGTGATAGTGCATTACAAAAGAAACTCTGTGTGCCCTGTTTGAAGTCATCCACATCACATGCAGTTACAGCCTAGTCTCAAATCTTGCCAATAGCAAACAGATGCTCCCGCACTTAGCGCTCGGTTCAGCGAGGCATCAACAGGACATTCAGGCACCGTTTGATCTTCTATAATGTTTCTATATTGCCCTCCTCAGGGAGATGCATTACATAACACCAAATGACTGCGTTATTCCCTGCAAAAACACAAACATTACATCCATGAATGGTGTAACCACAGGAGACTTATGGACACATGTGTTTTAAGCTCAACACGAGCCAATTGCTAAACTAGCAAATGTTTCCTTGAAGTTTCTCAGCACCCATTCAGATGCATTTTGTCCCTAATCATGAACAGCTTTGTTTCTCTTGCTAATTTTGATCACTCGCCGCTCGCCTTGTTAAATGATACACCTTTATTAGTGACTGTGGATCAGTGTTAGTTTATCGTCTCAGGGGGAAATGACTTTTCTGTACACGTATGCCACATTTAGAACACAATACAACATTTAGAACATCACATGCCATTTGTTTTTTGTTTGAAACTGCTATAGCAGAGGGGATCAGGCTGTTATTTAAACCGGCCTTGTTGCATCTTAGTGTTCTGTATCTGTATTCAGAGGGAAGGATCATGGAGTAGCGTGTGAGGAGTGGGAGGGTGGTGTCTTGTGATGCGTGAGATGTTCTGGGATGTTGGGATCGGGAGCATGTGGAACAGTAGAGATGAGTCCTTTTAGTTTGCGGATGACGAACAGTTGGGTTGCTTTGTTTTTGAATGTCTGTCGTACGTCTGTCAAATCTGAGTTTAAGCCCAAGGTATTTTGGACTGCATGACTCCGCTAGGCTATATGGCCAAAAGAGTTCACCCCAAAAGTGTGATGGATATGCGATAGGAAACTTGCCGCATCTAGATACATCTGTATGATTGTATGTGTGAATGGCAAAACTGTCATGTAAAGTGTTTGATTTCAGACCGTTTACCTCCACTGATGTCTGTGATATTCACATCAGTAACTTGACTGAAGCTGTGTTGTCTGTAACACTGTTGTACTCAGTGAGCAGCAGATTGTATTTGTTTTTGAATTCTCAGACCATCTCTGTATTTCACATGGACTGTATATGAAATTGACGTAGTCCTCCAGTTGCAAAATGAACTCGTATTGCAACCCTGCATTGTATGACACTAGCTGTCAATCACACTTATTCTTCTATAAATAGAAACATCATTTACATATTTGACACTGTGATCTATTGAAAAAAGACCTGATACTATCGACTGAGACCATTAATAGTCATTTTCTACTCGGTCAGAGAGACATTGCCATTAGAAGGCAAGCTCATTTTCCCATGATCTTCCATTCAAACACAGTTCTTTATGCAGCCAGAGGAGTCGCCCCCTGGTGGCTAACTGCTACTTCCTGAAGACATTCTTGGTGCTGATGAGTAGATGAAGAGCATAATTACAGTAACTGATCGACCTTTGTAAAACAAATGCAGAATCCACATGTTAATAGAATGCAGTGTTGTTGTGCACTCACAGGCACGTGTGTTCACAGGCTCAGAAATGTACTGTTGATGTCCACTGTGTGCGTCACTGTAGGGACATGATCACACATCCCATTCATGCTAATTGAATTGAGTATTTCAAAGTCTGCTGTGAAGTCCACACATGGTTCCAGCCACATTTGTCCATGTCGCCTCTCCTCATGTCAAAGTAGTTTCTACTTTGGTATCAATGGCTTCATCTGACACAGCGTATAGAGCTAATGGCCTTGATGTGAAGTTCAAAAAGGTCATTGACCTCCTTCTGGGAAAGGTGGTGATAGTGGAGTAGGGCCTGAGCATGTCACAGTGGGGGAGAGGGTAAACACATGGAGACATGTTTAATGCATTTAGTTTTGCAAAGAAGAAACGTTTGTGTCCAGAGTCAAAGAGCAAAAACAAATGTTGAACAAAGTCTGTGCTAGTGAAACACTGAACTGATAATGACCTCTTTATCAAGCGGAGGTCCGCTTTATCTTCTGAGGCAGAGACAAGCTGAAGATGTAGCTTCACTCTTAAGATAAGAAAGAAAAAAAAAGATGATAAAAACAAGCTGTCAGATGATAGAAACAAATGAACAAGAAGAAACTTTGTCAAGAATTTGTTAAAGCCATTAATCTATATATACTATACTCATCAGTGACTCAGTAGCTCTGATGCAGATTGTGCTTAGGTTAAGTAGAGATACTAAATTGACTGTGGGTGTGAAATGGTGGGAATCCTCAAAGGATTAGCAGGAGATAATGAACAAATTATATAAACATTTCCTGCTGCACGCTGTTTTAGAGATTTTTTTGTCCTCTGTGTGTCCCAGGGGCTAAACGGCCCCTATATTAGTTTACAAGCTTATTAGAATCCACTGCTAGAATAAAATCCAGGATACTAATATGCATGACAGCATTCTCACAAATCTGTTCTAAATGAGGTTTTGTTTGAATCAGGCAGGACAGCATACCTACCACTGGACGGAGACCAGGTTGGCCACAGCTCTGTCTGGACTCAGGAAACGATTGGCCTCTGTCTACAAATTCTCCCCCAGGTAGGGTTCGTTTTCCAAGACCTAAATAAATCACAATCAGCTTTATTGGCCAAGTATGAGTGCACATACAAGGGAGTTGACTGTCTGTGTGATTACATTTAAAACAGTAAAATAAGACGTGACAAGGACAGTAAACGGACAATTGACTGACACATAAATGAAGTATAATAATTTACTAATGTGACATAAGAATAGGAATGGAGAAGGAGTCATTAAATGACTGCAATAGATATCTTGGTCTGTGCAGCAGGGAAACATTTTAAATGTGTGTACATATATGTATATATAACAGTGTATTAACATTTTTGAATATGAGCTGGTTAGATGTTGAAGAATATATACTGTTAGAGCTGCTTATTCATCAATTATCAACTCATTACATTTACTCAACAAGTTTTCAGATTTTTCTGCTTCTTAAAAGTGAATATTTTCTGGTTTTCGTATGACAAAGAAATCATTAAAACGGAATCATTTTGGTTTATGGACAAAAACAAGAACATTTGATATGAAAAGCTATTGATTATGAAAATAATCTTTACTTTAAGTTTGTGTTGCATAACTGCAGACTTGTACACAGTCATAAAGAAGCTTTTGGAACAAGTTTCTTCACAAAGGCAGCAAGACTTGCTTGGAATTCTTTAAAATTCTCTTCTAACTTACTAAAAACCTCTTGTGGGTTTGCTAAAGACCACTTTTAATGACAGCCTTGTTAATATGACCACATGTTGGTTCTTCCTGAGTAGAAGCCATATCATGAGTCAGGCAGCCAGTGTCATATCTGAGTTTTTCCACCTTGAAATTTCAAGTCACAAACAGCATCATACAGTCAAATTATGGTGTACATGTGTTGGCCATGTGTTAATTATTTTTAGCTGTTGTAGATAAGTCATAGACGGAGATCAAAAACCCACGACACATCATTAAAATGCTCGTATTAAGTCGATTGCTACGCTCACGTCCATGAAACCAGACCATGACTGTAGTTCAGTGTGTGAAGTCGAGGAAACACTGCCATCACATTTTGTCTGAATGATGTTGTAGGAAGATGGATGATATGATGGTGTCTGACCGTACTGTTGTAAGAGTGTCGCAGAGAGAGAACTTTACAGCGTAGGAGAACAAATGTCAGGAAGCATATGCTGAATTGGTGTTAGGTTTATGAGGGTTTCTTTCTTTTTTTGCTCTAAGGGACCCAAAAACGCTTGAGAAACTACAGCCAGGTTAAAAGACAGTATCATTCTCATATCATCTGTCATTACTTTTCCGATCAGCGGCTTACGGTTCCAATAGAAACGGAATTATAAGATGTTTGTGTGTTAAGCGAACGTGGTTAAGTGACCGAGCCAAAACACAGATGGTTGGAATAATACTAATTGAAGCTATGTAAAGATGGTATGAAAGTGTTTTTACACTTTTAAAATTTAGGAAGAAGAAGACATTCTTTTACGGTTTAATTAGTGCCAGAGGAAACAAAATCACTTTGAGTGTTGTTGAAGCTCATGTGTGAGTCGTTGACCCAGTGGCCTAGCCTAACCCTTTAAGAGGTTAAATACCTTGGACTGCCCATTAGTTTGAAATGAAACCTTTAGGATGAGACGTGAAGCGTCTTCAGGAATCCAGAGGTCCTGCTGCCTTAAGTAGCTCTTTTAAATGACATAATGTGGATGACTGAGAATCTTCACAAACACGGTGATTTATAGATACCTTTTTTTTTTTTTTAAGTTAAAAAAACACTAGTTTGAGCGCAAGCTTCAAAGTTTTCTTCTGATGGTTTTCCCAGTGGCTGCTCAGTGACTGTGTCTGTGCCGCTGTCGCCACTCCACCAGTCAAAGTTGGCCAAGGCAGGACTGGTGGAGATCCTCCTGGAGGAGTGGCTCCTGAGGCCGCTGCAGACCCTCGTCTCCATCAGACCCGGTGCTGAACTCAACCGCCTCAAGAGGAAGCTCATGGACAGCCCGTTTAAACGTAAAACAAGTGCACTTTTTTACAACAACCTATTAAATAGAAATGGGTTGCTAACATTTTATTTTACACGTCCATTATTTCCAGATGATAAAAAAAATTTACTTAGGGACTAATTACTGGGAAAATATTATAATTAGATTAGATGATTAGTACCACAAAATACTGATTAAACATGTACAATTTGCTTCTTGCCCCCGCCTGCCCCTGCGCTGCTGCTGTATACACACAAACACTCCCTTATTCAGGTCTAGTAGTATTTCACATTATGATGTTACACTGTCTTTGTTAACGAAGACCAAACAGAGGCAGAATAATAACATCAAGACCTATGTATTGTATTTTGTACTTTATTAATCCCCTTAGGGAAAGTCCTTTCTCTGCCTATAACTCATCCTTTACTAGAAAACCTTCCCAGTGTCTGGGGAGCAGAGGAGCAAGGTACCCCAGCCCTTTAACCGGCAACCCTCCGGTTACAAGCCACGTTCCCTTTCCACTTGGCCATGGGCTATGTAGCGCAGCTTTAAATGTATAAAACAGAAGTCTGGAAAATGATGGATTATAAGTGTCTTTATCGTTGCCTCCCTCCAAAAAGATGAAGCTCTGCTGGTGGCAGATCAGTTCGTGGTGACATTCGATGGTCACCTGTATGAGCTGCCGGGCTCGTGTCCACTGCTCCTCGCCCAGGACGTCAGCACTGACCCTTCATTCACGCTGCTGCTGCGCTCCGACGCGCAGAGCCTCCTCCTGGTAGAAATGAACAACGACACCATTCACATTCAGCAGAGTGGACAGGTATTCACTCCTTTGCCACAGCATTCTGTGGTAGTTTTGATACAAACAGTAGAGGCTTCTGTGTTTGGCTTTATGTAAAAAAAAAAAGATGTTTGTATCACAGGTGAGGACCAACTGCAACCAAACTGTGACACACATGTTCCACAGTGACAGTGGAGTCGCTGTCAGGAGAGCGTCAAACATTGTGCAGGTGACCAATCAGAACGGGGTGTCGGTGTCATGTGACCGATCACTCGACTTGTGCAGCTTCACTTTGGATGGATGGCTACATGGTAAGAGAGCTATGGTTTGTATTCATACAGTGTCTCAAAGGTACAGTGAGTAAGAATCAGTGACATTTAATCATGTCAAAGGAACTACGGTGGCCTCCACATAGCAGAGCAAATATTGTTCTTCGTTTGTGGGAAACACTCACTACGTGTGTGTGTTTGAGCGGCTGTAGAAGCTGCAGTGCAAGAAAGCGCCCTCTGTAAAACCAAGGCTTTGCCCAGAGTACATAAAAAAGATGTGTATTTTAAAGCAGTTATATACACGTCTACATACTTACAAAACTGCAAAAAACAAACTCTTACTTATATGCAATGCAATGCAGGAAACCCCCTTTCAAAAGTGAACCCAAGCAGGAATAACAGGTAAAGGTTTTGAGAGCCTCGGTGTGAGAGTTGCTGTGATCGGAGTGCGATCCACTCGGCTGATTACAGCTGGGACGCATAACTACTGTGTCCCACATGACGTAACGCAAGGCTTCATTAGTTATTAAACACTGGAACTTAAAGACATACGTCATCCATTGGAATTTGTACGCCAAAGCTGAGTGGCCTTCTTTGAGAATATGAGGCTTATCTTGGCTTGGCTTCCGTCATATTATTTATGCTCTCTGCTACAAAGAACCATTAGCCATCGTGCATTACGTTCTTGTGGGATTTATGACTTCCCTGTTCCCAGAGGTTGGACTGAATTTGGAAAAACGTAAAAAAAAAAATAATAACAGTTTTTTTCTTATCACAGGTGCGTCTACTGGTCTGTTAGGGATCAACGACAATGAAGCAGGGAACGATTTTCCTCTGCCTGACGGCTCTCAAGCAGAAAACATGGACAGTTTTTTCTTCAACTGGCAGGTACGATGAGTTTGCACATTCACACTGTCGTTAAAGGAGGAATGCACTGTCCTGATGCATCGTTGATTCAATGAACTGTGTCTCTCCCTGTGTGCAGACTGAGGCAAACAGTACTTTACTATACTCTGTGATGCAAAAAATGTCTAAAATGTGCATGTCATTGTATTTACTATTAAGACATAAACAGTTATGCTTGACACAACATTTATTTTTTCCCCAACGTGATAATAAAAAGAAGACAAGCAAGCATATATCTTTATATAACAAACTATTTTGTTTTATATCCCGCAATCTATGTCTATGTTCAATGAAATAAAAGAATACATGCGCCCATACAGAAACAATTAATGGTCTGACGTTAAAAAATAGAGAAACTAACAGAAAAATGTTAAAAAATACACAGGAATTGACCAGGAATCAAATTTTAACGTCCCACTATAAAAATATGTCACCTGAAATTGAGAGAAAAGTAGCTTCACTAGATGAACAAGAATGAAAATGGAAACATTTAGTGCAGACTAAATGCAGCAACTTATCTTAAACTAACATTGTGTTTTTCTTCAGATGACACAGGAGTGTATCAGACCACCAGCTACAGCAGCCTGGAGCCCTGTGAGCTGTGACTTTCTGTTTTCTTCTCCCGACTCTCCGCTGGGCTCCTGTTTCAGAGTAGTGAGTTCAAAACTCACATTGATGACATTTTACTGCATGTCTTTCCAGGAACGATAACAGATCAGGATTAAGGTAAACCGTTATGGAAGACACTGAAAACACGTGTCCTGAACCAAACATTCCTGACCTGTTTCCTGTTTTTCAAAGATTTGATGATAAGGAATTCTTCGGCTGGAGACGATGAGAAAAATAGAACATTGTAAAAAATGAACATAGTTCAAAGGGAGCGATGTTGCTATAAATGCCACAGTTAGATGATAATGTGCAAAAGTCTTAGGGCACCATCATGTTACGTTGTTATGTTTGTCAAATTCTGTCATCGTCAGCATTTGGATTGTAATAATGTGACTTAACCCTTTAACACCTAAGCCTTAAAATGTCCGGCTGACCTTTTTTCGCTTAGTTTAACCATAAAAGGGCCAGAAAATGTCCTGTGCGTAAGTGCTTTTGCTTGTTTTTTCCAGAATAACTTTCAATATCTGGCAGCTATTTAAAATTTACTGCACGTAAAAATAGATTTGAGATGAAGAACGTAGAAAAAACACTGTAGTTGTACACAAACACCAGATTTTGCACGTTAAATTTGAACTTTGAACAGTATAACACATATTTAAAACAACATTTGTCTGAGTCTTTGTCTCAATGTCCAAATTGAGGCTGATTTGCCGCCTTCGTGCAGCAGCGCGAGTGAAATGACCGTAATAACCACACATTGGAAATGTGTCATCTTAGATACGTTACAGTTTGTCTTATATTGACTCATACAGCATGTGTATGCTATGCTCTTGTATAAACTTGGTGTACTACACACTATTTATATATTCGTTAGGTGTAAAAACACAGGTTCGTTACACTGTCACGTGTGACATGATGTGAAAAGGTTCCCAGGACTTGATGAAAAACATTGGGAAGTGGCAGCAGAATGTAAAATCCTTCTGTGTGTTCAGGTGGATCCCACGCAGTTCTTGTCGGTGTGCGAGTCGAGCTCCTCCCGAGCTCCCTGCAGGTTAGCGTCAGCTTTCGTTCATCTGTGCCAGCAGAATTACGTTCCCCTGGAGGTCCCCGTCCAGTGCTGTGAGTCCCAACTTCATACAGTCACACTGTGAAGTACTGTGCTGTCATATTTATTTATTTTTTTACATTTCTACAAGAACAATATTTCAACTTCTTGTGTTTCTTTTCGTTTCAGCGAAAGTATGAAGCTCGGACCCATTTTTTGAAAAAGCAAACACGTTCATTCACGTTCACGTCATTAGGCTGCTGAAACAACACTCTAATACCACTGCGCCACATCATTCACATGCACATGTTCTTATTTTTATTGTATTTGATACATTATTGTTTAGTAATGTTTGTCCTATGTGAACATGTACGTACTAACTGTAGTAACTTGTTGAAACACACTCACTCACTTTATCCAAATCCAAATCATCATAAAGACGTCCATGACTATTTTGTGTGCATTTATTACATTTTTCTTTTTTTTTTAAAACTGCTTTAAGCTGTTTTTTAATACATGTTTTATTTTATTTTTAATGCTCAGCCCTGGAAGATGGGTATGTAGTTGTGAATCTTGGACTTCTGTCTTTGGGTGACACACTCGGCAATCCACACGACGTTGCGACTCTCCTGCTCTTTCAGTCTGATGTACGAATAAAACACACCGTAGTGGAACTGCTGCAGGAAAGCAAGTGCGTTCAGCTTAACCTGAGGAAAGATGAAAGTTATAGGCCCCCCCTGCTGCACATGAACTCAATTTATGACCTTCTTAGATTTCCGTACAGTTATCCTGTTCAGCACCCCCATTGACCTGTCAAAAACCTTAACCTTGCAAGTTTCTCATTTTGTCAATAAAAGATTAACTTGAAATTAACTCCGGTTCTCATGTTTGAAAACGACGTGGCTTCTGTGGCAGTGGCAGCGACGTGCAGAGGCATCATGTTTGTGTTTTGAACATGATATCTTAAGAACGCCTTAAGGAAATCCTTTGACATGGAGGACAAGGGTCACGGTGGCTTAATGGAACACATTTTTGGCCTTTTATCTGTTAAATCTGTAAATTAATGTCAGCAACTGTTGAAACTGTTGGTCAGTGGAGGCATGCCAATGCTGGGTGGTGATCTTAGTTTAAATGGAGCCCCTAAAGCGGCTGGTGCTTAGATACAAGATCTGGATGACAAGGTATTGATTTTGTTGGAACGCATCTGTCTGTATTCATGACTGTTGATTTTGTATGTGAGTTTGAAACACGGCAGCGTTCACTGCTTTATTGAGGTTGTGCACATATGAAGGTGAATGCGTTATGATAGTGTGTGCGCTACATCTTGGCCTGTGTCCACGGGTTTCCCTGTTGAGGCCCAGTGTCCTGGAATTTCATGCTGAATCAATTTGTTAAATGAACATGTCCGCCTGTTGGAGGCACATATTTGTTTGCTCACTCATTGTCTCCCACTTTATCCTCCACATGATGCCAGTATGTCGCAGGGCGAACATATAGAGCAGGGGTGTCAAACCAGATGGTCCAATCCGGCCCGCAGGATGAATTTGTTACTAAATACTAAAAAAGACACAATATTTTTCAGTTGCAGATACCTGCGACTCAGTGTTCTGTATCGAGACAAATAACCAGTCACTCTCACAGTCACCTATCATCAATTTCGAGTGTCCAAGTTTGAACCTGTGACTTTTGCTGTAAGGCAACACATGGCCCCTATTATATACATTTGAAAGTGCTAAACGTCAACGTCATGTCCAAAACAGTTGTGTGTAGGGACACGTGTGGCTGTCACTGGACCACAGCCTCACTGCTATGCTCTGGCTCGCGGGATAAGATAACATCCACACTGATGAGCTAACGAAAAGCAACACTCTTGTCTTCACTCGGCGTCGGCCACTTCCATGTTTCTGAAAACTGTCTTTTGCTTTTTATAATATGCTCAAGATAATATAAGATAATTCCTGTGCACACTGTGTGACCTCTGGGGCTCCATACATTTTAGTCAATGTGACGTTTGACAAAACATTACTTGGAGGCAACCGAAGATGAATGGGACACCATTATTTTACTTGTATTACCTCTTGTTCAAAGAATCTGTCCTCCAAAGTCTTAAAAGCTGATCCTGGCTCTGGGTCATTAAAGATGATGTTGTAGTCCTAAGGGAGGTTAAGGTTAAAGTTAACCACATGTTTGTGAAGTGCAATGACAACATGGCCCTGCATTATGAAATCCACAGAGACGATCCTGGACTCACTGGGTAACAGTCTGCCACAGCTTTGACCTGCTCGTGGTCTTCGGCTTTGGCCAGCAGTTGCAATCCTTCAGGGTTGAGTTTGCCACATGACGGATAAAGAGCGCTTCTGTCTGTGCCGCTGAGCTCTGTCCCAAAGGAGTTGACTGTGATGATGAAGGCCCTTCGGTCTGCCTCAAACTGCGGCAGCCAAACATGTCAGCGTTTTCAGCAAAAACTCATTTGTAAAAACATTAGCCATGCAGTGTAAAACGGCACATTACCTCCAGGACTGGACACATTATGTCTTTAGTGGCTCCGCCAATGTTTTTGCAGATGAAGTGGAAGGACTCTAAATATGACTTTCAGGAAACATGGAGGTCAGATCTTATACTTACACATGAAAAAAAGAAAGTCCACCACATTTAAACTGTTGTCAAATTAAGCCTCTCTGTGTTAGTCAGTATAGGCAGTGTTTACCCTGGGGATTCCTGCACCACACACAGGAAGGGATTTGTTTTATGGCTAGACAGAAGAAGGCAGCGGCAATATTGTGCTAATAAAGCAAAAATGGTTAAAGTATGACTGAAATAACAGAAGCTCTCACAAAATAATCAATTGCCCCCTGGGGACAAATAGTGTTTTTTGGATTTTAGATTAACTTTTCAGATGAAGGAAGCACTATAGAAGAAATAATGTTACATCATCAAACAGCGGCTGGATAATGAAATAAACATCAAGAATCTCCAGACTTTATGCACTCAAGTTCACTGGAGTTCAGCTTTGAACTCAGTCAAAGCTTTTACAGCGTAAGCTTTAATGTAACCATACCTACATATGTATACATACACATACACTTGATGCCATGCTTTTCCTAACCCCTTACCCTGATCTGAGCCATCACAACTAAATACCCAATCCCCATTTAACCCCAACCTTAACCTCAGCCAGGTCTTCACCTTAAAATGTAGTAATCGTTACGTTATGGGGATCCCCACAATGTGACTGTGTAAACAGATTTAGGTTCCCACAACATAAGGAATTCACACACACACACACACACACACACGCGCTGTTAGTGATAGCACTCACCTTGTACAGTTTGTTTCTCAGGATCTCAGCCTCCATTTCATCCAGGCTGGACTCGGACACAGCATCCTGGAAGAACTGAGCTACACAAACAACACAGTGGTCATCAGCTCTTCAACATCCGATTCAACAGATTAGAATTTAAGATTGACACAATCACAAGCCATGTAAAGGTCTGGTTTAACATTGTCAGTACATGACTTAAAGGTCCAGTGTGTAAAGCTTAGGTGAAATTATTTCAATCACCTGATTGAAATAATCAATTAGATTATTGATTAATCTAATTGTTAATTAGAATTAATTAACAATTAATTAGACTCAGGTGTTAATTGTTTCATATTTTTTGTCATTTCAGTCTCTGCAAAAACAAAAGGAAGAGACAATCAATATTGATATATTCATAACTGATTGTCTTTTGGGAATAAAGGATTATTAGATGGGTGTAAAACTACGAGATACCAAGTGGCGTGTCCACCAGCACAGCTGAGTAGAGCTCAGTCGGAGTGCGGGCGATTCCCACAGCTGCCATTTGGTCAAAAGCGCCCAGTGGGTGACATCGTGGGAGGAGCTCTGACACGTCCCTCTGTTTCAGGGCCCCGGTGATCAACAACACCACATTGTCGATCATGTAGCTGTAGCTATGGCAACACAGAGGACATAGTCAATGGGAAAATAAATAGTTTTGCACTGCAGACGTTGACGTAAAATGTACTGAATGGAGAGAGAACAATGAGTGTGCTTCTTTATGTGATCATCCATACCTTACATAATCAAGAAAGGTGGAGAGAGGGGGCAAGGCGTTGGAGCGCAGGCAGCTGAACTCGGCCACCAGGTTCTCCCTCAGCCGGTTGTCCACCAGAGACACAGTCAGCTCCTCCTCAGATGATGACAGGAGCTGACCGTAGTCTGTACTCTGCAGGTGCTGCTTCATGTCTGACAGGAGAGGAGAGGAGAGGAGAGGAGGAACTAAAATCAGACCTTTTCCACAGCAACTTCCTTTTCAAGTCAGAAAGACCTTAGTCTAAATAAATTAAAACAGTGTAAACAAATACATATGTTTATCTTTGCCTCTAACCAAGTTGTTAAATGGACAATACTGTATGTCAGAAATAACATATGTGACCATGATTTCATCAGAGACTAAGGAACTGTGTTAAATTAAAATCCTGCCTTCAGTGATAACAATCTTCTTCTTCTTTTTGGCTTATTTGGATTATCTGCCTCCATCTTGCCCTATCCCTTGTGTCCTCTTTTCATGTCCTCCTTGACAACATCCATGAACTTTCTCTGTGTCCCTCCTGCCCAGCAGCTCCACCTTCAACACGCCCTGTCCTATATGCCCTTTACTCACAGCTTAAAGGAATGCTTCACCGATTTGCATTTTGCTTTGTATTGTAGGGGTAGTATTTCCCAACCTCAGTTTCGTCTGAGTTGAGAAATATCTTCATTCGGAGATTTTGTGTGGTGCACGAGAAATTGTTCCAGATTTGGATGTAACCGCTGGACAATTAAGCTGTATGGAGGATACAATCATTACACTCAACCAGAGGGAAAACGTGTGGCACATATGTCCCTGTCAGCTCTACCATAATGCAGCGTGGGCTACATTTGTGGGAGAGTTTAATTAGCACAACTGTTCAAAACTGAACGATAAAAATAAAATAAATAAATAAAAAGTCTTACCTTCAAGTGTATCACACTGGGCCAGATTCTGATAATCCTTTACAGTCAGAATCCCAGCCTTCATCCCTCGAACCAGACCCTCCAGATAACCATGATCCACATTGAAGCTGAGCTCTGCCATGACACCAGATGAGTTACCAGAGAGCCAGACGGCACGTTAAAAGTGATGCTGGGATGTGTTTCTTCTTTATTTATAAAGCCACTTCTGCATTATTCCCCACTGACTAACATCCATGCAGTTATTACTTCATTTTTGATACACAGAAATTCCACGGCTGAGTTTCCTGTCCCAGTTCCTGCTCTTAAACACATCCAGGTCCTTAATGCAGGCAGTTTATTTACACTTTTTTTGGGGGATGTAATAACAGACAGATGTAAAAAAGAAAAAAAGTCCCAAGGACATGTTGTTCTTTAGCTGCGTATTATGCAGGAGGAAAAAGACAAAGGAAACAGATTCGACAGACAAGGTCACAAGCTGTGTTTTCAAACAACAACTATTCCAGTTCCTCTATCAGTCCTTGGTATGTTTTCAAGCTTCTTCTGCTCCTGCTGTTTCATCAGGAACATCAGGATGCTACATCTGTCACCACAGCCTCCTTCCCTTCTATTGACCAACAAACGTGTGATTGACAGCTGGTATCGTCCACTCGATTTTCAAAACTAACTATTGAGTTCAGTCCCAGTTTTACCTTCATGTTGTTTTTTTATAGCAGTATACATGCATATAACTATATATGTGAATACCAACATTACATTTTTAGTGCCGTTATTTGAGTTATAATTGGTGTGGTTCAGTTTTCAAAAACATTATTTTTTTGTGTTGAGGAGCTCAACCTCAAATATAAATGATCAAAACTCAGTTTGTACAGGCACTTTGTAAAATTTAATTTCATTTGTTTTGCTTACAGACAAATGCAGTTTTCTTAATTTTGACTACTTCTCACAAGATGCCGCTACGCTGTCCAATTCATTATTATAGCCCAGAATAATCCTTTTTCAGGGTGCACTATTTGGGGAGAAGAACAATATCTATGTTTACATTTGTTTTCATTAATGTTTAAATAATTGTTGATAATCACAATCATTCTAATATACGTATAACTTGCACATCGTATACAAGTTGGAGAAGTGTGAAATAAATAGACGCTGTGAACGTTAAATATCGCGTTACAATGACAAAAAACTTTAATTATCACATTACTTAATGTATTCCTTTCACACACACATACATGAGTTTGACACCACTACCTTGTGGTATCTTTTATTTACTGAAGATTTTCCATAATCAAGTGCCGCTTGCATGCAATTGCAATTGGGATTGTGTTAGTAAAATCAGAGTCATTTATGTGTACATGATGAAGCACGTGTTCAAAGAATAATCATATTTAAGCTTTTTGCCGTAATACGACTCTTCTCTGTCCTGCACCCCCTCATGTTCACGGCTTTGGGGAACATATGGTAGTTATTTACAGCTCACTGTACCACATACTGTGCACCACATGCTGCAACATTGCTTGGCTACGATTTAAGAAATGCTTTACCTTTACATGCTCGCAATTTAAAACACGCCACCACCACCTGCCTAATGGTTTTTATTTATGTGCTTTCCACAAAATCATGAAAGAAACATATTTGTTTTGGACAGTTTCTAGCAAACATTTTCAAAGTGTTTTGCTTTGTTTTGATCCGTGTCTGTTTATAATAATTCTGTTTTCATGCCATTTGTCTTTTTGTCTCTTTTTGTCTCCATGAAACTTTGTAGATGGATGGGTCCTAAGGGAGCACGGGGTCACGTGTGTCAGTTCCTTTCCCTCTTATAAATTCTGCATCTACTGAAGAAGAGGAAGAAGACCACCACAGTGGTGCACAATGACAGAGAAGAAGCATGTATGAATACTCAACGTGTCTTGTGTTTTCACCTAAACTGCACATTTGTGTCACTTCTTTTCATGTTTCTGTTTTGTATCTTATTTTCTCAGCATTTTCTCCAGCCACATGCCAAATCAAAAATAACTGTGCCCCTAAAATTCGTTATCGCATAAAGAGGAGTGATTCAGTCTCCTGATTTCACAGCAGGTTTACTTGTATAGTACATTTCTAAAATAAAATGTAATAATATACTCACATATAAGTCATTTCTTTTTCTATTAAACATTCAAATGAAGCTGCTTTATGTTAAGGATGAACTTGGGATGAACAATGATAAAGAAAAGAATAAAACACAAGGATGATACAGGCTTCTAAAGTATTTATTTAACAGCACAACATTTGAACTATAACTTTGCTCATAAAGCTACACAAAGTAAGATACTTTAAAATGATAATAATCGAACAATAATTAGAAAATCTTCATTTTTTGGATCGCAGAACAACTTCTCTCTCTCAGGCTCAACTCAAAGGGAGACACAGAAAAGTATATTTCACCAGTCGTTGGTGTCCAGCAGGATTTATAAAGATTGAGGTATTCAAAAGCAGCAGCATTGTGCAGAAAACACTCGGGGCAACAACTCCTCCTGTTACACCTGCAAACAATATGTTATAAGCATTTCTGTGTGTGTGTTTTAGTTCTTGTTTTTCCAAATATATTTAAACCTGACAGAAATCCATTGTCATCAGTTTATTCAATTCACATCTGTCTCTCTTTCACATGCAGTGATGTGGACGCCACCAAAAACAGGAAGAACCCTCACCTTTCACCCTAGACTTTTTGTTTTTGTTCCTAATTCTCACTGAAATGTGATCGTGCGGCCGAAACTGCACTGGTGCTGCACAAAGAGACAAACCCACACATGCTATGTACTGGGCAGCACATTTTTTGGCATTTTCCCCAGTATAAAACACCAATATAATGCTATAAATGATGTGTTGTGGTGTCTTCACATGGCAAAATGCATTTGTGTGTGACATCTATGCCCTCTTTAAGCACACGTGGCTCATCCTCCAGCAGTGGCAGACGCTGTTGAAGAGTCGACACCGACAGGAGGCACAGGGGTCGCAGCACGGCACGCGGCTGGAGCAGCTGTCCATCAAGTGGCCACATCGACGAGCCGGGCTCACGGAGTCTGACCTGCGCTTCTGCAGTGATCACAACAAACACAGCACTTGTGGGAAATAAAAGAAGTAGGTAAAATGCCTGTTGACCCTTTGACTCTACGGTGAGTAAAATAAACACAATTTAACCACTGAGAGATAAAGTTTATAGCATCACTAATGTGTTCACACACAACGGGTCAATTTACCATGTAATGGTCCTGGTGAAGAGCCCACAAAAGATTATTGTGACTCCTCCGCCTCAGCTCCACAATTATTGCTTTTCTGATTGTTTAACAGCCTGGAATGTGAAGGTTTTTGCTCACACTCGCCGCTCGGCTCTCGTCAGAGACATAATAACCCTGGTTTTAGCCTCTTTACTGCGGCTTCCAGGGTTAGAATTCATTTGAAAGGTTCTTTCAATCATTGAAAAGTCAATTAACACAGTCTGGCAATCTTATGTCACAGTGTGATCCCGATTGTAACTTGAGATCGTAAAATCCTGTGAGAAGTGAGAGCCCCTGAGATCCTAGAACTCTTTTAAATTAAAACTTTAAACATACTTGAATTGTTCTGCATTTTATTTTATTAGCATGTATTTGTGAAGCACTTTGTAACTTTTATTTGAAAACTCTTACAGGGTCAAGCCGATGATGACACAGTGAAAGTGTTTTAAAGACCAACGAGAATGTAGTTCAGGCCCGAAGGTTTTTTTCTTTTTCTTTTGTCTCGAAACATTTACAAAATGTGTTTGTTTCTCGCCGACATCTGCTGAATGCTTTGTGAGATCCTCCTCTGCTGCACCTCCTTGACAACTCTACAATAACTGTATGTTTGGATGTGGATAAATATCTTTATCTGTGATCGATTGTTTCAATAAGACATGTAGCTTTGGTCAGACGGTTTATCTTGGAGGTCTCTTTGTTCTATTACTCACCCAAAGCTCAGGTGTTCACAATGTTTCTCGTTTCCGAGGCCTACACTGTTTTCTCACTTTTCGACCCTCTATCAGATGTTTAACATACAGATATATTTTATTAGTTTATTATTTCCCGCTTTACACCGAGCAAAATGAGAAGTGTTAAATGTTTGGTGTTGGTGACATTTTAGCAAAAGCAGTGTTAGTTAGTGATACTATAATTAGACCTGAGGTTTTCAAACTCGCAGCCTTCATATCAAGTTGTAATGAGAACAGGCCCAAGACCTCCTCTATACCTGTGGCTAGATTAAACACAGAATAATAAAATAATAATAATAATTATACTTTAGGTTATATATACAGTATATATCAAATGTTTAACTTTTTATTACAGTTGTCCATGTTATTATTGACTTCATTTTAATTAATTTACTTCATTTTTATTTCATTTTGCATCATAAAAGTTTATTTTTTATTGCCGACCGTAACGTTGCATATCACAGCACACACTTTTACTTTGAAATTCTGCGACACATGAATATGGTTGATTTTAAGTGAATTTCCCAGTGTCTTTTCAACACTAAAGGTGTTAATTCACCACAGGCTTTTAATCATACGCACACACACACTGATGGAAGCCACTGTATCTTTCAAGGAATCTGCTGATTTGGATTTAAATTGACGTGGTTTGCTAAGTGAAACGAGACCAGACAAGAGAGCAAGAACAAAAAGAATAAGTCAAGTAAAAATTTAACTTAAAGCAGTGGAAATATTTTCTAGTCCATAATCTTTTGGGGTGGAGCTCCGGCGTTTTGTGTGTTTACGTTTAAAGACAGTTTAACAACAACAAAGAAAACTTACAGGAATTCGATTTTCCTTTGATGAAGAAATCTTTTGCCTTGCAAACAGTCGTCTGGATTTTGCTGGGCTCAAAACTGAGGATGAAAAGAAATGAATCATTTGTGTTACCTTTGAATAAACAAACAGTCAGAACACTTATGTCAGAGCGTGTTCCCTGTAGAACACAGTTCAGGGTTTTATTAAACACTCACCACACTCTATTTAAAGTTGCGGCCAATACATATGAAGGGGGAACTGCAAACAGGACTTGCTTAGGAAGAGAATTACAAACGTTGATGGCTGTTCTGTATCTGGATTAAGGGAATCTCCCTGTGTGGTGCCTGGAATATCTATCTTCACACTCAGGAGACACCTTGATTAGATTTTCATTCTCCTTTAAATTGTGATTTTTCAGCTTGCAGAAGCTCACAGCTACAGTACATGAGGATAACTTAAAACATGTGCAGATAAAAGCAATGTATGCAAGCATGACTGTGACCCTCTCTACATGCTCCTGACCGCTCCACACTCAATCATGGAGTTGACGTTTGAGAATTTGGATTTATAGGAGCCGTGGGTGAGGTTGGTCACTTTCAACACCACAGTCTGCCTGTATTGCATTTATAGAAAGCATTTAAAAAGTAGGAATACAATTCATATGAATGAGAGAGGTGACTGACTTGGAGGTGTGATGATTTATGAAGGATAAACTGACTGAACCCAAAATGAGTGGAAATCCAGATTGTTTTAGGAAAAAAAAGGAGGAACTACATGTAATTTATCTACAGAAATAAACAAAACCAAGCCAAAGGAAGAAAAAAAACACAACTAAAGGGGCAGATATTTGAAATTACAGTGGGCCTTTTGCACAGCAGCCATTTTAACATGCAGCAAAAGCACACGTGTTACCGATCACATTAAATCAGGACAGTGTGGCCCATGTAAAAGGCCCATAGTCGCTGTCTATCCACTTCGTACTGAAAACCCATTCGTGTTATATTTGTAGGAATGAAAGTGATTGCGAATATCTTTAATTTTCTTTAATTTTGAGTGAGAAAGAGAGAACTGTGATTACAAATATCTATTAAAATGGAATAACAAATTATACTTGAATGGACCAAGTATATTTGAATGCTGACACTTTTGTCATGGGGTCAGCTCCTGTCCTATATCTTGTTTAAGTTCTTGTTTTCCTGTTCTTGTTCTTGTTTTCCTAGTTTCAGGCGGGCGGGGGCGGGGCTTCTGAGCCACTCACCTCCTCACCTGCAAATCCTCATTTACTTCTGCTCTTTAGGACTCTGGTTTGTGGATCCACAGTCGCCCGTGTGCCATGTCTTCTCCGTGTGTTCCTTGGACTCAGAGCTCTGCCTGCAAGCCGGCCAGCCTCTGCCCCCTTAGTTGTGGTTTTTTTCCGTTCGGCTTGGTTTTGATTATATTTTAGTTCCTCCGTTTCCCCCGAAAACAATTATCCTTATCTACTTTAATCATCACAACCTTAGGTGAAGGAAAGAACATGTTCTGGAAAATATATATTTTTTCAACCTAAGTAATTCAACCTTGGTTCATAATGATGAATGTTTCCACTGAAATAATGGAGCTTACTATACATACTTTTAAAGTTTGACTCATTTTGACAGCATTTCTGCTTTTGAGTAATTCATCTTCATCAGAAAAAGAACAGTCGTCCACTTTAAAATGATGATGATGTCGGAACAGTGTAACAAAACACCATAACCTGCGGCCAACACACTTTATCCCTAAAGTAACACCACACTTACAGCCTGTCAGCACCACAACAACATTCATGCAACACACACATTTTTCACAGCTCAGTCTCACGTCAGTCACAAAGAATATCCATGTGTCTGAATATTTCCACGCCTATAGTTCTGCCACACCCAAAAAAAAACAGGATTTAGTCATTTGGTGCAAATCATTTTTGTGGTCTGATGTAAAATCTTAAAAACATGTGGGTTCCACAACTGTCCTGGTTGGTTATAAGACACAGAAACAGAGGTCTTCTTATGTTTCAGTCCAATGTTTTGTCCGTCCCTTCATCTCAAGCTGCTCTTTTTCCTTAGTCCCTCCTTAACCAAGTCACACTCGAGGACTTTGTCACTTCAAATTGGAAACACGTGTCATAATAAGCTGTTGATAACTAGGGCTGCAACTAACAACTATTTTCCCGATTAATTAAAACAGTGGTGATCGTTGAGTCCATACAATGTTGAAAAATATTGATGCAGTGTGATTCAGCTGTAATTATTTTATTGTGATAAGGAGCAAGAAACCAGAGCTGAAAAATCCGAAAACACCCAAACCTATTAATCAGTTATCAAAATACTTGATGATTCGTTTGGTAATCCATTCATAATGGATTCATTGTTTCAGCCCTATATTAAATAAATAGTAATAGTGGCGAACATGCAAGAACAGGTTTGATATCTTATTTTATCTTAATCTTATTTTCTAACTGGTGCCAAACACTATTTTAAATATGAAAATGTCCGTATTTTGTCAATTATTTTGCCAACAATCGGACAATAAGTAAAACAATAAACATCATGTTCTACTGAGCATAAGTGACACTGTTTTACTGTGTGTGTAATGTTTACACTACAGCATACAGAATCCTTTATTACTGTATATTATCAACACAGAATTCGCTATCGCTGCAACAAAAAAAGGTTTATAAAACAGACATTATTTAAGTTTCTTCCTTAGTTTGTGTGACGTGACAAACTCCAGCCTAGTATGCGGAATATGAAAGATCCACTAAACCTGTCCAGGTGAACATCATTTGCTGTGATGTCTGTTTTGAACCACGTTGGTCTGTTCCCAAACACAACAATGCCACGTTAATATTCAACGCATTAAGCTGTGTGATAGTTTTTACACCGTCTAAGTGTGTCGGTCAGTGTTTCAATGAAAACAAACGTGATTTAGTCAAAGTATAAATCAAAGTATACTTGCCTCAGACACAACGGAAACGCCAAGTAAGTAAGTAACGATAGTGGACACTGCACTCTCGCTTTCCGGCCAACATCCTGGAGCTAATCTTTGACCAGATGTGTACATTTCATCTGTTTCTTTGCAAAAACCAAAACACTCAACCGGCTGATATTTCATCCGCTGTCCCGCTGATGCTGAGTCCCTCACTCACACTTTGATCATCCACTGCTTACAGTGTAACATGTTCTGTGGGGGGGACCCCACTCTGATTAATAATCATCAGCTATGTTTACATCAAGAGTCCTCAGATGTGGTTTCAGTAATTTTGATCTGTTCTGTAGAAGAGACCCCAGCAGACACGACATTCACTTGCTACTTCCTCAGCTTTTTGACTACTTCTTTTTTTTTTTAACTTCATCAACATCTCACTTGAGTCACTGTTGCCGTGCAACAAACACACCCCTGGTTTGCGACCCAGTCTGAACGAGGACCTTTCTGTATGGCGTTGCATGTTTTGTGTGCGTACATTTCTTCACACAGTCAAAAAGAAAACCACACAGAGGTTAAACTGACCGTATGGTGTTAGTTTGAGAGTGAGTGGTTGTTTGTCTCTCTGTGGTCCTGTGATGGACGGGTGACCTGTCCAGTGTGAACCCACCTTTCACCCTGTGTCAGTGACCGTCATGTGGAGGACAAAGTGGTAGACAATGAGACAACACTTTTAACTCGCACCTTGCCACATGGTTAAACATCACTGTCCCATTGGGTGCCAATCCCAGCCGACATAGGGTGCAAGGCGGGGTCACAACCTGGACAGTTTGCCAGTCCATCACAGGGTCACAAAGAGACAAGCAACCATCCATTCTCACAATTTAGAGTGTCAAATTTAGCTGATCCATAAAACTGCATGTTTGTAGACTGTGGGAGGAAACCGGAGAAAACCCACGCACACACGGGGAGAACATGCAAACATACTTTCTGTGCAGAAAGACATTGAATCTGGGTCTTCTGACTTTTGTGGTCTGCATAAAAATGACCACCAAGGCTTTTAATTAACAAAGCAAATGCAGAATATTTGTGTAAAAGTGTATTTTTCGAACCACAAAATCAGCTGGGAAGCTCAAATAAATCATGTTCAAGCAAAGATGGCATTGCAGCTTTATATTGTTTTACTGTTACTGGTTACACAAAAAATGCTGTTTTGGGGATCGGGTTAAATGTAAAATGCCACAAATAATGTAAAAAGCAAAAAAAATCATATTCTGAACATGTCTTGTGACAAGAAGGGAGGTTATAATTTAGGAGGGAAAGTAAACATAAAAAATGTATTGTGTATAGTATAGTTTTTAAGTAGATGAGTGGGGTTTATGTTAAGGGGCTGATTTATAGATTTATTATTGATGTTTTATGTTCAAAATGAATAAATAAATGTGTTTCTTTTCTTTGTCATTTTTTTCTTTGTCATTTTACGCATGCCGGCCAACTAGTTTTGAAATCTCAATTGTAAGCAAACAATTTTGTCATTTTTTTTCACCCACTGGATGATTGATGCACCAAACATAATAATAGTAAGCATGTCAGACTGTGTATTTCTTTTGTGCAACATGTGTCATGGGGTCTTTAACATTATTTAACAACACTTTGCTATGTGTGTACACAGTATATCGAGTATAGTATATCGGTGTGTGTGTGTGTGTGTGTGTGAGAGAGACTTTTGTATGTCTGTGAGCTCTCATGTTCCTCTGTTTTTGTTTCCCCTGAATTTATTTTCATTTTTATCCCTCATAACATCAACGTGCAATAAATAAATAAATAATAATTAAGTGCTACTAATAATAATAACAGTGTGAATTATGGTATTAGCAAATGCTGCAAGTGCAGCAAATACAAATACACGGAATATTGTGTGGCATGTATTTTGCCTGAGCTCTGTGCTTTTATTTTTCCAGAGTAAAGAGGGTGAGGACAGACAGAGACACAGGGACAATGTCCATATATACATATGAACACACAAACACACACACACAGTCTTCCTCTAAACATTCCAGTGAATCCATTCCATGCAGATGTTCCTCAAAGGCCCACAGCCAAAACAAATGTAAATAAAAATAAAACATATACTGGGAAAACAAATAATAATAACAATAATAATAAAAAAGGGTGTGTTAAATGGGAGCTCCTCACCTGCGTTGTTCTCTGTGTTCCTCTCATTCTGCTTGGTGTCCTCTGCCCAGGACAGCGGGAGGCTGAGCAGAAAGAAGCACAACAAGTGTTTGCCGCTGATTTTCATTCTAAATCAATCTGTTGATGACATGAAAGGGAAAAAAGAAAATATATATATACGTATATATCACGTCCTCTTTCTGCTACAAACGCTCACTTTAGTTTCTTTATATTTCTCTGCCGTCGCTCTGGGAGGTTGCCACGCGCCGCCCCCGCATGACGCTCTCGAGACGCGGTAGGAGATGAACGTCGGTTGCCGTGGCAACAGACAACTAACTCGAAAATGGAGGAGGAAATTATTGTAAATTTTTTTTAAGTTTAAGTTGCCTAAATGTCCACGACAGTGAACCCAGAGCTGCATCACGGTGAAATGTTGGTTGTGTTTGTGATTGTGATCTCTTCTTCTTTAGTTTAGTTTAACTTCAACTGTCCCCCAAGACTGTTTGCAAAATGTGCACGTTTATTTACATCTGCCCGTTGCCCCTTGACTTGTGCATGAAACACAATTGACAAAAAAAACTATTAAATAATACATTCACTGAATGAAACACAACCAAGCCTTGAACAAACCAAGGGAAACGTTTTTTCTTTGCCTATTACCATATTACAAACGACAGCGGTATTTATTTTGAAATAATAAATAAATAAAATACAACTTGTAAATAAGAGGAAAGGAACGAAATAACAATGAGAAATAATAATTAATAATGTTATGAATTATAATAATAACAATCATCATCACTGTCATAGTAATAATAATACATGCAGGATTCTGAGGGTCGTAAATTTGAAGAGTCTTTGGAAGGAAGAAGAAGGTCATTTGAAAAATTCTGGCTCTAAATTTTGTGTTGAAGGCCCAGAAAATGAAGGTCACATATGTGCAGAGAGCGAGAGAGGGAGAGGGAGGGAGAGGGAGGGAGAGAGAGTGAGAGAGAGAGAGAGACAGAGAGAGAGCACGAGCACCACAGTGCACATTTTCCCAAAGGACTGATTTTCTTTCAAAATCTCAGCTTGAGAAAACATCAGGAGGGTGTATCTGTGTAGAATATGAATGATTCATGTTCTACTCTGGCTTTCTGGTTATATGATTTAATACAAACAATCATAATAAGCAGTAAGATAACCCTATTAAGGCTCTAATAGATTTTAATCTATGAATGCATGCTTATGCATCTTTATTTTGTATTGACCATACATAATTCTAACTTTCATTCATTTATGCTGCATTACTTTCCATTTACTTTGTCTATTATCTATTATTGTCTGCATATTATGAGGAGAGAGAGACTTACAAGTGAATCAGAAACAAACAGTTCAGTTTAAATGTAAATATTATAATAAATGCAGCTTTTGCTCTCTCTCTCGCTGTCTCACACACACACATACACACAAACACACCACAGAAATGAGGTTCACTCATTGACTCATCAAGACCAGGTTTCTGGTCTCCATGTGGACTGCTGATCCTGACAAGACCGGAGTTTAAGCCATAAAATGTGCTAAAGACATTTAGACACACACACACGCAAAACTCATCAAACACTAGGCGCATAACTCATGGTGTGTCCTGACACATCCCTGCTGTTGCTGTGGTTACAAGATTCAAGATTCCGAGAGATTATTGTCCTATGGACAGTGAGCAAGACGGCTGTTCAGGAAGGAGTTCTTGAGTGTGGACGTTCTACATTTGGGTGGCTTTGCTCTGGAACCTGTGTCTCTAGTTACAGATTTCTGAATTGTTGACGGTGGAAAGCACTTTGGCCGTCAGGCAGCGCGGCACAGGTGTAAATGATAAAAGCAATTTTGACTAAATTCCATTTAGCTTCTTCAATTTCAGTGTCCTGGTGTTACGGATGCTGACACACTGTTACACTGAGAGCCGCCAATAATGGTATTAGTAACATATGTATTTCCAACTGGGACATGTCAAAAAATGTCTCTGCTGTGAGGTGACAGTTTCAGATCACATCAAAAACCCTTTTGCTACAAACACAGTTCAAAGGGCAGACTTGTGTCAGGCTGGAATGAGCTGGACATGGTTAATCACACTTACACACACGCTGATAAATGTGAAACAGGTGTCGTAAAAAAAATAGCAGAATAGATTCATTAAAATCAAAATAAACTGATTTTTTTTATCATGTTTTTACATAAAATACAGTACAATGACAATTGTTTTACTCCACTACATTTCCTCTAACGATCTCTGTTACTCGTTACGACCAAATAAAATCAGAAGAAGAAGAATTAGTAATGGTCTGTATTTATATAGAGCTCAAGGACACACACATATGGACTAGCAGACCCAGGAACTGAACCCACAACCTTCCAGATGAAAGACAACCCACCCTAGCTACCATGGCTCAATCATAACTCCTCACTTTTTTAATAGTTTTACTTCTAAAACTACTTATTATATAGTGATTTGTGATTCAGTGTACTGGAATTAAATATTCACTTTGAATACTCTGACTACTGAAATTCTCCATCAAACAAGTTGATGGAGGTTTTGTCCACATTGGTGTGTTTAATTGTCAGTAGCAAAACCTAATCGGAGGCAGATTGTTATGAAGTTATTTGGGGATGTAGGTTTTGGCCCATGAAGAAATTCTCGGATTCTGGTGGTGATACGAATCAGGATTGTTTTTAAACACTTGTTGAACTTGAGGCCTTGGCAGACATTTGCTCTCAGAGTGTTTTCTCTACAGCCACTGGCTGTTTATAAAGAATGAATCAAAATCTGTCCAAACTATAAATTCACAAACTGAAAATGCTACTGCTTTCAATTCGGGGTCCAGAAAAATACACCCGGGTCGTAAGAGCAGTAGTTCATGACATGCACAAAGCAAAGAGAAACACAGAAGAAGAAAAAAAAAAACCTTCAGCAAACCAAATCTGGAATAAATGGTGGGGAGCAGATGTGGGAAATGAGGAACACATGTATGCTGAGATACGGAAGTGTCAATGATTGGACGGTGGAAAACTGATTCAGACTGATGGGACAAATAAGAGGAAGAAAGTCTGGGGACATCTGGTAGATGGAATATGACAGTGGTGGGATGCAAATCATGACATGACGCAGGCAAGTGGTCACAAGTAAAAAAAAAAACAGAAAGGACACAAATGTAGTTTCACCATAAATCCTCATTGTGTTCAGTAAAGCTGAATACAGACAAATCCTGCTTTACTCTATACACACAACCAGCTGTTGAAGAACTAAACTGGAATGGTTGAGGGGAAACCGTGGCATCAGATGAATGTGGCAGCTGATATTATTGTGTTTAAAATGTCTTACAATTACTCACAAACAAATGTCATGTCAAGTCATGGAACCTGTAAAACATTATGAACCAATAAATGCATGGTAACTTGGAACTCTAATTTACAAATCAGTCATTTGTAAGTCTTCTCAATGAGAGGAGATTTATGTGGTTGCTTTGAACACACACATCTCTCTCTCTCTCTCTCTCTCCCACTCTCTCTCACACACACAAAAGAAATTGACCACAAAAAAAGACCACAAGCTTTCCAGTAGATGGCAGTAATTGAACATACATATTTATGAACGCCAACTAAAGACAGACCGGACCAGTATTATTGTAGTGGGTTTTTGTTGAATCCAAATCAAAGTCAAACTTAAACCATCCTACATAAATAACTTATGTGACACCCACATTATGCCCCAACCAATCACATTCAATAACAAAGACCCACATGTGCTGATCAAAACTAACACTTTAATTAACAGAAAGTAATAATACATACTGATAATCAAAAATCTAATCGTAATAAAAGCAAATCTGTTGACACACATATTAGTACCACATGCCAAGTGACCTGTAATAAAATAAATCAAACAATTAAATGTGGACTTTGAAAACACAGAACCGTATCCGGAGGGGGTTATAAGGGGGCTGTATTTCGGTTCCTCTCTTTTAGCTTTAAACATCTGGAAAAGGTATCGTACATAAGTACACAACATTATTGGCTGAGGTACAGGTGACTACAGGCCTGTATGTGCTGTTCTCCTGCATTATTATGCTGCTGAATGTAATGGGAACTAATTTGCATATTATTTACCACCTAATAGCTAGCACTCTTCTGCATTTATGCTCCAACTGTTGTGTATATAACTGTCAAACACTAGTCCACTGTTGATATTTAGCACTTCTGAGGCTATTCCATGGGTAAATATGTTTTTTTTAATTTCATATAAAAAAGTGTCCATGGCATTAACTCATGTATCTTAATATGATATATGTTTAATTTATGTTATGTTATGTTATGTTATGTTACTTGATCTCGCCTGGCCCTAGAGTTGTTCATTCATGTCACTAATGTAATTGAGTTTGACACCTCTGATCTACACAGTCAAAGACAAATAAAGTTCATCATAAATGTTCTGTCATCGCCATCTAGTGGAAAACTGAGTTCTCCTGCACATAACTGTCTTTGAGATGTATAAAATGTTTGTTTCATATACTTTTTTTTTGGTGGTTATATCCCATTAGTTGTATTGTATCATTCCATGACCACACAAGTGCAGACCTGCATCTCAGAGGGAAAGTAATAATATACAGTCTAAGTATACAGTTATATTTGATTAAAAGTACAAGTATCTTACCAGAAAATGACTTTGGTAGAAGTTGAAGTCACCTTTTTATAATATTACTCAGGTAAAAATCTTACGTATATGTCATTTAGTGTAGTTATTTTCTGATATAAAATGTGCTTAAGTTTTGGAAGTAAAAGTATTAAAAGTGGTAGGGTGAGATGTCATTCAACTGGGAGGTTGTGTGTTCATTTCCTGGCTCTGTTAGTTGTGGGGTTAAGTTGAGTGTGCTCTTCTGATTTTATTTGGTAGTAAGGAGTAACAAAGATGGTTTGAGGAAATGTCGTGGAGTAAAAGTAAAAGTTGCCAAAAATATAAATAACAAAGTAAAGTACAGATATGGGAATTTTGTACTTAAGTACAGTAACAAAGTATTTGTACTTTGTGACATTACAACCCTGATAATATATAATATAAAATAATCAATGGGGACAATTGAAATTAGTTCAACTTTCTTTGGTGAACAGGAGTGGGATTTAGAAGTTGGTTAACTATGTGAAACTAAATCAAAAGTTATTCTTGTTAATGCTGATTTAATTATTCAAAAACATCACATACAACATCATAATTAGGCTTGTACACTTGCATTGTGGAGCTATGTTACTATTAAATATAATGACAATAGATTCATATAAAAAACCTCATGCTTAAACAAGATTAAATGTGCTTTTATGCCAGAATGCCCATTTTCCAAAAAAGTTTTCTTATTTTTGATTGATCGTGTTTTTTCTCCTTCTCTATTATATTATTAATTTGTCTCGTGTGACATTTTGTGTCATAAAAATATTGAGTAATAAGCGTGAGTGTGAGTAGGCATACGTTTGTTAGGAAAGTCCCATGTGTGGGAAAGTCCACGGTGTTTCGATCGTTTCATTCGCTGTCAGGCTCAAAGGGGGGCGTGTCCCTGCTCCAACCGAAACTGAAATGAACTCCGCAAGACATTTTAATTCCTCTCCTTCGTCGTATTCGAGTTATATGTTGTAACACGTCGTATTGCGTGGAGGTGTAAAAACCTGCGGCCCTAAACGCATCATTTTAAAACCCGGAAGTGTGTCGTCATTAGCAATAATAAAGCACCTGCTTTCATGGAAGCGGATCTCAGCGGTTCTGTTGTTGTTCTCATTTAGACTGTGGCAGCAGGTATAACAAGCCCCCACTGTGTGAAAGACGCGGACGTGCGTGTACATTTGAGTGTGGCCGTGAGTTGCGCGGAGTTTAACTGGATTTTTAAACCGTTTGTCCAGCCTGTCGTTAGCCTTTAGCCTGTTAGCGCTGTCTAGGCACGCGTGTTGACGGGAGGGCTCCTCGTCCTCGCTGCGTAAACCTAAAAGCGGTAGTTCTCCTTTCAGCGGCTGACCCTGCGAAGCAGACATCTTCATAGGCTTCTCTTCCAATTCAAATCACCACTAACTGCCATGGAGTCGTGCGCGTCCGCAGGCTGTGTGAACATGGGCAATCTGACCAGCACCTTGCCAGTGATCCGCTATCAGAAGCTGACCGACCTGTACTACCTGAGCAGAGGCGGCTTCGGTACCGTGTTCAAGGCGCAGCACTCGGACTGGAGAACCACTGTGGCCATCAAGTGCCTGAAACTCGACTCTCCTTTCGGGGAAAGGTACCACCTATACCTCATCCTATTAAAGGGACACTTCAGTTTTTAGTTTGTGGGTTACAGTGTTCAGCACACAGCATGTTTTTATTGAGGCTAGACTGATGAACCTGGTTCGAGTTAGGCCTTGTTGTGATGTGAGCTATGATGAAGACAAGCTGAATAAGAGACAGTTACACAAACTGTACGCTATGTTGGGAATACATTGTACTTTCCTCACTAACAACATTTCCATAACATATTCTGTCTGACAGCATGGTAAACCACTACTAACTATCCTAAAAATAGCACACATGGAGAGTTTTCCTCTAATTGCTTCTACATCTTGTTTTCTCTGCTGTCCCCATTGACATCAACACATGACATTGTTATGGTTCTACTCATTCCCTGTCCACACAGGCATGTGTGCTGAACACTGTGTGTTCTGTGCTGTCACAAAGACTTTTCCAACACGACACACACACAAAAATATACATACACTGAACTATGAGAGCAGTTATGTTTCATAGTAACCATTAGAGGCAGCACTCAGAGATGCATAAACCTCCACCAGAGCTGTTCAGTTTTCCATGGTGATGATACATTCACCAGTATTACATTCACCAGGTTAAAAAAAAAAAAATCTTCATTTAATTTCTTCCTTCTATAACCTTTTTCCCCAGAAAATGTCCTCCTCCTTCACTCTTTGTGTTATGCTACTCACAAAAATGTGTCAGATGTGGCCAGAGATAAAATAACAACTTTTCTTGTTTGTCTGGTTCCCATTGAGAATTAAATGTTAGCTGATCCATTTAGTAAATATTAGTTGGTTTTGTGATCCATTTCGTAAATATTAGCTAGTTTTGTGATCCATTTCGTAAATATTAGCTAGTTTTGTGATCCATTTTGTAAATATTAGCTAGTTTTGTGATCCATTTAGTATACTGTATTACCTCATCAGCTGAAACTTGTTGAGATGTACATTTTCAACTAACCTGCCCTTACAACCTCTTATTCCACTGTGTAATGATGTGGTGACATTTGGGGATTGGCAGAAAGCTGGCTGGGTTTTATTGAGGTCGCACTGTGGCATTATCTGTAAATAATACAATAATGCAACTTTGTATAATAAAATGGTTGACACCTAAACGCTTCAGCCTAATGTTACGACCCGTTCCTCTGTGCACACACTTTAAATGCCATTGTTGTGGTCATCACATTGTCGTATCAAGAGTGAGAGTGAAGCCTGACCCTGTTTCTGTGTTTCAGGGAGAGGAATTGTCTGCTGAAGGAGGCAGAAGTGCTCCACAAAGCCAGATTCAACTACATCATCCAGATCTTTGGCATCTGCAATGAGCCGGAGTTCTTCTGTATCGTCACAGAGTTTATGAGCAACGGCTCTCTGGACCTGTTGCTCCATGAGGTAGCTATCAAATCCATGAGGCCATCATCTTCCTCTTTCATTTAGGAAACAAGAACTAATATATGACTAATCAGAAACTAAAAGCAACGCGCTCTTGCTTATTTATCACTGATCCAATTGCAGATCTTGTTTTTCCACTTGTGTTGTGTGTCTGTGAGGAGGGACTCACTTCATTGTTGGCATGCCCTCTTTCTTGTTTGTCTTTCATGCAATACTCATCCTAAACATGTATGATATGTATATCAACCAAAAGTGAAAGTTTGGGGGAAATTCCCACCTACACGTCATCTTGGTTTTGTCAGAGCAGGGAATCTTCTGTTATGTTCAACACACTTTCACTGTAGAGCAGCCTTTCTCGGCCACTGGTGGTCTGTGAGTGACCCCTAGTGGTCCCCGAGGTGAAAAGCAAGTAACATATCATGTTTTAAAATTTAAAATGTCAGTGTTTTAATTTCAATGTTTCTCAAACTGCCAGTGACATATGTGTTGTTTTCAATATCAAATCAACTAGTTCATTTTAGGAGGTTGTAATTTGTGAACGGTTGACATGGGCATATTGTTTTGGGGCTTAGGTGGTCTGTGAGTGTTTTTTTCTGGGTTAAGAGGTCCTTGGTCTGAAAAAGTTTGATAAACACTGCTGTAGAGAGACTTTTGTCAGGCCACAAAGCACAGGTGTGTGTTACAGTGAAGCATCGAGTTGAAGCATCGTGCATGCGTGTGTGTGTGCGCGTGCTATGAAACAAGCTCATAGCATTGACTGAAGGGTCATAGACCACACTGTTGTACTAATTACTCTTACTCCAGGTTTCACTCTGGAGCTTTAAATGTAACATAAGTACATAAATAAAATGTGTTTCCCGTAACTTTACCCTGATGCAATCTTGTTTCCAACTTTATCATATTCACATTTATTGTCATTTCTATGATGTACACTCGGTCAATTAAGTATACGTTAATGAGCAAAGTTTTTTGTTTGTTTTTTAGAGCAATGCTACAACATAATGTGGAATGACACATTTACTGAGTTTTGTTTTTTTGTGAACCGGTTCTTTTGTGTTTTCCTGCAGAAAGACATGTACCCTGTTCTGGCTTGGCCTCTGCGACTGAGGATTCTGTACGAAATTGCTCTTGGGGTTAATTTCCTTCACAACATGAACCCACCCCTCTTACATCATGACTTAAAGACACAGAACATACTGCTGGATGGTGAATTTCACGTAAAGGTATGTGCGTGTGTGTATCAGTGAGAACTTGGTATCATATAAGACACTATATATATTTGTGACATGTTGTCTTGTTAGTCAATAAAAAATTCAAGTGGTTGTCATGAATATAGAATCACAGGCTTATTCATATAAAAATGCTGTTTTCTTAAATCATTTAAGTCCACACTTGACTTGCTTCAAACATATTCTGTTACAATATATATACGTTGTAGCTCTTATGATAATGTTTTGTCACTTACCTGAATCATGACATTTAAAGTTCAATCAGAGAAAAGTTTTTAAAGTTTGTTTAGTTGGAAAACAAACAAACAAACAGTACAAGTAGTGTTCATATCCTGTTGTTTGCCCAGATTGCTGACTTTGGCCTTTCAAAGTGGCGACAGCTGTCTGTCAGTAAAGGATCGGGGCCTATACCCACAGAAATGGGTGGCACAGTGATCTATATGCCTCCTGAGGAGTATGAACAATCCAAGAGCCGCCGCGCTGACGTGAAGCACGACATGTACAGGTGAGACAGACATCCTCTTTGGACCTGGTATTAACATCCATCACAAAATTCCCTGGTGGTTTGAAGATGCATGATCTTGACATGTGAATATGCTGATTCATCTAGTCACCACCACAACATTAACCGTGCTCTGCACTGGTAGCAGATGTGAACCATAATAAATCCGTTAATCTGGGTGTGGCTTTTATATCATTAGTTACATATAATTATGTTCAATGTACATAATGTTCAAATGATCAGTGGTTACCGTTTTGGACAGAACTTGTGAATGCGTGAGCTCTTAGGAAGTTCTCCACACCGCTGTGAACTTCAATAAAGTAAATATTTCTGTAACAGTCAGCAGCACCTGGGATTTCTTTTTTCTGTGTTTGAAGGTGAATCAGCAGGGCTTTTTATTTTTGCACATAAAAAACAGAACACTGTACAGCCCACTTAAATAAAACTGCCAAACCTGTTAAACCTGTCTAAAGCAGCCAGGGATGACCTGATTTCAGGAAACTGTGAGAGGGAGGGAGAGATGATTTTTACTAAATCTGTAAAGGAATAAAACCTCTTTGTTGTAAGAGTTGTCAATAAGTTTATTGTCTATCGGGTCAATCAGTCAGCACTTCCCTAAAGCAGCTTTTTTTAGCTTGTTGTAAAATTCCTCTATGCTGTGGGGGAATACCGGGCACGCTGATGACACAAATCTCTTCTCTTCTTCATGATTACATAACAGCTATGCCATTATTATGTGGGAGGTGCTGTCCAGGCAAATACCATTTGAAGGTAACAGTATTTTATATTATATTAAACTGCTATTTTGTACATTTTACTTAGATGTGTCACTTTCATTTGCTCAAAGAATAAATTAATCTATGTGTGTGTTGTCACAGAGGTGACAAACCCCATGACGATCATGTTCCGCGTGCTGCATGGGATGCGTCCAGACACAAGCTTGGACAGCCTGCCCGTGGACATCCCCAGCAGAGGGACCCTCATCAGTCTAATGACCTGTGGCTGGACCGCAAACCCCGACGAGCGACCCTCCTTCCTCAGTAATTTCACACCAACTGCGCAACTGCAAGAAGTCATTTCCAGCAGAGTGTTACAAACCTTACTTTTTCTGTTTTCACAATCTAGAATGACTGTGGTCATGTTAAGTAAGAGTCAAAAGATACTTTTTCCCTGACGAAGCAGTGACTAATTGTCAGCTTCCTGTCATGTCAGCTTCCTGTCAACTCCCAGAAACAGCTTTTTCTCAAAGTATGCATGTTCATGTTATGCCATGGCTTCACCATTTCTCATGAGTGGCTCTTTCTGGACTCTAAATGCCCATACACCTGTCTTCTATCAGAGTATAAAAGTTGAACGAAATGTTCCTAAACAGAATCACAGTCACTGGTGGCAGGAATGTTTTCCCTCTTCCTACTTAACGTTTTTTCCTCCATTTCAGAGTGTTTGATTGAGCTGGAGCCCATGGTGAGAAATTTTGATGAAGTCGAGTTCTTAGAGGCTGTTCTGCAGATCCAGAGGTCGAAGGCAAGTGACATTCTATTAAACTCATTTTTTTTGTTACCCAGTAAACACTTGACAGGCTCTAAAAAATGCAGAAACAAATGTGAAGAGTGTCATAAAGGTCATGTTTTGCCTTTTAATGACATCATCTGCTTATCTGTCTACATCTGCTACAACAGCTGAGTCAAACCCACTATGGAACATTAGAATGAAGAAGCAAATATTCAATACTAGTGTGCAGTATTTTTGGTGTATTTGCAATGGATCACGACTACTCATTGCAGTTTGATGCAAACAAGAGAACAATTCCTAAGATCTCATACTGCTTCCTGAGGGCTGTTGCACAAAAGTAGAATTAATGCGACATATTTACAGTACTGCAGGCTAATAGAATTAGGTAAAATACATCCAGATGTCAATGAACAAGTATAAATCACACTTATTTCTGATCAGAGTGACAGCTGTGACAGCTGAATGAACCAGGATTAACAAAATTGGACATTTTCAGTTGCATTTCAATTGTTCAGTTCATTGTAGTTCAGATTATGGATATGCAAATGGGGTCGAAGGCAGGGATTAGTTTCTTCACTTTTGAAGATAACAAAGTGAATGGGGATGATTTGGGCAGGAAAAGATCTTTCCTGAATGAGTGTTTTGTTTTCGTGTCGGCCGGAGACTGTGGGACAGTTGTGATCGTACAGGGCAGGTCCAAGTTGTAAATGTGTTTAACTGAAGCAGAACTATAGGCGGTTAAACTAAAAATAGTGGTGATTTACCAACATTTAACAACAAATGAAAGTTGAAAATCCAAAAAACTGTGTGTAATTTGGGGCAAATGTTACTGTGACTAAAAGGCAGTGACAGGGCAAAAGTTAAGATCATAATTTCCTTAAACACATCCTTCCTCTTTTCACTTCTCTCTCTCCCGCTGTGTGTGTGTGTGTGTGTGTGTGTGTGTGTGTGTGTGATGGAGGTGTACATTTGGTGAATGATTTTGATACAAAAGAGTAAAGTAAATATTAAAAAGGGTATCACTGGGCACCAGTACTGAATTCAAAGTACTGTAACGGCACTGGCTGAAATGTGAACTGTACCCAGTCGTGTGATAAATGCTATACTGTGCTATTTTGGTCTTCTGTTATGTTTCCTTTGTATGGACAGTTTGTTTTTCACGTTTTTTCACCGTGCGTGTATAAGAGCCTCCAATTAAATACTGTGATATATTTTGGTAACTACAATTTTGGAGTCACTACTGCTGGCTGATATCATTTCACACATGTATTCTTTATGTCAGTACATGGCTCGTTCTCCTGCTCTTCTTTCTCATGCAACTCCTCTTCCTCACTCCGCAGTTAAGGCAGAGATCAGGCTGCTGTTCAGCTCAGTCGACATGTGAGAACATGAGTGAGGAGGGACCCCGGAACATACTGAACAACAGGCCCAGCCCCTGGCCGGTCAGTGTCAACACATTCTCACCTACGTTTAGGATAAGCTGTACTTATGCACTGATAAGTTTGTAGAAATATCGGTGAGGTAGTTATTTATTTTAGAGCTGTTATGGTATTAAGTTATTCATAATGTACTGTATAAGTGTGTATAAATGTAAATGTAACAGCGGTGTCTGTTCTGTTACAGGAGAGCAACATATCAGGCCCAGGCTCTTGTTCCTCCCAGGACACAGACATTTCTCTACCAGGTGCCCTCGTCAGCAGTAACACTGACTCGTCCAAAGGTAATGACTGCAGCACAGGCATTTTGTGCCTTTGCAGTATATAATGAGTAGTGATCATACATCTTACTCTGCTCTTTCTCATGTATAGAAGATGACCTGCCATGCTCAGCCAGAGCTCCTTCTCTGGAGCCTCCAGGGTCTCTGATTGATCATAACTGCTTCCAATCCACCAGGGATATGAATGATCTGAATTGTCCCACCAATCTTGACCTGCCCGAGTGTGAAACTCAACTGGACAAACTCGCCCTCAAGCCGCAGCCCCTGCAACAAGGTACAAGCAAGTTGAAGAACAGACTCTCTGGCTTATTAATAATCGGATTGCACTTATTATCACTCTGTTATTCAGGGAAATGCTCTTGAAGGTGTCTGTTTACTTGTGCACAAAGGTAGATAAGCATTGTCATTAAATTGGATAACTGTCCTGGAGAGAAAACACCAGAGAATACAGTTATTGCTTAATTAATACTTAGTAAGTGTTACTACAGTTGTGTCACCCAGTGATAATTCTGTGCTGCACATAGGGAGTGCTTTGATTTCTATCACGACAGGTGGAGGCAACAGTAACACGGCTCTAGTAAAGCAGCATGGCTGCAAAAAGTGCCCACAGAAAGTTTCATCAGTGAATTCTCCTGTTCAAAAAAAACGCGGTCGTTTGACACTTTGATGGGATAAATGTGTACCCACCCGCCCCTGCAGTGCTGGTGTATGTAACCGGTGTAATGTGTGCGTTGTGTAGAACTCACCATACAAACGAATATCTTTGGAGGCAGTCTCCGTTCCTTACACAAGATAAAAAGAAAGTCCCACCAGCATGTGAAACGTAGGGAAATGTGCCGTCTCTAAAATAAACCTACGTAACAGTGTGCCAAATTTGGCAAGAATGTGCTCAATGACGGTGCTAAACAATACGGAAATAACACAAGCACACGTGACGCGCACATCTCCCTCAGTGTACAGCAGCACAGGGGGAGAGATGAGGGCGGGACACACCCTTAAATAAATGGTGGGCATCCTACAAGGTTCCACATGACAACTTAAACTCCCGTGTCAGTGTAACAAAAACTTAAAGTACATTTTGTGTAATTATCACATGAAAAGGAAAAATGAAATAATTAACCGTTGTGTAATAAATTGCAGTATGTAACAAATAGGCTGCAGTAGCTCACCCTGTTACATATACACACAAACACTGAGCTCAAAAGTCAGGTTTAGCCTGACGGAGTCATTTTCAGACTAATAATATTACACTGTTTCTGTTTTGAGGACCAATCGGAGGCAGAATAATAATAACATCATCAACAACAAAAATCACCAGACATGGCACACTGCAGCTTTAATAATTTGTCATTAATTATCTTACATTTATTCCCCCCAACTCCTGCTCTGTCACCTCCCCTTACAGATTACTTGCCACCACTGCAGCAGTCTTCGCCCTCACCGGGCCCCATCACTCAGTGGATTGCGACACACCGCGAGGCGATCGTCTGTCAGATGACCGAGGCGTGTTTGAACCAGAGCTTGGACGCCCTCCTGGCTCGCTCCATGCTGATGCGAGAAGATTACGAGCTTGTGACAAACCAGCCCACCCGAGCCGCCAAGGTCCGTCAGCTCCTGGACAACTGTCACAGGCACGACGAAGACTTTTGCCACATAGTCGTCCGCAAACTGCACGACAACAAGCAGATGGGCCTGCAGCCGTACCCCGCTGAAATCAGCTCTCCCACCACAACCCTTGTCCCCAACGCGCCACCACTGTCTATGTCCTACAATATCCCCAGGAACATTTAGTGGCAGACACAGTCAAACAATGCAGACAAAACTATAGACTCAGGATGGGGACTATGTTTGCAACATCAAAAAAACAAGGAACGGCAGGGTGACGAGTCACAGAGACAGTGTTAATGTCCTCTCAACAATCAGATGGATTTAGACTCTGTGTTATCAGATGAATCTGTGAGTTTTATTCAGTTAAACGTTAATCAGGTGTCTTATTTATAGTGTTTTTATACTGAATGGATGTATTACAGGGTTTAACTCCTTTTTGGTAAGTGATGCCTCGTTGTCTTTGAACACAGCGACCTTTATCTTTGTAGCTGAGGATTTGTGTGCGCAAGTGTGCGCAGCCTTCTTTGTAGAAGAAACCCATGTTCTCAGTTGATCTGAGACGGATACGGGTTGACTGTTGGAAAACCTGCAGCAACATTACAGTTTAGTCTTACTGTAGTAGTAATCTTATGTTAAGTTATGGTGGCGTTGTGGCGCAAGTTGGGGCATAAAGTGTCTGTTTTTGTCTGGAGCGCATTTACCTATAATAAGAAGGTGAGAAGATGAAAGAAAAGTTAAACAAAAGATCTTCCAATTGATTAGGTTTTATCCTTGTCAGTAGTGACCTCATATCTTTGTGTTTATGATTATAATTGAAATAGTGTTCACCTGAGACACTTCAAGAGTTCCACTTCTTCCAAATGCTGTGGGCAAAGGTTAAAAACCGTCACATTTATGAACCTACTGAGCAGATACAGGGTCCAGCCACAAAGTATTATCAGCATTCTGCTTCATTAATTCCTCTAACTCTTTATTTATTCCGCCCACTCATTAATCACTAACACATCTGTTTAGTGTCATATCTTAAAAACTGTAGCACAAATAAGTTGACTAAGTCTATGCCTAATTATGTCATTGTTATGAAACCTATTGTTTTTCTGTTGATTGAATAATGATTTTTATTGTTGATGTAAAAGGTTTGTCATTAATCCCTTCTGGCTCCGTTGTTGGTTTCATGCCCTGAAATTGGTGCTTAGATTCCAGGATTGTAGCTGTGGTATTTACTCATTCGCACATTCAACACTAAATAATCTTTGTTTTATTTAGGTTTCTCTACAAATAAGCACTTTATTGTTGCTCATTATGTGGATGCATATTATTGTGCTGTTCTTTAAAACACGGATGAGCCATAGCAGGTTGCTCTCAGAGAGAGAGACGAGGAAAACCATGATGCGATGTAGCAAAAAGAGAACAAGGTTAATATAGTTCGTGTTGCTTGGTCTCGAACTGTGCCTCATTCTGTTCGTGGTCTCAACATAAAAGCCTTTTACACGCTTCTGGAGTTGAGTAAAATGACTTTATATATATACAGTATATAATATACTTTTGTATATTGTAGATGGTAGTTTTGTGGGTTTACATTATGTTTTCATCTGTGACCTCAAAACACCATCCCATAATCAAGAACAAAGTTGAGTGATAATTTAGTGCTCATCACTATGGTTTAGTTGACATGTAGCCGTATGATTTTTCCATATAATGCGACAATCATTAAAGTAGGTACTATGTAGTTACTTCTGCTCGTTTTCTTTGTTACTTTGTATGTAACTTGTAATCAGTTAGTAGCACATTCAAATATAATAATAATAATGTAATATCATTTTTATAAAGCTGCTGATTTGATTTGAAATACCAGAAAGCTGTAAAAATGTGTATGTAACCATGAAATATCGTGGACTTGTACAGGACAGTATGTTTCTGAAAGAGGCAGGTAGTGGTTCCAAAAGACACACAATGAAGTTAAAAAAAGAAGAATCTAATCGAATCTTTAATTGCCTTAAAGAGATGCAAAAAAACTTCAAACAGTAACGGAGACAAAATGACAACAAACACAAAATTCCCCATGAAACAGCACAAAACCGTTCAGTTTGACCTTTCACTGTTACAAAATGAATGTGTGAATAATGCGTTTAACCTCTTCAGTTTCCTCTGTCATGTTTTCCTGGGACACTTAAAGTGAGCTGGTTATGGTTATCAGTTAACGCTCTTGTTTTCTCACCATGGCGTCAGGACGTCTGCTGAGTGAGAGGCTTTGTAGAACCTGATAATGTAATAAACATTTGCACTTCCGTCCATTGAAAATGTAATAAAACCTGATAATGTAATGAAGTGCATTTCCCAATAATGTAATACACTTTTTACCAATAACGTAATAAAGTATTACATTAACGGGAGGTTATTACACTATCAGGTTAGCCTTCATTTCGCAGGTCCTGATAATGTAATAATTCCCCAATATTGTAATAATTTAACAGCAGACCACCCGTTACTTGGGTTCAAGTGGTGATACTATGTAAGCAACGCAAGCTTGAGAGCTCTAGCTCCAGCAACAGGACAAAGTTGGACATGCATGTATGTACATTAACTTTTGACTTGTGCATCCGTTTTTCTCAAACGATGGATCACTGGAATCCTTGGGCCAAGCGGAGTTCAGCGCATCCTTAATGTTTTTTTCGGCCACATTGGATTTTCTGCCATCTTTGATCATCATTAAGAGAAATCTGAAATGCTCCAAATACAAGGTCCAGTATCAAATGTCAGAATCCTCTATCCCTGAGCAGAAATGGTTTTCAGTAGCTAATGTAACTAGTGTCACCCATAGTAAAGAAAAAAATCGAAGAACTCTCAATCAGTCAGCTAATGCGAAAAGAAAGCAAAAAGTCACTCGGATCAGCTTCATTCATTTGTTTCTTCTGGAATGAAGTGAACTCTGGATCTGACCATCTCATGTCATCTACTGATATTCCTGAATATCGAGAGAATAGTTACAATCCATCACCTGCTGTAACTCCATCACCTGCTGTAACTCCATCACCTGATGTAACGCCTTCATCAATAGGGTCTCTCATCTCTTCAAGTACCTAGCCAGCCCTTTCTTACCATGGATTCATTGTCTGACAGTCTGGGATTGAATTCAGCAGAAGAATGCACAATAAGTATGATGAAGTGATACAAACAATCTGGTCCTAACAGTGGTCTGGCTCTAAGACTGAAGGAACTCTTTGCCAAGCATTGTCATTGGATGAGACCATGGCTTGTGCTCAAGTATCTGAGTTATGGGAGATACCAAGTCAGAGATATATACTGGAAGTAGAAGAGGCAAGTGAGTTCATATCTATATACAGAATTTTGTAAATATGTTGATATCTCAAACTTTTTCAAAACATTCATATTGTATTACATCTTTTTCAAGGAGACCACAAGGAGTGGTGGAGGCCTGGATGCCGAAAGAAAGTTCAAATCCAGATCCAGAGTTCAAATCCAGATCCCTAAGTTCTAAAATGATGGCTTTAAAATGAGGTTGCTTTTCTGGATATAAGTTACTTGTGTGTTGTGTGTGTACTGTTGTGTGTTGAAATTAAGTAAACAGTTTAAACACAGCGCCCCCAGAAGTCAAAGGTCACCATTTTTGTGGTATCCCCAGGATGATGTCATGAATCTATGTACCATGTTTGGTTTAAATATGTTAAAGTAAAATCCAATATGGCCAAAAAAAAAATTAAGGATGCGTTGAACTTGGCGTGGCCCAAGGGTTCCAGTGATACATCGTTTGTGAAAAACGGATGAACAAATCAAAAGTTAATGTATACAGTATCACCACTTGAACCCAAGTAACGGGTGGTCTGCTGTTAAATTATTACAATATTTGGGAATTATTACATTATCAGGTTTTATTACATTTTCAATGGACTCAAGTGCAAATTTTTATTACATTATCGGGGATTTATTACATTATCAGGTTCTACAGGCCTCAATCACAGTCTGGTTACAGTTGTCGTTTATTAATTGATCGCAATATCAAACCAGACCGAGAAGCAGCGTAGCTCCCACTGTCTTTATCATGGAAAGCTGCCTGGGGGCAGGGACGAGGGCTGCTCGTCTCTGAAAATAGCACACGGGAACACGAGAGTGTGGGTCGACTGGTGCTGGAAAAACACCCGTTGTTTTGGGCTGTAGGGATTGCAACACTGACCATCCTGTTGCTGCCTCTCAGATGTGACAGGTTTTAGAGGAGCAGCACTGACATGAGAGACAATCCATGCTCTACAGAACAACAAGCACACTCTTAGATTTCCCAGAACAGGTAAAGTTATATTTTCTTTGTGAAACAGTTGTCTTGTTTGGTTTAGTGCACTTGTTAAAAAAGTTTCATCCATAATTGTTTTCAACCTTTTCTTGTTTACTGGACTTTGACAGGCTGGTGTTCAGCTTTTAATGTTTCAGCTTGAAGTTGTGTATTAGTCATGTCACCTTATTTGGAATGACCCTTTTCATTTTTACTAAATCATCTCTATATCAGCACTGCAGGTCTAATGGGGGACTTGAGGCAGAAGATGGTGGTCATGTCACAAACTATATGCCCACACTCACGGGCTCCATCTGATGAAGACCTGAAGGCCCCGAGCGTGGGGAAGGAAGAGAAAATGAGCATGAAGCGAGAAATCTCTCTCATGAACGGTATCTGCCTGATTGTGGGCAACATGATCGGCTCTGGGATCTTTATCTCGCCAAAGGGCGTGCTCATGTACAGCGCCTCGTATGGGCTGTCGCTGCTGATTTGGGCTCTCGGAGGCGTCTTCTCAGTGTTTGGGGCTCTGTGCTACGCAGAGCTTGGCACCACGATCACAAAGTCTGGAGCCAGCTATGCCTACATCCTGGAGTCCTTTGGCGGCTTCCTGGCTTTCATCCGCCTGTGGACGTCCATCCTGCTGATTGAGCCAGCCAGCCAGGCTGTGATCTCACTGACCTTTGCCAACTACCTCGTGGAGGCGTTCTACCCTACATGCCAGCCGCCCTACAATGCTGTCCGCCTCATCGCTGCAGCCTGTCTGTGTAAGGAACTCTCCTGTGTCTGAATGAGTGTGTGACACTTAAACACAATCACTGTCACTGTCACGTCAAATGACTGCAAGAAATGTGGGTGTTTTCCAACGTGACGTAACAGTGCTTGTTGTTCACTTGTCGCTGAGTTTCAAAGGCGGACTGATGTGAACTATGTAAAAGTGTAACAGCTGTAATCGGGAACAGGGAGGAACATAGATGACAGTGTTAACTTGTGGTAAACAACCATTGTTTTGACGTCGGCGTCAGCAACATTTAAATATAAACAAACGTCTGTCACATTCAAACTATTGTCAGATGGCACTGGGCTGCACGCGACTCGTGTCGCCTGGTGACATTTGTTTCACGTCAGTAAAGTGAGATGGTTGTGAACAGGTTGGAGTACGACTGAAAGTACCAAGACACGTTTCAGAAGTGGATTCTGCTGCTCAGAAACACTGGTCTTTCAGCAGTTTGAAACGTTCCCTCCCCTCCCTGCCCCTGGACGTCCTGTGCACACACACAAACGCTCCCGCAGTCAACTCTGATAGCCGCACTTATGCTGTAATGTCACCAAAAGATTCACACCGTAGCTTCAACATAAAATGTGGTTCTTTCAAAGCTTGTTTTCAGTGCAGGTGTCGTTAGTGGAGAGTTCAGCCGTTTATTCTTACATTTGAATCAGCTAAAACTTAATTCCACTATAATTATGTCTTGATGCTAGTTCAACTGTTTAATATTCACAGCAACATTTAGATAAGCCAAGTTTAAAAGCCCTCCACTGAGGAAACATGAGGTGGCTTTCATTCTGAAGCCCTCACAGGAATCTGTCCGTCAGGCTGAAGTATGTCCATTCACCCCAGTGAACTGCCAGACCTGTAAAAATACTACAGTATTTCACAGCTGGGGTTTGTGCTTTGGAGAATCACACATGGTATTTAGGTCAGTGTGTTACGTACAGTGGAGAGCATTTAGAGAATCGGAACCCCATTTCTTTTTATTGTGAACGTGAATGTGGATGTGGACAGCAGAGAAAACCTAACTGAAAAATATCAATGACTTTCTATATATATATACTGTGTTTGACATGTTTTCAGTGATTTACCGTATAAATCAAACAGCTGATCTGCCCGTGGTAACACAGCTTCTTTGTTAACAGAATGGTAAACATCTAAAAATAATCCAGTGTGAAGTGTACAGTGCTTAACAAATGTATAAGACCACCACTCAAAGCCACGACTTCTGTAATGGTTTTTGTGGTTGAATGTTATGCTTTATTTATTTCTAACTTATCAGGCTCAAATTGGCTATAAAAATGTAAATTCAGTTTGTGAATTGCCAAAAAAAAAGTTTTTGTAAGACTTTTCCTGTTTTATGACAGGTGGTCTAATACATGTGTTAAACACTTTACAGTAAGAATGTTCTTTTTGAGCTATAACACATTTTCTCCTCTGTCCCTTCACATCAAAACCATGTGTAAATTATTATTATTATCCCTCTCCAAACAGGCAGCGTGGTGAATGTAACGCATAGATACCGCATGCACACCTGTTTCAACATTTTAATCATGCAGAGGAAGTTTCATCACTGCTTTATTCCTCTGCTTTGTCCAGGTATACTCATTTTTATCAACTGTGCCTATGTGAAGTGGGGCACTCTAGTCCAGGACATCTTCACGTACGCCAAACTCATGGCACTCTTCCTCGTCATCGCTGTCGGCATCATGAAATTATCTTGCGGTAAGAGAATTCATCAATATATATATATATATATATATGTATATATATATATATATATATATATATATATACAATAAAATAAATCTTGCCCTGTTTCATTAGACTCTGACTTTTCTGTTTGTGCAGGAGAAACAAAGAACTTTGAGGGCTCATTCGAGGGCTCAACCACAGATCCGGGAGCCATAGCTTTGGCTCTCTACTCCGCTCTGTTCTCCTACTCTGGCTGGGATACTCTCAACTTTGTCACGGAGGAGATTAAGAATCCAGAGAGGTAAAGAATAGCAGCATGAATCAAACTGTGGTCATTTGATTACTGTATTTTTCAGTTAGTCATTTAAAGGTGCAGTGTGTTTAAACTTGTAGACTCACTCCTGTGTGACTCACGCTTTCCCGTGCATGTCAGGGAACATTCACACTCTCACCATCATCTGTCTCCTTCTTTATCAGAGGTTTATGCATCAGGTGAATGTGGGCTGAGCTGTTTTTCCTGATTTGAAAAGCCAGTTTGTCCATTCAGGCTGGAGCAAGATGGTGGCCCCTGTAAAGCAAGGCCATTGCCTCAGGCACTTATTCCAACATTTATTATTCTTAAGTGATGATATGACAGCAAGGGAAGCCCTAAATAGTAGTTCAATTCCGTGAAAACATTTCTGTCCTCCAGGGGGTGCATGACAGAAAATAATTGAGAGCCACTGCAATAAACCCCACTGGACCTTTAACTGCCTTATGTGTGCTTGTTGTTGCAGAAATCTGCCTCTGGCCATTGCCATTTCCATGCCCATAGTGACCATCATCTACCTGCTGACTAATGTGGCGTACTACGTGGTTCTGGACATGCCGTCTCTGCTGGCCAGTGATGCCGTCGCTGTGGTAAGAGCTGAGAAATTCTTCCCTCTGAGGTGAAAACAAAGCTGCAGAAATGGAAGCACAAACTCCCCGTAGTAAATTGCCTGCGGACTGTGGATGACGTGATGCTCTGAGGTATTTATAAACCAAGTGAATTTGATCCACAGACATTTGGGAATGCAGTCCTGGGACCATTCAAGTGGATCATCCCTGTTTCTGTGGCCATGTCCTGCTATGGAGGACTCAACGCTTCAATCATTGCGGCCTCTCGGTCAGTACAAACAGTGTGGACCTGCGCTGGCTTTAGGTCAGTGACATCAATAACAATATCTGCATTCATCATGTAGGTTGTTTTTTGTTGGAGCCAGAGAAGGTCACCTGCCCAACAGCTTGAGTCTGATCCACATGGAGCGCTACACACCTGTACCTGCACTGCTGTTCAACGTGAGGAACATAAACATTCAAGACCAGTTCACATCAAATCCCACAATCTTCTGTTAGAAGGGACGTTTTACTGCTCTGTCCGTCTGCAGGGCTTAATGGGTCTGATCTTTCTGTGCGTGGAGGACGTGTTCCAGCTCATCAACTACTTCAGCTTCAGTTACTGGTTCTATGTGGGTTTGTCCGTGGCCGGACTCATCTACCTGCGTGTTACTCAGCCAAACCGACATAGGCCTGTCAAGGTGCCACTCACTCACTCACTCGCACAGACACACACACACACACACACACACAGTGAGAGGAAGCTTTAATCTTCAGCTATCTTTTACTACTCACATATTCTTTTAATGATTTTGAGAGGGTCATTTAGACTGGATTATTGTGATGCCCTCTATGTTAGTGTGAGCCAGGCTGCCCTCTCTCTCTCTCTTCACATCTTTATTCACCATCACGATCAGTGCGGTCTGCAGAAAAGTCTCTTCTTGTGCTACTTGACAGAGCCTTTGCTGTGGTCGCTTGTGAAGAGCTAGTCTGATAATACTTTTTAAAGGCCATATCTGCCGATACCGATATTGTGCTGATAATATTGTGCGTCCCTAATTTGGACAGCCTTATTGAAACTCCAGCCTTACCCTAAACTAACAACTAGACAAATCTTAGCCCTAAATTTCACCAGTTCTCCCTCCTCTTACTGACAAAGTCAGTGTTTATGCCAGAAAAGATTCTCAAGAGACAACATCACACACACACACACACACATAGTTGCTGGAAGTGATGATTAACACGACAGTGCACTTTGGAACTATGACATAATAAAACTAACACTGAAATCATTGATTAAAGTGCACATGTCACTGGTTATTTTTAAGTGAATATTGCCGAAACTAAAGTGGACCAGTGTTTCCTCTTCTTCTTCTTCTTCTTCCTCCTCCTCTCTCCACAGTTGACTCTGGTCATCCCCTTCATCTACTGCGTGTGCAGCGTGTTCTTGGTCATTGTCCCTCTGTATGGAGACACCATCAATTCTCTCATAGGAATTGGCATTGCACTCTCTGGCGTGCCAGTGTATTATGTAACCATTTACCTGCCCGAGGAAAAGAGGCCCAAATTCATACGCAAGTTAAACAGTAAGTTTTGGACTTGTGTGGTATTTGGACAAAGAAATGACCGCTTATGTCATTGTCCTGTTCCATCTGAACCATAAACCGTCTGATTTCCTCCCTCTCTCCGCTTTGTTTTCCTCACACAGACTTTGCCACTCGACACACCCAGATGTTGCTTTATTGCTGCTTGACTGAACTCGACATTGAGACAGAGACACAAGCAGGCACTAAGACGCAGTGAGCTGCAGAGGAGAAGAGCTGCTCTTGTTTGTTTGGTTGTTTGGTTGGTTGGTCGGTTGGTCGGTTGCCGTCGAGACGCGACCTGTGATGAGACGGACAGCACAGCGAGGAGTTGACTCACAACATTTGTGACGATTACTTCCAAAAAAGAAAGAAGAAACAAAAAAGACTCACCTGAAAGACTGTGAATGTGATACACTTTTCTACAGAGAATGAGAAATATTTTATATTCAGGATTTAATAAAAATGTTGAAAGAAGTCACATTTTTATTTTTCATGATAAGGTTTACAGTAATTACAGTGTGTATACGTGACATTAAATACTGCTGATGTGGCAAATTAGGTTTTCAACTGGAAATTGCATTTCATTTTTCAGCAAAAAAAAAAAAGAAAAAGAAAAAACAAGGGTCTGTAATCGGCACGTAGACGTGTCCATACAGTCACACGTCTCAACAGTAAAGTAGATCATCCACGTGACTGCTCATCTTCAAACGCCTCTGTCTCGGTGGAACATGTCTACAAATCACTGACAACCCCAAGTAATGACCATTGTGCCCTGAACCATCCTGCGCACCACATGAAAAACACATGACCGCCTGAGGGTCACACACTGCTGTCGCTTCTGACGTTACCAAGCAATCAGAACCCGGACGTTGTAGAGATTCTCCCCCACTGAATGTATTATCACATAAATAAATACAATCAAATCAGCTTTTCCCTCACAGCAGCAGTGCTGCTCGACCGACGTGTGTGGAAAATCAGAATATTCTCCCCCAGTAACTGATTCAGGAGCTTTGTCTGGATGATGATGATGATGATGATGATAATGGTCCGTACTTTATTTTATTGTGGAATAAAGTGCTCTGTTTGGCTGTGGTATATTGTGTGCGGTGGCTTTGTATATCGGGTGTGCGCTCGTGTTTATATTGTTGTCACGTTGTTGTTGTTTCGATCTTGAGTATTTGATAGATTGTGAGATTTTGAGCGCTGCCATTTGGTGGTGCTATTGATATGATAATACATGTCAGATTGGCACTGTTGTTGTTGTGTGATGGCATTATTCAGCTACAATGTTGTGTCAAAGGTGCTCCGTGGTGCCCTCTCTCCCTGTGTTTTTGTTGGGAGGGTATGAGAGTAATATGTGGTACTTCCGGATTGCATTAGAAGAATTTCCTGCATAGCCCCACCAGACTATCCAGACCAAAATCGCCACTGGGCCAGATTATCAGTAAAACACACACACACACAGGGGCAAATATGTAAAATACACAGAAATACAACATGTTCTTCCCATTGTCCTTAAAGTTTGAGATTTTAAGATTGTGTGTGTGTGTGTGTGTGTGTGTACACCTGGTTGTGGGGACTATATTTTAAGGTGAAGACGTAAGAACGTAAAGCTGAGGTCAGGGGTCATGTGAAGGTTAGAGTAAGTCTCCAGGAAATGAATGTAAGTCAATGTCCTCTGAGGACCAATTGTCAAACAAACTTAACCTCTTTGTGAGGACATTTTGGCTGGTCCATACAGCTTGAACAGGCTTTTTGAGGATTAAGACCTGGTTTTAGGGTTAGGTTTAGAATAAGGGACTAGGGAATGCATTATGTCTGTGAGTGTCCTCACAAAGAATGAAAGAGTAGCATCTGTGTGTGTGTGTGTGTTTTGAGGAATTTTGAGGAATCTCATATATACATAACACTCTCATGTGCTACATGATTTTCATTACATTTCAGGAAGAGTAAAATCACTTCCTGGAAAACTTTAAATCTGTGAAGAGCTTGGCATTAATCCGTAGATTCCGTAGCGAGACAAGCTAAAACAAAAAAATGCATTGTCTCTTAAAGTCATTGTATTCCGTCCCATTTTCCAATTTTCCGCATGATCCGTGTGGTCTCCCTGTATAAACTCATGGGGGTGATTCAGAAGAAGACCTCAAAGCCTGAACTACAGCTCACGATGGATGTGAAAGTTCTGTTTCTGCATTTTTCTCTCATTCTGGGCACCACATCCACCACGTCACTGGCAGATCCAAGTGGGAATTGCAAAGTCATATGGTAACTGTCTTTATGAGGAGCACAGTGGGTGCTGCTGTGGTAGATTTGTGCTTTTCTATTGTGTAAAACTAGTTTTATGTTTGTGTCAATAACTGCATGCTGCAACCAGTTTTACAGAACAGATACAGCATTATAAACCATTATAGATAATGGTTTATAATGGCTTTGGATTGCATGTCATTCACTGCTGTGACAATGAATTCAGAGAAAAAAATGTGTCTCACAGATATTTATGATTTGTTCTTTACCTTAACACGCACGGCTCTGCTCTGCTCTGCTCTGCAGGTTGTTTGGGGCGAAGTGCAGCAATGTCAGTGAGAAGTTGATAAGTCAGATCAAGGACTGGCCAGACGTGTACGAGGTCAGGAGCTCTTTAGATATCTGTGTCAATGATGGTGTGTTTTGTGTGTGATGTTCTTGCTCATTTTGGGATTTTTTTTACGCTGCAAAGTGCTCTGAATGATCATTATTATTGTTATTTTTATTTGTGCGATTAATCCACATATTCAGTAGTCATTTACATCAGTTGTATCAGATGTAAACATGTTGTAAATGTTACAAACATATAGTATTTTGACTGTGATACTACAAACATTACATGGATTTTATTTTTTTATTATTATTATTATTATTATTATTGTTATTATTATTAATTAACCAGTTTTCTGTATTCCTGTTTAAATTATTGATCTTGTTTCATTTTGAAAAATGCTATTACCTGTTTATTAAAACACACACTACACGATGCCACAGTTAACAGTTAAACATTAGACTTGACTTTGAATTATGTGTTGCAGCTTAAGTCGTCGTCGTCTTTAATGATTGAAGCCACACACACGTCTCCCACGACACAGAGCGTGAACAAACTTCATTTTCTTTTGGGGCAAAAGGACCTCTGTAAAGTCATTGTAAGTATTTTTTTATTTTTTTTATGACAAAAATATGAGTTTATGAGTTTAACTACGTTCTGATGAATCAAAAAAAAAAGTATTGAAAGTTCAGAGATTAGAAGGTTGATCAGCTTTGCTCACTGACAAAAGTCTTGGTTTCGTTCCTGTTGTTGTGTTTCTAATGTGCAGGGTGAGGCGGCGTTGAAGCGCTCTGGAGATCCAGCTGACACCGGCTCAAACTACTGCAGCATGCAGAACCTGATGAGAGGTAAATGTTGTCTCAGTTCAGCCGCACCTGTGATCTATTCATGAATTCATCTACGACCATAGTCGACATGACAGTCATTGTCCTCTCTCTGTTTAGGAAGCGGTCTGGTTAATGACAGGCGATATAAGCAGATCACCAACAGGTCCATGTGTTCTGGCTGTGATACTGCTCACTGCACCATGTCTTTGTAGCAGAGTCCATCCTCCCGGGAACCAGATATCACCTCATTATATAAAATAACACTCGAGCTCTGTGTCTTCTGAGTTAACAGAGTATTGTTATTCCTACATCAATCATTTATTTCTAAAAGTTATACAATCAGAAACACTTTACAATAAAGTACAGAAATAATATGGTAACAGTGAGGCCATCATTTTGTAACAGGAAAGTTATATTATGGTAATACCATCTTATATCTACAGCCTGGTAATAATACTAATGGAAATGGGACGTAAAACATAAGGTTTACATTATCATAGTCGTAATTACCAATTCTGAAACACTTTCATGTGACGGTCGAACGTTAATGGCAGTCTGCAATAATTCTCACTTCCAAGCTATCACCTAATGATTATTATAGTAAATGACGACACAAACTGCTGCCCGAATAACCACCTAAACCCCCTTTATTCACCATGTCACCCCTGTTCTACTTCCGAAATTGAATTCAAAATCCTTCTGTACACATTCAATGTCCTCCATAACCTCACCTCCTCCTCTTTCTCCTCTTCCTCTCTCCATCTTATTGTCCCATCCACCGTCCACTCATGATCCCACTCCACACTACCCATCTGTTCTTATTTTCGTCTCTGTTTTATGTTATATATTTTAGATATATCCTGTTTCATCCATGTTCTATTGCTCTGAGTTCTGAAAGTCGCCTTTAAATAAAATGCATTATCATGGTAGTTATCACTTATTACTGCACAATTACATTTACCGAACTAGAAATAGCATAGAAAATAACATGGTATTACCATAAAACTAACTCCTATACTATATATTTTAATATTGTTGTTATTTAATTATATTACACTTTTTCTTTTTAACCAGGAAATGTTGTTTTACGTAAATGTAACGAAAGAAAAAGGCACACAGAAATGTAACCTCCTTATATGAATGAATTACATGTCAACAAAACAAAGAAATATTAGAAGTTAGAATTCTTAAAGCGGCTCTAACTAGCTCTGCGTGTCATTAAAGCTACAGTGTGTAAGATTCAGATGAAAATGGGCAAAAATCGAAAAAACAAATAATTATACTGCTGTTTGTTGTTTACTTTACTGCACTGAGGTTTCATCAGCTGTTGCTGGGCAGTGAAAGGTAAATAAAAATAAACTTTCTTTCAGAGAGAGTAATTCCCTGAGTGTTTTTATTTCAGTCTCATTATAGTGAAAGTCCACTTAAAGTTTCACAGAAGAGTTCGGGTCCAATCGTCAAGCTCTAACCGTTTGTTTCCCCCTAGTGCCCAAAACTAGAATGGCATCAATCATCAATGAACTAACATACAGTCTGATTTCTGTTGCGTGGAGCGAGTGAGCAAACTCAGAAACACACTCAGACTCCAGTGACGTTCCTCACAGTCAGGGTGAAGTTCAGATGTGGTTGAAGCTGGTGGATGATGTCATAGAGCTGAAAGGCACAATTAAAGACATGACGTCCTCATTCATCTCATGATGACAGTATGATTAGAACATAGAGCTTAAACCTACAGTATATAAAGTGTCTTATATCCTTTTTTCAACACAATCTAGACAATCTGAAAAATAAAAGAGGAAACAAACATACATATAATTCTATATAAACTATAAAAACACACCTGAGCAAAAAGTACACAAAATGTTTAAAATCAGATTGGAAAATTTTTTATATTTTGTGACTTCTGCACAATTATTGCTTCTTATTTCACCACTAAAGATTTGATCTAAAAGGAATCATAACTGTGTCTCAACATGAATATGTACATGTACATATCTGAATATGTGACATATACACACACACACACACACAGGATGTCCATGTAAGGAGTTGTGTATTATTCCCACAGCATTTTATTATGGGTGCACCTGCGGCACAGATTTGCGCCACATGAGCACTAAGGGTTAAACAATGACTATAGATTCTTTATGGACATGACATGTCCTTTTGTGAGTAAGGGTACGAGTTACCTTGTTTAAAACTGGACCAACTGTTTCATTTAGCTCACGACTGGATCGAACAGCTGTCTGAAGGATCGCCACAGCTGTGGGACAAATAGAAAATGTAAAGCCACTTAAAACCCCTCTTAGGTGTCTGTGTCACATAACACACACTCACGATTGTTCCTGACATCAGACGTGGGCAGGACAGCTGTTGCCTGGATTGAGGGAGTCGTGGGGGGATCGGCCGTGGTTGACGTGTCCAAAGATGCTGGAGAAAACATTAGAAATAAAGTAGATCACGTCCAAAGTTCACATTTGCACACTTGCTGTACACAACAAAATTGAGCCACTCTAAATGTTCCACTGAGTTCTTCCGAGTACTCACATGTCTGTGCTGCACATGAAGCCAAACATCCAGAAACCAGAATCATCATTAGCAGCAGCATGTTGATGTTTCTTTGAGAGAATAAAATCTGTATGAAAATGCAACTTCTGCTCCCATAGAATCTCTGGCTGCTTCTGTCATGCACCAGGAAGTGACACCTAATACAGAGGGAGGGAAACTTTTTCTTTCTTTCTTTTTTTTTTCTTTCAAGAAAAAAAAGGGCTTGGACAAGGAAGCGGAGGTGAATATAAAATATGGTCCTTCTTTGGTTGTGACTTACTTCATTGAAAGCCAGTGAAATACAAAGTTCACCTCGCCATCAGAGTCTACAAAATAAATGAAATATGAATTTAAAGAAGGTGAAAGACTTTGCTGCTGCTGTCACACAACTTTAAAGAAGTCATTTTCACACCCTTTCATTATCCAGTCCTATGACACTGAGAAACACAGAGAGTTTGCGGAAGTTTGATTCTAACCGATATATCTATATACTGTACATAGTATATACTTAATTGTTGCACACCACAGTTTTAAGTGTAGCAGCGAGTTATGATGTATCATGTTTTATTTTCAAGTTTTCATATCAGATACAAATAACACATTTAAAGCCAACAATAGAATTGGTTAAATACAAATTCAGAATCGTGTCCATCATGTAACGTTGTTCAGTTGTTCTTCAGCTTTCTGCTGCAGCTGCCGCTGTTTGCAGAGCTGGAACGTCTGGACATGGTGAGAGGAGGGGAGGCCACTGTCATGTCCAAGCCCAGCTCCACTGTCTTCAATGCGGGCGAATGAAATGCAGAGGCCCTGGGGCTGTTGCTGGCTGAGGATGAAGGAGATCTACAACACAGAGAGAGAAGGCTTCAGATCTTTGTGAAAACAGGTTCTTCTAATGTACTGCGTCTGGAGTGTGCACCAAACAGCCAGCGTTTCTCAGCTGAGTGGTTATATCCCAGTATTCAGTCATGTTCCTCATGTACAGTTTGATCATCATTCTTTCTCTTCAGATTCCACGACGATGAGGAGAAGTCTGACCTGAGAGAGGCAGAGCTGCGGGCAGAGTTCGCCTTGGAACTCCGGTGGCTGGTCGGAGTAGAGGAAGGAGTCGGAAGAGACAGATTGGCCTGAGACAAACGACAAGAAAGAAGTTACAGCTACGGTGCTGTTGCCTCTGTCTTGATTGACACAAAGCAAATCACTTCCTGTGTGCAGTGTGGGAATGTTATACTCAATTTAGTATACTCAATCTACTCAATTTGGACAATTATCTGTGTTTATACAGCACTTTCCTAGTCTTGAATGCTTCATACTGCAGTTTTGCCATTCATCCACGCGCATACAGCAGCTGAGGTTTAGTGGTAAAGTGGGTTCAAACCCTGGTTCTTCTCTTTTAGATGCCAGTGTTTACCTGGGGCAAATTGCTCCTTGTGTAAATGGATCTGATGGATGTGTGATAGAAAAAGTGCTGCATATAGATGTTCTGAGTGTGTCTGGCTGTACTGTAATGTAATCCAGAAAATAATCCACACGATTTCCCACAGCACGTCTACACGCAGGGCTCATTTAACTTAAACCCGATGACTGACAGTATAACACAGACCGACGTGTCTTCATTCTTCAAATGAAACAAACCTGCAGGAAGTATTTCTCCATCACTGATCTGAGATCAGGCTTGTCCTCCAGGGTCTCATTCAGCATCTTTCCAATGCTCCTATTGAATTCTTTCAATTCCCTCAGTTTCAGGTCCTTCTCTTCAAAAGTCTCAGTCTTGGTGTTTTTTGCTGAGCGGATCTCTTTGGTCAACTTAGAACACTGGAAAACACAAGTGAGGATAATTCGGATCATGGCAACTGCTAATAAAGTCTTGTGTTCATGGACACACAGAGAGTCCAAACGTCTGACAGCCAGTGTGAGGGACGTCTCACTACCACTAAACAATGTTTAATTAACTCCTTTTCTTTCTCACAAAATAATAGTGCGAGGAAAACTCTTTCAGGTGAAGCTCAAACCTGTTTTGCTGCTCTGTCCATTTTCTGTCGCTGTGAAGCGAGTTCTTTGTTCACTTTAGCAATGAGTGAGTGTTTGTGCTCGATCTTTCCCTTCTCCAGCTGCTCTTCTTGCAGCAGACCTGCCAACGTATTGTTCATGTCCTGGAAAAGGAGGAACGGGGACAAAAAAAACACTCACACACTTAACCACACAAAAGTAAAAATGTAGACGGGGGATTAGTGGAAGGTAAGCTGCACGTGGTGACTCAGGCGGAAAGTTGGTTTTGGACAAAGACAGAAAACGTGAACTGGAGAACATGAGAATGAAGCCACTGTAGTTTCATTTTCTATAAATCATTTGTTTCAGACTGTACTAAAGCAGTGAAATTAATAGAATTGAATCATCGGACCAGTCACAGAAAAGTTCACTTCATTTCTTTGAATTCATTTGTTAATTAAAGGTCCAGTGTGTAATATTTAGGCAGGGTTTAGTGGCAGAAATTGAATCTGTGTCTGTGTAAGCGTAATTATTTTAAAGGGTTAGAAAAAGCGAGTGTGTTTTCTATTTTAAAGCATTAAGTTTACATGAAGAACTGAAGTCTCACTATTAGATTATATATTATAAATTATACACACCGGAACTTTACATACAAAGAATCCCAAAATGACAGTGAAACAACACTTAAAACATGCGTACACAAGTCTCTATTCAAAGACACTGCTTTTTTTTGGACGTATGGACACTTTGGACTAACCTGTATGTCTTGTTGGAGCTCTTGGACTTGTCTTTTCTTGTACTTCAGTGTGTCTTCTGATGTCCTCAGCTGCTCCTCTAACTTCAGTTTTTCTTGGTATTCTGGACCTAAAACAAAAAACAACATTCTCAGTCACATCACGATCACTGCCGCTGACATTCTGGTGAGGTTATTCTGTCGTTACTCGACCTGTCCGTACGTACTCGATTCATTTACTTTGTTGAGAGATTTGCGAAATGTCGAGTTGCTGTTGTTGAATAGCAGGACGGTGTTCTCCAGTGCTCTATTCTCCAGCTCCATCTTGCGTATTTTAGCATCGAGACTGTCTCCCTTTTGCCTCACCTCCTCTTTCTCTTGTGCAGCCTGGTGAAGTCAGTCAAAGAGTTAGTGTGCACTGCAGGGTTACAATCTAGTAATGACATGAACGTTTCCTGTCGAGGTTATCTTGACCAAAATAAATAAAATAATAGCCATAGTTGTAAAAATCAGCTTTAATAGAAATCATTTTACCTGACATTGAAGTAAAAAATGTATATTGTACATATATTTTATTAAAAAAATTGTAAATAAGTTTATTATAAATCATAAAGTCCTAGAATAACGGGAAAGATGCAGTCTCGCCCTTGTGGCAAATCACTATTTTAACTATTTTACAAGTTAGACATGTAGAAAAAAAAACACCACAGTGGTTTTTATCATGACGTGTGATAAAGCTGTAACCCGGGTGTGTGTATATAATTCTCACCTTTGTGATGTAGTAAGCCTGCGACTTGTCCTCCTCCCCCTCAGGAGCTGCCATTGAAAGTGTCGCGACCTCAAAACGTTTCTTTGTCAGGTCGATCTTGGACAGTTTCTCGTTCATTTCAGCACTGAAACAGAATCAGCCACGGAATCAGTATTTGTGTTAAGTGTTCTCTGGAAGAAGCTCGGGTTGGTTAACTGCAAATGTTTTGGGGGATCTAGGCGACCGAAGCTCCTTTCACCACATGAGTATGGACAGATAAACCAAAGTGCTTCTGACATCCCTAAAACACTCTGCTGATGCTAACACTGTGTTGCCTTTCTGACTCACTAGCTGAAGAAGAAGAAGAAGGAGAGCCATTGTTGCCATTGTTAGGCGAAGGTGGAGGAACAGCTGCTACGCTGTGAAGCGACACACTGCAGATAATGTCTGTACTGTATTGATCTCCAGCGTTAAAACACTTTGTGTAACTGTGTTGAGTGGGCGTGGCAAAAACAGAAGTAGATTAGATAGACGGTTAAAAATGAACATGTTGTGAGTTCTCACCGCATGAACTGACAGCAAAGTTGCACGATACTGACTCGGGTGGCACAGTGGTCTCACAGCTATAGATCTGAAGCAAAAGCTGGTGATTTCACCTGAGTCTCTGTCTCTCCTGCTCGGTGATCTTGAACTTCTGGCCGAGCATCTCTCTGAAGACCTTGATCTCCTCCACCCTCTCCTTCATGGCTCTCTGAAGCTCCAGCCTCCTCTTCTCCAGAGACAGCACAGTATCCGCCTTGTTGTACAGCAGATCTCTGACACGTTTGACCTCTAACTTCACCATGTTCCGCTCAACCATGTCGTCCTGATGAGGAACACACCAAGTCAACAAAACAAGACAGCCACAGGATATCTGCTTTGTTTTGAGTGTAAAATCAATTTGATTTCACTAATGTTTATACGTATCATCCGTGAGTCACCTGCTTTCTGAGTCGCAGTCTCTTCAGCTCCTTGTCATTCGTGTCACTGAGTAGCATGAGCTCCTCCACCTTCTCTGTCATAGCTCTCTTCTGACATTTAGACTTTTCCATTTCTTTTCTCAAAAAGCGAATGTCATCCTGTAAGAGAGAAAGAAAGAGAGATTGAGAAGCAGTTGTTTCACGTGTCCGTTGTGCAGAGCAGTGAGACTGACTTCAGACTCCTTGAGTGTGTTGGTTAACATGTGTGCAGTCTTCTTCTTCTCCTCCAGGGCTTGGGTCAACTCTGCAATCTTCATGTCCAGCATTTGTTTTTCATCCACTTGAATGTCACCTTGCAGCCGTGCCAGTTTCCTACTCAGGCAGATGATCTTGGAGTCCTGTAATGTGCAAAAGTGAGAGGAAATGCAGGAGGTGTGTACGTGGTAAAGTCGAGCGTCACACAGTCACATATTTATCTGTATTTTTGTGAGCTTGCCTGCTCATTAATGGTCATCTGCTGTTTCATTAAGTCCTTCTCCACTTTTGTGAGCTGGCTCTTCAGGCTGGCGATCGTGGACCTGCTCCTCGATACATGGGCCTCAGAATCCTTCCCCTTGGCCTTAAGGGTCTGCAAATGGTTTTTATGACGGAACAGTTCCTCTCTGCAGTCATGCAGCTGCACATCCAGCTCCTACAGCGAAGCACAGGCCGACTCCAGATTACAAAACAGTGTCACTTTTATATTAGTACAGTTTTAGAGTGGAGGTGGGAGAGGGTCTCAAATCCCCCACATTTTTGCTTTTCCTGCATTTATATTGTTTCATATATACACAAAATGTGATAGAATGAACTCTGATGTAATTCAGTTACCTATTGTAGAGGGAGCGTTTGTGTGTCTACAGTGACAGCACAGGGGCGGGTGGATATTTATCTATATTTAATGGTTACACAGGTTATGTTGAGTATTTTGGAACAACTTCATTTTGTCTGGATTTGCTGTTTCAAAATGACCATGCAACACTCTTAATATTATGATTGGCCACATATCTAATATCTGAACAGGTTTTTAATGTGCACAGCAGTACTTTTTCAACTGCCATCACAGCAACTGGACAGTTTTGAAGTTTTTTGAGTCTGTCGGGCTGCTCACCTTGATCGCCTGCTCCTCACCCTTAAGAAACTGGTCCATCTGTGCAGCTCTCTCCTCCTCACTCAGGACAGTCTGAGTGACAACTTTAAGTTTCTCCTCCAGTGCAGCATTGTAGGCCCTGGCCTCACTGAGTCTACAACACACACACACACACAGATCATGGTCATGAAGCACTTTGTGATTGCTGACAGACATGTTGTAGGATTTCACTCACTTGTGGTTGTTATCCTGAATGTTTTTCTTCATTTTGGATATGTTGGCTGTCACAGACTCCACACTGGAGTTAGCCTTGTCTAGTGTGCCCTTGCAACTGTCCAACTGCAATACACATGATAATGAAGCATTCTTAAAATGGAACCAGATCACCTTTAGATCTGATCGTTTGTTACTGATATTGTTCGAGTATTAAGTTCTTCAAGGAGCCGACCTCGTCCTGCAGCCTGCTGCAGTTACTCTCCTGCTCCTTCAAATCCTGCCGCAGTTTGACAGCCACGCGTTGGGCTAATGTTATCTTCCTCTCAGCTTCCTTGTTGTTTCTCCTCTGAGTATCCAGCAGGTGCTTCTTCTCTGTAACAGCAGCATTCCTCTCCCGTATGTTCTGGTTGGCTTGGGCAAGTTGCTGGATGGAATAAGAAACAACATAGGAGTGTTAGTCAAAAGTACCGTTCAGTTACAGGCAAAGTGCAAAGTAACAGACTTTACCAGTGCACACTGCTGCATGTCAGCATCACGTCGCTTCATCAGCTTGATGGTGTTTTCCCACTGGTGAATGAGCTGCTGTGTCTCCAGGTGCGTCTGCTCTAAATTCTCTGTAGTCTTATCCAGAGCAAGCTGTTGAGGAAGCAGAGGGTTTCTTACAGGTACTGCTAATCAAGAACAACATAGTATGGATCCAAATTTATGGTGGTATGATAAAAAAAATATCATGGTTGCTCTGACGTGGTGACATTTTAGAGCACACGTGGGCAACATAAGGCCCCAGAGCCGGATCCGGCCCGTGGACTAGTTTTATCTTTCTCACAGGTTAGCTCAGGTTGCAAATACAGACCAGACCAGTTTTTGTTGTTGTAGTACCTGTGCAGATACAGTCTCAGTCAACTCTTTGTCGAGTGCTTTGCGCTTGTCGTGAGCCTCCAATGCCTTCTTCTCTATGGCCAGAGAAAGTGACTGTGACAGGAAATAAAATAAAGCTGTTAGTCCAGGAGTCAGGATCACAGTTGTAATAGTGTACCTAGCAACAACAGTCAAACATGTAATGGCTCTTCATTTTGTGGCTTCATATATAAACAGGATGTACAGTCCTGTCTATTTACCTTGATCTTCTGCTCATCCTGCTGGGCATACTTGATGATGGCCATCGTGTGCTCGTCTTTGCACGCCGATTCCTCCAAAAAGGCATCCATGGTCTCCTGGTCCCAGTTCATCTGGCTCCTGAACTCCTCCAGCTTCTGTTTGGTCTTGAAGATGTGATTCTGGAAGCAGGGACAAGTGTTAGCACATCTAAAGTAGCAGTTTTGAAAGTGTGTTGTCAGTGGTTCAGACCTCGAGCATGTTTCTCCTCTCAGCTAGAGACCGGAGCTCATTCTCCATGTGGGCAGTCTCTTGTGCCAGGCGACCGGACTCCCTCTCTGCGAGAGCTGTCAGGTGTTTCTCCATCTCTTCTTCTCTTTCCTTGGCCTTACACAGAGCCTAAAAAAAGTCAAAACATTAAATGTTATGGTTTGGCCACTGACTTTAACACAGTTACCAAAAGAGATAAACCAGTTAAACCTACCGCTGTATTCTCCAGTTCTCGTTTGCCATTTTTGAGGAATTCACTCATTAACGTCTTTTGTTCCTTGTTGCTCTCGAGTTTGTGTTCCAGTCTTTTCAGCTGTGTCTCCTTTAAACGAATCTGTTGTTGAGGAGGTTATAAGATTATATGACAAATAAGACCATATCATCTGCAGCTTGTTTGTTCCTGTGAGCAGTGAATCACTACAAATACTCAGAAACCTTTGTCTTGAGACGATACCGGGACAGATTTACCATACACCTGAAAAAGTGCCCATTGTGTACTAATGTAAACACTAATGTAAACACACATTGGGGCTGCACTGACATTAAAAACACTCTATAACAATGGAACTTTGTGAATACAAGGCAGAATAATATGTGCCTCAAATCACAATCAATTATATTTTTTAAAAAAAATGAAAGTTCATAGTCATCACAAAACATGGCCACAGAAAAGAAATAGCAAAAGGCAAATCATGTACACAAATAGGTAAACATGCAGCAAAAGAAGAATCAAATATGTTTAAGTCACATGATCTTGTGTGGGCTATTCTCTGTAACTACGTAACATGATATGTTGTTGTGTTGCATCAGGTGAGCAGGCCTGAGCTGAAAGGATGAAAAGAAGTATTCCGAGGCAGAGCAGAATTTATGCATTTTTTAAACAAAAAAAAACAAAAAACAAAACAGAGTAGAGTGTTTGTGGATGGATGCGCATGGCTGGTGTAGTTTCAGAAAATGAAACACAAATGAAAAAGAACAACTGTGACAATTCAGAGAAACGATTTCTTCGATTCAACCAACAACACAGCTGATAGTCGAGTCATGGCTGAATGTAGGGTCTCAGTTTCTGTCCGTCCAGGAGTTTGTGCACACATGTGAGCCAGCAGCATTTTCAAAGTGTTTATACACCAGTGTGGACAGCACGTCTAGGGCCAGTTTTATGTTGTTGTTTGTTTTGTTTTGTTAAATAAAAACAGATTTATGTGTCTACAGCCTAGTTGTTACATTTGATGTAGGGCGCCTGCAGAGTCTCTTGACATGCCTGGTGTCAGGTCTTTTCAGTAAACAGGTGACCACTGTTTTTTTTTTTTTTGTCAAACATTCAAACAAGTTTGTCCATGTTTGTTGTCCATGATCATGACCATTGTTGAGATGAGATGTTTGGTCTCGGCACTCACCTCCTCTATCAGCGCCCTGTTCTCGGCGTTGGTCTCGGGCAGAGCGAAGCGCTCGTCCCAGCCTGCGTCCGTGAAAACTGTGTTTAACACAAAACTCGACATCTTGCTATTTCTTGCTATTTCGGGGTGAAACCAGTCGCTGCTGCCGCGGCTGCTCCTGCAGTTTTGCTGTAAACCTTGATGGAAGACGCACTTTGTTGTCAGTGACCCATAGCAACTGCAAGTGTCCTTCATGGTTGTCGCCACAAGGAGGCAGCACGAGGCGCTCTGCTCATGTTGACTTCTTATCATGCAAGTTATAGTGTATATAAAATCTCTATATAAAACTCAGCAAAAGAACGGGGAAAAACCCATTAAAGTATGTTTGTAGGATAAGTACCTAAGTCAATATTACACATATTCAGTTTACTTTTAGAAATAATGATCATGAGAACTGATTTACACCATCAATAAACTTTGTAAATTACTTTTAAGTTTATGAGACATAATTATTTTGATGATGTTTCTGCAATCGCAACAGAATGATTAAATACACTCAAAGACCATTACATTAGGTGCAGAAACATAAAATCAGCCACTCACATGGCAAGAACTATGTGCATTTAGGTCTGTAGACATGATCAAGAGGTTCCAACTGAGCATGAGAATGGAGAAGAAAGGCGATTTAAGTGACTGAATGTGGCATAGGTGTTGGTGCCAGAAAATATCCTGTCATCAGTTCTCAGGACAAAAATATCTTGATACCAGAAGGAGAGAGGTCAGGTTACAACTATAAACAATAATGAAAAGGAGACAACCAAAACAACTTCTTTTCTGTTCTTTTTAAACCCCAAAAACCCACAGAGGCATGGTAACTTTAAAGATACCAAATTGAAACATTTAATTTTATCTTTGAACATTTGTGTTGAACAAACAGAATCATCCTTAAAAAATTACAATCAATGACTTGTCACACAAATGTATTATAAAATGAAAGGAAAATCAGCAATGGACGAGTGTTAAAATTGAATATTTAAAGATCAACATCCCCTCACAAACCCCTCGTGTTTATATTTAATTCAAGAGTGTGTTATCTAGCGGAGCCCTAACACATGGGCGTAGACGATGACTCCTCCGTAGTTGGCTTGAGCGCACAAAAACCCTTAATACTTGAGATAAAAGTTCCAAACCACCACAAGTTGAACAACAAAGATATGCCTTTTTATATATGTACATACACACACATATAAAGTCTCTGCTGTGTAAAATATTTCAGTCCTGAGGGTTGAAAAGGCAAAAATAGTTCTCAGCTCAGTGTGGTCCACTTGTCTTCCATTCAGTGTGTCCTCTGCTCTGTGGAATCCTCACATGGATGTTGGTTCAGTGAACTCAGCCCTTAAACTGCTGTACTTTTGGTGCCGATGTGTGGCCGTGCAAACTCCACAAAGTCATCAATGAGGACGGGCCAAGCTCCTAATGAATGAACAAACAAACAAACACAACTCACTACAAAAAAAAAAAAAGGCATTCCACTGCAGAGGAAGACATTATCCTAAAAGTGAGAGAACATTCCAGATGATGTTTCACAGCTGATTATGAACCTGGTACAAACCTTCCTCATCATAATTCGACATGTCATCTGTGATCATTGCGCTGAAGTCTAGTAAGAGGTTCCAAGTGTCCTTAGGTATTGATCTTTTGTGATGTTCCTGCAAACAGTGAAGGGCAAAGTTGAAGCAACACGGCGAGACGTATGAGTGAATGACTTTTGTGTGATTATTAACTCACAACTAAAAATTTGTTCCACAACTCCAGGAACTTGAATCGTCCAGCCAGTACTAAATTCCAATATGCAATAGCCATTTCTAAATCTGTAGGGAAACAAGAACCATATCGATACATTCTCATTAGTCATGTTTACAAATAATCACAATTAAAGCCTGATTGGAATAAGAATGCTTCATCATAGCAAACCAATCTCAATACTCTGGTCTGATTGGAAATACATTTCATTCCAATCAAGAAGGGTGGTTTATTTCAGTGTTAATTCCAAACATTCATCTAAACAGTTGTTCCAATCATGACTGGACTCATATTGCTGGAAATAGACAGTAGCCAGGAGTCAACATTTTTCTTATTAGACTGACGCAAGTGTCCTCATGCCCTCTCCCCTTGTTTATCAATTGCTGAAGTATGAACTGCTGAGCCTGTAGCTCCATTACAGAAAACAAAAACAAGTATTGTTTGAAGAAGACAAGAGCGAGAGAGAGAGAAGTACAAGAAAACAATGGTGCAGAGTGAAGGGACAAGCAGTCTATTCACAGATATCTATATCTGTGAAATATTGACGCCTCTGCACATGACAAAACTGTTCAGTCTGATTAGACACTTGTGTACACACGTTATAATGGATTACTCATTTTTTACATCCATTAATCAGAATGAATCAGCAATAAGACACACTTACCCAAACCTTTCTGGCCTGGATTCTTTGCAAAATTAAATGTAAACTGGTAAAAATCCTTAAATCTCAACTGGTCCTTTAACTCTTGCTCCATTTTCGGCAGCTGAGCTTTTAACTTCTCTATACTGTCACACCTGGAGAAACACAATGCACACTGTTATTTTTAGTGGACAGAGATCATTGTTTAAATGAATTACACACAATACATCATCTTCAATACTAAAGCTGAACATTTACACAGCTATGTGTGAACCTAAATAGAACCGTTTTCCACTCACAGACCAAACACATGCAGATTGGGGTTAGATTAATTTGAAACTCTAAAGCTGTTTTCAGACATGAACTCTGGACCACAAAGATTGCCATACGTGAAGAAAGCAGGTGGAGATTGTCATAACTCTCCAGAGCATCCAGGCCAGGGAAGTGGTTAACCTTAACCCTAACTCAGCATTGATTGGCTGAATCTCATATGACTGTTGGTCACACAGGGATTATTTCTGCTGCAGTGAATCTGCTATATTTTACATAGTTTTAAATCCTCCTCTGTACTCAACTAAAATGGGAGGTCTCTTTATAATGAAGAGTGCACATCTGCTTTTCACAATAAAATTAAAACTTTCAAACAGTAACAGGATATGTTGTCAGTATAGATGCTGAAACTGTGAAGTAAGTTCATTTTCACTGATGTGAAATGCATGAGAAATGCATGAAACACAGACGAGAGGTATATTTGGATACAGCCACAGTGAAACCCTCCCAATAGGCTTGACCTTGGCACACTGATACAGATTTGTGCACTCACTCAAGTGGCCAGCTGCATTTGTAGTTAGCAGGGCATGCATGTACTCAGAAGTAGAGTGAGAACAAATATGGTAAAACAATGAAGTGGGCAATGGCACACGAGTGATAGTGTGTTTAGTGTTGGTAAAGGTCAAATCATGATTCAATACACCTCCTCCAGAAGAAGCCAAGTTTGTACAAAATACATTCTCACCCCTGCTCAGCCATGCCATCCATGAACTCCTGTTTAGAGAACTCGCACTGCGTTGCTGCTCTGAACTTCCAGGCTATGAGGAGGACACTTATACTGGCTGGATCCAAACCCAGGTCGTCACAGAACAGCTGGATGCCGTCAATGCCAATCTTGTTGTCATCATGAGGATCTAGGAGTAAGAAGATGAAGAGTGATTAGATGGACTAATAATTGTGACAGTGTTTTGCAAATAAACCTCTGACAGTTCTTAGCACTGCATCATGTGTTTTCTTAATCTTCTAAAGGGTTTATCGAAGAAATTAATAAAGCATAACATACCCCTGTATCTGTTGTAGAGCTGGTCAAGCTTTTTCTTGTCTAAGGCTCCCTTTAGATGTGAAACATCAAGCTCTGGATTTTGGAAAAACTTGTCCGTGGCAACATCTAGTTTCCAGTCATTCTGTGACAGACAGGTCAGTGCAGTCTTCTCATTGGATTGAGTGAAAATCATGAACTGGCGAACTTTATCCTTCTGTGAGGACTTCAACTTGTTCTGCACAAAGACAAGCACACAACATTGATAACGCACGGCTTGCCATCCATAATATCACATGATAACTACGACTTGGAGCTGGTTATACTGTATATACATACATATAGTTAATGTATAGACACTGAACCACGGCAAAACATTTAAAAAACAGCAAAAACATGCGATCCTGGCAGGAATTAGCATATATAAATTGTTACCTGACTGCCATTTATACACATGTGACAACACTGGACTAGAAACCAAGTCCTAAATCTTAATGACAACCATTCATAGCTAACATTACTTGACTTAGCGTCATGTTATTTGTTAGGCGGCTTGAATGTTAGCAAGCTTAGCGGGCTAACTAGGCAAGCAGGCTATTCTTACAGTGAGCTAGTTGGCTAAAGCTAACGAAAAGAGATACATTTGTTTTCATTACAAAAGAGGTATAAATAGAAAATGGCGCAGTTTCTTAGCTATACTAATAAGCCAACCGTGATAGTTAACACGCATGGGTGCGATTTACACTAGCATCACGGCACCAAAGTAAAAGAAAGAGTGATTTCTTACCATGTTTGTCTTCGCCCGACTCCCTCTCCTCCCATCCAGATAGCTAATATCTGTCAAGTTTTTACTTGTCACTTAAAAACTTTCGTTTCCGGTTGAAGGGTTTCTCTTCAAATATAAAAGCACAAGGTTAAAGGCTCACCGGTGATACCATGTCCGTAAGTATTTACTTATTGGGTTCCTAACAATTTAATCATCATTAAACCAGTTGTTCTGTAACACCCTGTCTTAATTCAAACATCATTGCATTCAGTTTGTAATATTAACCTGCGCTTTCTTTTATTTTGAAAACACTTTTCGGGAAGACATTGCAAAAACACAAGATCACTCTTCTGCGTCGGGGTCTGTCACATTTCGCTCTTGATGTTGAGAACCGCTCTTCAACGATTTCGGGACATATGGAAATCGTACAGACACCGATTTGTGCCCTGGGTTGTACTGAACTTGTCTAAAAATGAGAACACTTTGCGGCAGGTGACGGAGCACTGTAAAGACAAAGTAGTCCCGGATGAGGAGGTTTCACAGAGCCTGCTGAAGCTCTTCAGACTTTTGCCCACAAGTCATGGCGCTCATCAGGGGGATCTCCGGGCATTTCAAACTCATTTTCTCACAAAGGTAAAACGTGAAGAATACCACCAATATGGCGGAAATCCAATGTGTGGACGTGATGCCATGTTACACTCTCTGGGATTCTACATTGAACGGCAGCCAAGCACTTTGCCCTTTGCTGGAACGGGCGTGTTTGTCGCCAAAGGCTTGGTACCCAAAGGAGCCACAGTTGCCATGTACCCTGGCACAGTTTATCAAGCCCATGAGCCAATACTCCTCCAGTCTATCAGAAACTCGTTTGTGTTCAGGTGTATCGATGGTGTCTTGGTTGATGGAAATGACAAGGGAATCTCCAAAATGGTGTTCAAGTCATGCAGTGGCAGGGACAGAATGGGACCCTTCTTGATGAGTGACAGCAGTTGGCTAACAGCCACTCCGGAAAACCCACTTGCCGTGGGTCAGTATGTGAACAACTGCTCGAATGATTGTCCTGCAAACGTGTGTTACCAGGAGTATGATGTGCCTGACAAGTTCCCTATTGAATTCTACCAATTTCTTCCTAATATCAACTACAGCCAGGACTCACGGAGGCCTCTGCGCTGTGTTGTCCTTGTGTCACTCAGAGACATTACTGCAGGGGAGGAACTCCTCTCCAACTACTACACTATTGTGCATTAGAATCAAGATACTCCCCCTGTTGTGTGCATTCAACTATTTGTTCAAAAGCATTCTTTTGTACACTCAACAATATAAAGTGAAGAATAAAGGCAAAACAAATGTCTCACATTGTTAATTGTAACATGAAAGAAGCAGAATCAAATTGAAACTGCTTGAAATGTACTCCTGTGGCCCTCATGTGGACGATAAAGTGGTAGAAGATGAGTAAGTGAGTTTTTGTGGTACAAATATGTTATCTGGAAAATATACTCAATTATAAAATTGCCCAATATACAGCGTTAATTACTAAAAAAAACATTATAATTTGTATTTGGACTGTAATTGCCTGCATGATATGTTAACAGCATGTGATGTTTGAGCTAATACTGTCAGGGAATGCTCATGTTTTAGATATAAACTAATCCTTTATTTGATAGGCACTTTAAAACAACCATGGTGGACTTAAATGTTGTACAGAATAATAAATAAAAGGCAAAAGAGCTCACATGAGGCACACTTCTTAAATAGTCTCAGAGATGAGTTTTAAGAGAAAATTAAAATTTCAGTCCTGTCTAATGTGCAAAGGCAGATCATTCTACTGGGATTACAACAGTGAACGCACGGTCCCCTCTGAGCTTGCATTTAGTCCTTGGCACACTCACACAGAAGCAGCTAAACAGCTGACCTGAGTGAGTGGGAAGGTGCCTGAGGGTCGCAGTGGTGCCACCAAAAACCATCACTCCTGTCCCATTAAAAGTTAAGCGCCATCCAGGGTTTTTTGTAGACAATACACCTAAGAAATGGGTGGATTAAAATGTGTTTTTTCTTTTAAGAAGGCACACAAACCTGACATTTGCTGTGCCTCCTAGGTTATACAGCTAACTCAAAGGAACAAGTAACTCACTGTCAAAAATATGTAGCTGTGAAATAACAAGACAAATATTCTTGAAGATTGTGGTAGGATTATTCATTAAAACATTTCCAGCAAAGTAAATATACCTCAAGAGTTAGCAGTTCTAAAATAACAGTGCTTGTCCACCATGGCTGAGAAATGGAATTATATGGACTGATCACAAAACTTGCTGAAAAAACCCCAAAACATGTCATTTTAACACATCGTGGAAATGAGAGGCTGAAAAAACTGAAAATGTAATTTGAAGTTACTTAAGTGGAGTGGACTTAAGTTATCATACTGAGAGTACATTAAAAACAAGTTTGTCTTGTCTTCAGCATTTACCAACAGAGACTGGGTCAAGACAAAGACAGATATGACATACGTATGAGGAATTAGTTTCTGTTGGCAAATGCTGAAGACAAGACAAACTTGTTTTCAGTCAGTCTTCATGACAGTGTCCCAAAGGGTGTCCTTAAAGGAAATGATATTCACAAAATCTTGGTGATAGAAAGTGATGCTTTGCTGTAAAGGATGTCCCTTTGTAGGTATACACAGGTGTGTGACAATGTGGGAAATGACATATACTAGTGGCGACTTCCCCACTGGTGACCTTGTCATTTTCACCCCTGACCTTCCAAATGTCTGCGCACACCACTGTTAATAATGCAGGGCAAATGGTAAAATATTGTAAAATACTGCATTCACCACGACATTTCCTGTTTTTAATGAACTCCCAATCTAATATGGTTTTAATAATATTTATTTCAAGCCTGCTCACGTTGTCCCTGCGTCTCATTTTCATGAAGTGAATTCCTAATTATCGCCCCCACTTGAACCCGCGCTTGAGAAATATTGCGCAATCTTGTCACTAGGTTTGACCCATCAGAGACACCGTACGTAACAGCCCTAACACCAGTTATTACTGCAATATCCTTCCGCTGGGAAATATAGTCTGGAACATTTTTCACTTTTTATCGGTTATTATTAACCAACAGCATTGTAGATATCAGGTGGTGAATAAAATGCAATGTTATCCAATCATTAAGTCAGTCAACTGAGACTCAACTGTTTTTGCCACCGAGCATTAAGTTCCTCAGTGAAAATAGTGCGGCTGCATAAAGGCAGTTGGCATCGCCATCACTGATCTTTCCAATCGCATGCCGAGGTTTGGACCAGATCATGTCTAGCGAGTCTGCGGATTACAACAGGTAAATGTTACATGGTGGAGGTGTTTTTGTAACTATACTTGAGGTTAATGTGTGGTCGACCGTTTTGTGGTGACGTACACGTTGTGTGCTGCCGAATTGGCCCCTATTTGAGGCTTTAAGACTTAAACTGTCAGAGCGAAATGGGTGCTAGCTCTGTGACGTGAAGCTAATCAGCTTCGCCGCAGTTCCAAATTTCCTTTGCGCACCAGGTAGTTAGGTGTGCCTTGTCGCGGTTGTAGTTGCCTTTTCAGACCTGTGTGTTCTTGAGGTTTTTAGCATTTGTGGCTAATTTTTGTGGAATTCAGAATTGTGGGGACAGGCTGCAGCTCGGCCTAGAATTGAGGCGGCAGAAGCTACTCCACAGGCCCGATTTTCCGACATGTTGGCTAACGGGCAATGGAGCGAAGCACCATGTTGATCCTTGTGAGTAATATAATAATATAGACGAAGTGGCTTTCAATTGTTCTATGAACCGATATAGAATTTTGACGAGATAATTAGGAAATAAAGGGGGCAGGCAGTGGAGCTCCACTCGTGCAATTCGACACGTGTGCCCAGCGAAGCCCCGGACTGTAATGAGACACGCTGGGTGTGACTCGTACTTTCGCTGGTGCGTTGTTCCGTAACTTAAGTAAGTTCTTTAAATGCGGAATGACACGTTTTCTGACTGTTATATGCAGCCTCCACATGGTCGACACGTGGTGGGAATAAGTATCGGATGTAAATACTGTTAACAGATTTAAACCACAAGTCCTTGTTTCGTCCTGTGAAAAACATGTCCAGGTTAAATCAAGTGAAATTGACCATTTCTGTGATTTAACAGCTCAAGAGATAGAGACCATGGGGGGCCAGAGGGAATGGAGCCTGATGGTGTCATCGAGGTAAGAACAGGACAACATATCGACTTTGTCAGTGTTGACATGAAATTCAAATTTATGATGAATAATTTAATTCGGAGCTGCAACAATTACTCATTAAATTGTCGACTATTGTGATAATTGATAAAATGGTTTTAGTGCTTTTTCATTAAAAACAAGCTTCTTGATTAATCGGTTTCTTAGATTATTTGTGAATATTTTCTGGTTTCTTTGCTCTATATAACAAAATCATTAAAACTGAATCATTTAGTTGAGGACAAAACGAGACTTGCAAACACATCCAGGTTTGGTAAACACATCAACATTTTCTGACTTAACTTATCAAACAAGTACTCGATTCATAAATAAAATGATTTCACAAATTAATGAGTTTGGTGTCCCAAAATGTTGCGTCACTGTCTTCCAGATTCAAGCATGTATTACTCTTTACTACAATGTGGCACAGCAGGAACTAAGTGAATACATGAATGTGAAATATGTAACGTTAACGGAAGCAATAGAATTAGTGTAGTTGGTAATTAGTAATTCAAGTGTTCAAAGGATGGCGCTAGGGTGCAAAGAAAAAAAACTTGGCAGTTATACGTTATGGATATCTACTGCTTCAAAACCCCGAAGAATAATGGGTTTAAATAAGTGACTCAATAGAGTTCACTGGATCTATTAGTTTTTGTTTTCCCTCACAAGCTTTCCCCTTTTGGTCTTTATCCAGAGCAATTGGAATGAGATTACGGACAACTTTGATGATATGAACCTGAAAGAGACTCTCCTCAGGGGAATATATGCATATGGTTTTGAAAAACCATCTGCCATCCAACAGAGGGCAATTATTCCTTGCATCCAAGGTACAGAACCTAAATTTATTTGAAGGTTAACGGTATACATTTGAGTGAAATGATGTTTTACCATCTTTCGGGACTTACCCAATAATGGGGATAATTTATTTTCTCACTGATCACTCAATATCGTTAAATTGACCTAATGAGAAATGCCCTGTGACAATGGCATTGATTATTTGCCCTACTGCCTGAAATCTCAGCAAGTTATTGATCTGTTCCAAGTCTGAGAAAATTATTTTGTTACTACAAATAACTATTTCTCTCTGTTCCCTTGCCATTAGGCCACGATGTTATTGCCCAAGCCCAGTCAGGCACTGGCAAGACGGCTACATTTGCCATTTCTATCTTGCAGCAGCTGGACATAGAACAGAAGGAGACCCAAGCTCTGGTTTTGGCTCCAACCAGAGAACTGGCTCAGCAGGTATGCTGTTCCTGAGGTCATGATGACCTCATCAGTGTCTCAGACCTAGGCAGCATATTGAGGACACTTGATTCAATTGCTAAGGTACCATTTTTCTTAAACTTGTCAAAATTCTCAGAATTTGAAACAAAGGGCCCTCTTCAGACTGGTGTAGTCTCTGTCCATGGCTACATTTGTCTAAATGGTGATCTGGCTTCATTTGTTGCACTTTGTGTTGATGTGGGAAATGGAGTGATATGATGGCATACCATCTTTCGGGACTGACTCATGCAATGGAGAGTTAACTTTTTGTTTTACTGATCACTTTGAACACATCTACATGTTAAGTTTGCAGGTCCTTTCAGGCCACATTTCCCTCATTGTCCTGAATTAGTGTTTTGTTTTGTTTGTTCTCGTCTCCTCTGATTAGATCCAGAAAGTGATTCTGGCATTGGGTGACTACATGGGGGCATCCTGTCATGCCTGCATTGGGGGGACCAATGTGCGGAACGAAATACAGAAGCTACAGGCTGAGGCTCCACACATTGTTGTGGGCACACCGGGGCGTGTGTATGACATGCTGAACAGGAGACATCTGTGTAAGTATAACCTGATCAACACAAAATGCTTTTCTGAGCTTGGATCGTGTGACCCACTCCTAGCTATTCTTTTCTATAGTCCCAAAGTGGATCAAGATGTTTGTCTTGGATGAAGCTGATGAGATGTTGAGTCGAGGATTCAAAGACCAGATTTATGAGATCTTCCAGAAACTGAGCACCCACATTCAGGTAAGTTTTCCTCTCAGTTCAGGAGTCGGTGGATACCCTTCTGCATTAACAGAACTCTGCTATAATTGTGTGATCCAGATTGAATCTGTTTCACGCACTAATGCTAGCCGAGTATTGCGTAGAAGGAGATCATTGTGCACTCTACCGGAAATGAGATGTGGTCGAACCTCTTTCTTAATGTTCGATGGCCTCCTTCTCAAGGTCTAGTGCCATAAAGTCAAAATTGAAATGTGTTTTTGAAAAGACTGCAGTGAAGTTGAACCTTTTCATTGTCAGTTCAAGGTTTTTAATGGTAAAACTTGATGTTTCTTCAGGTGGTCTTGCTATCTGCTACCATGCCACAAGACGTGTTGGAGGTGACCAAGAAGTTCATGCGGGAGCCTATTCGTATCTTGGTGAAGAAAGAAGAACTTACCCTTGAGGGTATCAAGCAGTTCTACATAAATGTAGAACGAGAGGTTGGCTCACTTTTCATTAAGACTGAATGAGTAACAATTTCAGTTTTCTTACCTGTATGTCTGTCACAAATGCCCCTTCTCTTTAAAGCACCCTGCTAAAACTGCAGGAGCCAAACCTTGCAGGTTTAGCTCATGTGGCCGTGTAAGCATGGGTACACCAGGGAAGGAAAGAAAAGACACAGTGTCCGAAATGAGGCTTGGAAGGACCTCTTTCTTAATGTCCAGTGTTCTTTGTCTCAAGATGCTGTGTTACATGTCAGCTGCGTTTTGATGGATTTTCGAAACAGTCTCCCCTCTGGGATTACGTCTGTTGTAATCTGTCTGTAAACTTTTATTTTTATGGATGTCTGCAGGAGTGGAAGCTGGACACCCTGTGTGATCTCTATGAAACGCTCACGATCACTCAGGCTGTCATCTTTCTCAACACAAGAAGAAAAGTCGACTGGTTGACTGAGAAGATGCACGCTCGAGATTTCACAGTCTCTGCTTTGGTAGGAAGTGTTCTTTGACTGTTCAGTCAGATCGTCACTTGTCTCGGCTTGTTTTTATGTTCATGCTGAGTTTTCCCAACTGAAATGACTTTGTATTCACAGCATGGTGATATGGACCAGAAGGAGCGTGATGTGATAATGAGGGAGTTTAGGTCTGGCTCGAGCAGAGTGTTGATCACCACTGACCTTCTGGTAAGTATGTGGTGCAATATGGTGGAAAGATTGCTTGGGTCAAGTTTAAATTCATGTGTGAAAATCAAACCCAAAAGGTTATAAATTCTGCCACAGTCCAAAAATGACTTGGCAATCCAAACTTTTGGGAGAGTAAAGCTCATGCTCCACAATGGGTTCTTCTACTGTAGGAATCTGTTACTTATTCTTGGGCGACATCACCATGTGCTCAGTGTTCCATTTGTCTATCTCCAAAGCAGAAATGCCACAATTGAAAGTCTATTGTTTTGTTTGTTGCCAGGCTCGTGGTATTGATGTCCAGCAGGTTTCCCTGGTCATTAACTATGACCTTCCTACCAACCGAGAGAACTACATCCACAGGTAAATCAGAATGTTGCACCAAATAAGCCGCTCAGTCTTCTGGTGAGTGTAACATGACTCGACCTTTACTCTCTCCAGAATTGGTCGTGGTGGTCGTTTTGGCAGAAAAGGAGTTGCCATCAACTTTGTGACTGACGAAGACAAGAGGATTCTTCGAGACATTGAGACGTTTTACAACACAACCGTGGAGGAGATGCCCATGAATGTGGCTGATCTGATTTGAGTCCGACATTTGAGATCATTTTTTTAATGCAGTGATAGCGATCGTCCACTTGCATTGTGCTTATTATTCGAGGGGGAAAAAACTTCTCAATGCTAAAGCTTGGATCGGGTTTTTGGTGTGCATTTAAAAGCGAGGTGATTTCTATGGTGGTCCCTCTAGGACAGTTGTAGATTCTAACCTCGATGGTTGGTTGGAGCTACAAAGCTATGGAGTCTGAAATCATGAAAGTTATTTTCATGTATATCTTTCCTTGGTCAATTAAAATGCGTGTATTTGATGTTCTCCAACATTTAGTAATTTACTTGTGGACTAAAAGGTATAAGTGCTGTATAAAGTCTGCAAACTATGTTATGCTAACATATATGCGGTATGGTTTTGGTCTGCTTAACGGACACATGTCATGTTATATTGTAGGTTCACTTGCTTTTGTTATCTTTTGTGAATGCATTAATTTAAATGTATTTTTATCCCACTTGCTTAATGAGAATTCCTCACTGGTTGGTTATATTTTGCTGATGTGGTTTTACCCTGCTGTTTTTCCCCTGGAATACTTTTCAGAATTCCTTCTAGAATTGTATGAATGTCTTAATAAACTGAAATTACAAGTAAACTTGTTAGTAATGTTTGTTTTTGAGAGAAATTTATCTATTTCAATGAAGGTATTTGCTGCCACTGGTGTCACCATTACCAACTAAGGCTGGTTTTCAACTATAAAATAGTGCCTATTAACTGTGGTGGAATCATCACCAGTGCTGTTGCTAAATACACAATTCTGATTAAATATTGAGATTTTAGACATTACCCTAGTGATTCTTAGATAAACCCATGGTTTTATAAGGATTCTTAACTCTTTCCAACTGATCTGCAGTAAGGCATTCTGCGACTTGATTCTTGTGGTGGACGTCCCTTCCAATGACAGTGCTCTACCAATCAGTGGCCGGCATTCTGGTGACGCCCCGCACAGTACCTGCTCGGCTCGCATGAAACCTCACCACAAAAGGTACTCGATTATTTACCTTGTTCTTTCTCTCCCTAGTTTGCCTTTTTTCCTGTCTGTCTCTCCCCCTGTTCTCATCTTGCAGGCTGTAGGATCCAGTTCTGAGGCTATTGTCATCATTAACAGTCATAGTATTGTGCTATGTCAGTATATTTTTTCTTTTCAATCTTTGCTACTGGTTGTATAAATTACATTGACTATAAACACGTCATTACCGATTCAGAAATGTCCTGTCTAATCCTATAATATAAGATACAGCTGTTTGTTTTTCACAACTGCACCTGGTCCCTTTCTTTTGTCTCTACCTCCTTTTCTGTCCCCCACCTCTCCTGTTCCCCATTTTTCCTTTCACCCCAACCTGTCGAGGCAGATGGCCACACATCTTTGAGTCTGGTTCTGTCAGAGATTTCTTACTATTAAAAGGGAGTTTGTTTTTTCTCTACAGATGCCTAGTATTTGCTCATTGTGTGGACGGTTTGGTTCTCTCTATAATGTAAAGTTTTCTGCCTTACTATGTACAGTGCCATGACATCATGTATGTTGTGATTTGGCGCTGCAAAGGTAAGATTGAATTGAATTGAATCGGCTGTGCACTGCAGCTTTTCTTCAAAGGACATGATCTCATCGTCAACTGCTTTGATGTCCTGTAAGACTGTTATGGCTTTGAAATGTCTGATTATGAGCTGCTTAAACCCCAAATACGTTCATGTCACCGTTAACCACCACCACTACTAACAAAGAATTCACAAATAGAGGCAGGCATTAACACAATATTCCAAATCTCAACTGCTGTATAACACCAACAACAATAACCTATGTGAAACACCAAAGAAAACAATGGATTTTAAGGTGAGAACAACAAGTCAGACGGTAATGCAACATGACTGATGGTAACTGTCATGAAAAAACAAAGACGAAGAATGAGAAGGACGTTATGAAGTGATTTAAAAGAGTTTAGTGAGTCTGTTCTTTTTTCATCTTTATTCCTTTTCATGTTTTCATTTTATCCAGAGCAATCAGAATGAGATTACAGACAACTTTGACGACATGAACCTGAAAGAGGCTCTCCTCAGGGGAATATATGCGTATGGTTTTGAAAAACCATCTGCCATCCAACAGAGGGCAATCATTCCTTGCATCCAAGGTACAGAAACTACATTTAGTAGTGATTTTTAACAATCCATCGCAACTCAATAATGGGGATAACTCATTGATTGCTGTAAGTTTATCACATTCTGTTGTGATTGGATTGGAATTCATCTTTTTTTTCTTTGCTTTTAAAAAAAACAAACAAAAAAAATACAAATAATAATCTTTGTCCCCTTGCCATTAGGCCAAGATGTCATTGCCCAAGCCCAGTCAGGCACTGGCAAGACGGCCACGTTTGCCATCTCTATCTTGCAGCAGCTGGACATAGAGAAGAAGGAGACCCAAGCTCTGGTTTTGGCTCCAACCAGAGAGCTTGCTCAGCAGGTATGCTGTTCCTGAGGTCATGTAGATCTCATCAGTGTCTCAGACCCAGACAGCATAGTGAGGACACTTGATTCAAGTGCTAGGGTACCATTTTTAAACCCATAACAATGGAGAGTTACCTTCATTTGCTGATCACTTTGATTTTCAACCTGTTGAAGCCACAAGTCCCATCATGCCTCATTGTCTTCAATTAATGTTTTGTTTTGTTTGTTCTCGTCTCCTCTGATTAGATCCAGAAAGTGATTCTGGCGTTGGGTGACTACATGGGGGCATCCTGTCACACCTGCATCGGGGGGACCAATCTGCGGAGCGAAATACAGAAGCTACAGGCTGAGGCTCCTCAAATAGTTGTGGGCACACCAGGGCGTGTGTTCGACATGCTGAACAGGAGACATCTGTGTAAGTATCATGGGTGCTGATTAGCAAGAAAAGCTTTTATATAAACTTTATCTTGTGACCTCTTCATCACATTTCCTGTATAGTCCCAAAGAGGATCAACATGCTTGTCTTGGATGAAGCTGATGAGATGTTGAGTCGAGGGTTCAAAGACCAGATTTATGAGATCTTCCAGAAACTGAGCACACACATTCAAGTAAGTTTTCCTCTCTGCATTAACAGAACTCTGCTATGATTGCATGATCCAAATCTCATCTGTTTCACACAAAAATGTTAGAGTATTGCGTCGAAGGCGACTGTTGTGCACTGTACCAGAAATGAGTTGTGGTCAAACCTCTTTCTTAATATTAATTGGCCTCTTTCTCAAGGTCTAGTGCCATAAAGTCATACAGTTAATACTTTTGAAAAGGCTGCACTGAAGTTTTGATCAGTGGACCCTGAGAGGTGTAATGCTGAGTTTCACTTTAAAACTGTTGTGTTTTTCCAGGTGGTCTTGCTATCTGCTACCATGCCACAAGATGTGCTGGAGGTGACCAACAAGTTCATGCGAGAACCTGTTTGCATCTTGGTAAAACAGGAGGAGCTTACCCTTGAGGGCATCAAGCAGTTCTACATAAATGTAGAACGAGAGGTGAGTTCGCTTTCGGTCCTTTGTCTTACCTGTATGACAGTCATAAATGTCCCTTCTCCCTCAAGCACCCGCTGTGTCAGCATGGGTACACCAGAGAAGGAAAGAAAAGGGCACAGTGTTGGAAATAAGGCTCGGAGGGACCTCTTACCTACAGAGTGACTAAACCCTTCCTTTTCAGGCTAACTTTGCCCAATGCCTGATTTTGAAAAATGCCAAGAAGTCGTCTGAGAGCTGAGTGAGAGAAGGAGGAGGGGAGGTCTGGTAATGAAATGTGACACTGAGTTGGTGCTCTGTGAGACGAGTCTAGTGTCTTTTGTCTCAAGGTGCTGTGCGTTACATTGCATATCTCCATCATGTTTTTGTCTGGTTTATTGTTCAGTCGATGGTGCATTCCTGAGCATAATCTGCCTTTGTTTGTATGATGTCTGCAGGAGTGGAAGCTGGACACCCTGTGTGATCTCTATGAAACGCTCACGATCACTCAGGCTGTCATCTTTCTCAACTCGAGAAGAAAAGTCGACTGGTTGACTGAGAAGATGCACGCTCGAGATTTCACAGTCTCTGCTTTGGTAGGAAGTGTTCTTTGACAGTCAGATCGTCGCTTGTTTTTATGTTCATGCTGAGTTTTCCCAACTGAAATGACTTTGTATTCACAGCATGGTGATATGGACCAGAAGGAGCGTGATGTGATAATGAGGGAGTTTAGGTCTGGCTCTAGCAGAGTGTTGATCACCACTGACCTTCTGGTAAGTATGTGGTGCAATATGGTGGAAAGATTGCTTGGGTCAAGTTTAAATTCATGTGTGAAAATCGAACCCAAAAGGTTATAAATTCTGCCACAGTCCAAAAATGACTTGGCAATCCAAACTTTTGGGAGAGTAAAGCTCATGCTCCACAATGGGTTCTTCTACTGTAGGAATCTGTTACTTATTCTTGGGCGACATCACCATGTGCTCAGTGTTCCATTTGTCTATCTCCAAAGCAGAAATGCCACAATTGAAAGTCTATTTTTTTTGTTTGTTGCCAGGCTCGTGGTATTGATGTCCAGCAGGTTTCCCTGGTCATTAACTATGACCTTCCTACCAACCGAGAGAACTACATCCACAGGTAAATCAGAATGTTGCACATGTTGCACCAAATAAGCTGCTCAGTCTTCTGGTGAGTGTAACATGACTCGACCTTTACTCTCTCCAGAATTGGTCGTGGTGGTCGTTTTGGCAGAAAAGGAGTTGCCATCAACTTTGTGACCGACGAAGACAAGAGGACTCTTCGAGACATTTCGACATTTTACAACACAACCATGGAGGAGATGCCAATGAATGTGGCCAACCTGATTTGAGCCCCATATTTTGAATAAGTGTTCTTTTCTTTTTATCTATGTATATATGTATGTGTATATATATGTGTGTGTATATATATATGTATATATATATATATATATATATGTATATATATGTATGTATATATATATATATTAGTAATGTAGTTTTTTCCACCTGCATTGTGCTCACAGTACTCAAGGGTAAAAAAAAACAAACATTGATTGGATTGAAGTTAAAAGTGAGATGACAATATATAATGGTCCCTCTCAGACAGTAGTAGATTGTAACGTGTGACTACTTTTTATACAATACAATTGTATATACGTATATAATACAATTCTGATTGCTGTGAAGCCAGGAGAATTTACATGTTATTGTGGAGATTGATTGGCTGAAATAAAATGCTGGAGCACAACAAGGTGCAAAGTTCTATCCTGAAGCAGAAACAAAAAAAAAATCTACCCGGTACTTCTATTTAGTTCCCTGGTCACGGGTGAAAATGCAGATAGTCCCTGGTAATAGTTTAAATAAAATCAGATTGCTGTAAGTAAACTTTGTTTTGATCTATTGTGCGTTAAGCGTTAATGTACCCAATTTTATTTAAAAGTATCCACCCATGAAAACAATCCTCAGGCTACTACTGAACCTGAGAAGCCATTTGGCAGTGGTGAATAATGAGCTGGTCAGATATTTTGACAGGTCACACTGGGAAACAGCACAGGGGTAAATAATCACATTAATGATGGCTGAGTTCCATTTCGCTTCTCCATTTATATTCACTGTGCAAGCAGACTCACTGTTGTACTGTCCTATCTGACGTGAACAGAGCCATCATTGATTAACTCCTATTAGAGTGAAACAAGAGTTGTGTTCTGGCACCATCTAGTGGCATGTAAGCAGTAAGGCCTTATCCAAGACTATAGGGACATACAAATCAGAGTTATATATTAGAGGAGAGGTTTCAAACCCCCCCAATCCTTGACCTAGCAGGGGCTCTAATCTGCTTCTGCTTGACTATGAGTAGCCCCTGTTTTTTTTTCCTATGTATTTATTTATTGCGTCATGATCATGTTTTTCATTATGTGCTATATTTTGTTAGCCTGGCAGACCAGACCTACATCAAGATGGGTAGGGTACCTTGATGTAGGTCTGTAGGTAGTAGTGCAACATTCTTGAACCCTGGCTGCAAATAAAATTTGAGAGTTCTGGGCTAAAATATTGGTTCATCTAAAAAAAAAAGTAAAGACTTTTATTTTGAAATTCCATGAAATATCATCACAAATCATGATGCAATACTGTGATTGTAATTCATTTTAATCTGAACAGTTAATCTCTACACACACCCAACACCTTGTCGCAGGGGGCCTGTGGAACTGCCAGTCAGCTACCCACAAGACTGAGTTCATCTCTGGCTTTGCTACAGAGCAATGCCTGGACTTCCTTGCTCTCGCTGAGACTTGGATAACACCGTCCAACACATCCACCCCTGAGGCTCTCTGCTCCGCCCACTCTTTCTCCCACACACCCAGATCCACTGGCAGAGGTGGCGGGACAGGTCTGCTCATCAACCCCAACTGGACTTTCACTCTTTACCCACTGCCACACTTCTTGTTTGAATTTCATGCAGTAACTGTAACTCATCCAGTAAAACTAACCATTGTTGTCATCTACTGTCCACCAGGCCCATTGGGAGACGTCTTGGATGAACTAGATGTCCTCCTCCTTTCAAACACCACTTGTGCGACTTTAACATCCAGTCATCCGACGAGTCAACCTCACTGTAACTCCACTTCTCTGATCATTTCTTCATATCCTACTCTCTCCCACTCTCCCAATCTGATGACCTCATCTCATCAGCTACTGCACTCGTCTGTCGTAACATTCGCCAAGTGTGATCAGACCTTTGCTGCTGGAGCCTTTAAATTGTGGACCATTGATCTGTTGACATGAGATGGGCCACATCCCTAATGTCTTTCATGTCAATCTTTCATAATCAGAAAGCGTATGAATATTTACGGTATACTGCTTTCATTTTGTGTGTAACTTGTTTTTTTTATTCTGGCGTTATATGTATTCTTTATTGATGTATATTTTAATTTTTATTACTCCTCCTTGATATCATGGAGTCAGGTCTTATTCCTGTAAAGGTTATTTTGAACAAGCTATAGTTTCACGTTCAGGCTCAGGTGGTGAGCGATTGACTATATTTAGTATTCCAACTTTCAGTCAACGTAATTATTTTTCAATGCAGCCACCTCCCCACGCTCTTAAAGCGAATTATGATGAGTTTCATTAATGACTTACCTGTCAATCAGCGGCTGATTCTCAGTGATGATCACTTGAGTGAAAACAGGTAAAGTTATCTTTGTTGTGAAATTAGACTTCAGCAGGTCACATATTGTTCATGTCATCAGTAACTGAAAACCTGTTTGCCTTAAATTCACAGTGCACATTTTTCGTCTCTGTGTTTCCATGGAAACAGAGCAGATGTTTGGAGAACAGCTAATCCAGGAGCTCGTCACATTTCAGGATGAGGTGCCATGAATAAACATATAGACAGAGACGGGGAGAGGCCGTCGTTGGCAGATGGCGCTGACATTTTTACTCGTGTTTTGACTGAAGGTGGTTTGGTTAAACAGCCAGTGTTGTTGGCGAGGACATGGTTAAACAGCCAGTGTTGTTGGCGAGGACATGGTTAAACAGCCAGTGTTGTTGGCGAGGACATGGTTAAACAGCCAGTGTTGTTGGCGAGGACATGGTTGTGCCCATAGCAGAAAGGATGACGGACAAAGAAAAATGAGACCCACCTTTGTTTGCCTGTGAAGGTTTCTGACGTTCATCATCTCTATATATATCTATAGATATATATATATATATGTATGTACACTATATGTATACACACATATAGATGTGTGTACACCTACAACACCTGCAGTACATCATGTCATACACTCATTTCATATACATTTATACATTACAAAGAAATCTTGTTTTTTGTGATCTCAAACTCAGTTAAAGGTCCATTCTCCCAAAAGGAAAAGTTGACCCTCTTCACTTCATGTGAGCAGAGTATCTCTGCTTTGGGTTCGCTGCTAACATGATGAAATGCATTACTTTCCATTCTAACAACATGATTTTATTGGAAAAAAATTGAAAATCTTAACTACCCCCCCACGCACGTACACTTATTATTACAAAACATTGCATTTTCAATATATTGTGCAGCCCTGCAACATCATTTATTAGGTTAATAGAAAACGATATGAAAAACCTAACCAACCAAATGTACTGTAATTGCTGTGCCAAAACAACCAGTTGGGAGTTAAACAAGACAACACAGTATGTGCAGTAGTTTGGAGGCAGCTCGCAAAAACGGGCAGAAGGAAGTCTGCTCACATAACTTGACCAAATTAACCTACACAGTACCATGTCATATAGCTTCAGAAGTGCTGCTTTGCAGGTGCATGTTCTCATTAGTCATAAATGAAACGTCATTTTATTCAGTGTTTCCCGTACAATCATTGACAACCACTGCAAAAACCTTCACACAATCTACAGTATGTGCCACTAATGATTGTCACTCATAACGTACACATGTCAGCACAACAAAAGACACATTTCATTAAAATTAGTTTGACTTTGAGAAATACGGTCCAAGCTGTCGTGGGAAAAAAAAAACACATTCCAGGGCAAAGAAACACTGAATAGAGAATATTGCATAAGTTAAAGCATTAGGTTATAAAACAGTAAAAAGGTGAGATGATGCACATGCAAACTCTTCACAGAAAGAGTTGTAGGAGTTTTTGTAGGGTGGTCTCTCTGTATCCATAAAGACTTTTACTCTTGTCTTTATGAGTGTCACAGAGGAACCCTTTCTGTTACCTTTGTCTCGCACCATCTTTTAGATTGTTTAAAGAACTGAATTCTGGTTTGAGACTCAACAGCTTCTCTTGGTAAATGATGATTAAATTAAGTAGAGTTATGCAGTAAAACCCATGGAATCAGAGTCTGTTTCCTGAGTGTTCTATTAATTCACAGCCCACACACACATTGTTACTCATCATTGCACAATTGTCACAGGTGTTAAACGGGCTTTTAACAGCATAATAAATTCACTCTAAAGTTTATTAAATATGTAAATGAGGCCTTGGGTTAAAACCTATTTCAGCACGTTCTATATGTTCACTCCAATTAACAAGAGGTCATCGATAGGTCAGTGATCTCATTCTGTGACAGTAACATGTGGCTTTTCCACTACATAGTCCCAGCACAGCTTGACCGTTGCTTTTCCATTAGCGACAGTACCTGCTCTGATGAGGCGAGCTGAGCCGATACTACACGTCGACAGACTGCCACTGATCCATCACAGTGTCGTCACGGAGTATTTCAGTTCAGTGACTGAGTCAGACGGAGTCTGTGCTCCAGTCATGCAGGAAGTACTGAAGGATTCTGTGAACCAATCTTTTTAATTAACAGAATGATTCAGTGCACCAAGAACCTGCTTTACAAGTCACTAGTGTGTCGCGTGTAAAAGGAAGTCACAGCGGTTTCGTGCAGTGATGACTCCGCCCATGTTGAGGAGGTACTATAGTAATGGAAGACGAACCAAACCGTGTCGTGCCGTGTCGTTTCAGGACTATGTAGTGGAAAAGCGCATCATGCAATCTCTTCGCTTCCTGCAACTCGGACCACATGGCGGTCTTTTGACAGACATGGGTGTCCAGCTAAAACGACTGAGGTAATAATTGCAGCACTGGTCCAAAGTTTCTCTATAGCACGTACTGACACACATCCAAACCTGAATAATCTACAAAAAGGCTGCTTTGCAGGGGTAAGTGTTGAGATAGTAAGGTTTACAAAGAAGAGCCATTTTCACAGCTGTGCAATACAGCCTGCCAAAGACTCCAGAGCTCCCCCTTTTGACCTGCGGGTGTGTTGCCGCCTTCCACAAGCCATGGATATCCTCCACGTGACCATGTGAGGTCATCATCTTGTCATAGATGCACGGGTGGTAAAGTGCTTTGCCCTCTCCTGAGAAAAAGAAATGATCCTGCGGTGTGACACCAATGGCGTTGGCACATATGCCCATGAACACATCATCTATGTAAAGAGAGGCGTTCATGGTCAAAGTGGCTTGATAGACTTTGTCCGCCACGTCGCTGGAGATAACATACCCGGCCCCCGCCGTGTAGTCAGGGTACGATATCCAGCGGTACATATCAAAGGACATGTAGTACTTGCTGTCTTTCCTGCGGATGGGCGGGGCCCCTCTGTGCACTCGGCCAATCCAGAATTGCGTGACACCCCTGTTGCTCACGTCCTGCAGGTAGCTCACCAGGTTGGGCATGTGGACAAAGATGTCGTCATCGGCCGTCATGAGGAAGCGGGCGTGTGCACAGCGGCTGTGCATCCAGTGGAACTGCATGATCAGCTTCAGGGTCAGGTTGTGAAAAGTGTCTAAGAAGTCCTGTTGAATTATATCCCCATAGAGCTGGTCCTCGAAGATGAGCTGCTTTTGAAAGCCCAACTCACTGGTGTCACTCCACATTGGCTTGTCCTTGTTTGTGAAAGGGGCTCCTAAGGCAAACAACACCTTGACTGTCACTCCAAGACTTTTCTGGATGTAGGCCTCATTCCCCCAGGTAGATCTGATGGCATGTCGTCTCTCAATGTTATTTGGCGACGATTTGACAAAGAGGAGGAGGAGGACGTCCTGTCCAGTGCACTTATCCGGGTGGTCCAGCAGGTAGTGGAAGTCGCTGAACCTTCTCGCCTCCTCACGTGGGATGGTGAAGCTCTTGTTGATGTCCATGAACTGGTTGATTAGGTAGCGATAGGAGTAGGACTTGATGTGGCTGACGACGTTTGTGTTCAGCTGCTCCCAGCAAACCATCACCACGGACAGCACCAGGCAGGTGGTCATCAGCTGTAGAAACTGGCATCGGCGTATGCGACGGAATCTTAACAACATTCTGAAAGCGCGTCACCCCGTGTCGGTGTTGAGGTCAGCAGTGGCTTTGAAGCAGCTGGTTGTGTCAGTGTGTGCAGAGGTGCCGAGAAGAGTGAAGTTGTTGCGGTTGACAATGTGGAACTGTGATGCCTCAGAGCTGCACGGGGTGGTTCATCCATCCTAGGTTTTCCCCTTTCAGCAATGCATGGGAGCCACGAGGTCTGCTGGGAAACAGTCACCAGAGCAGCAGATTATTCACCAATAAAGCTGTTGCCTGAAAGATCTGAGACAAGAGAGCACATATTGTCAGAGTTGAACAACAATTGTGTGCAAACACAGGATAAAAGAACTGCTTCCCTTGATTTCAACAGCAGGAAATGCAAACAAACCATTATTTCTAAATGTTGGTTTAGGCCACATCTTCTCTATTTTGAAGCAACAGCGTGTGTCATGTTGTTTGGTATTTTGCAATTGGAAAATATATTAAATGTGTTAATTAAATTAGCTTAGTTTGAGTGTGTTTTAGCTCAACAAACTCAAAAAGAGGAAACACCTGTGTTTGGGTAATTCAAATTGTGTTTTAACCACTAAACTACACATATCCCATTTCCAGAAAGGTTGGGACACTTTCTCCAAAAACAATACAAACTAAAATCTGTAATTTGTTGAATCACTTGTTGGAAAAGCAAAAAAAAAAAGCCCATATATGCCCATTCCACTTTAGATTTTAGTGCGTGATCTACACTTATGAGATATATGCAAGATAAAATGTCTCTAATACATTTTGTGGAAAAAACGTTTATGACTAAATGCATGATGATATAATCCTAATAGAGAACATACAACAACCAACGACCTTTCACTGGCATGTTTTTATTGTTGTTGTAAACAGACAGATTTTACAAACCAAATTAAACACAGTCTTGTGATCGAAAAAAAACAAACAATTAATACAATAAATGTGTTGTGTTACACAGCCTTGTATGCGATGATAATCATCAATGAGACAGGTTTAACGAGGAAGCTAACAAACAAAGCCTTGTACTCTTCATCACCGCATCTGACAAATTATTTAAATCGCTGCACTGCAATGCAAAAACGTTGAAGCACCTTATCGTGCACTGTTGTGAGCAGTGTTTGTGTGACTATGACTACAAAAGTGTGGTTTATGTGTCAAGATGGGACCATATTTATAGTTTAGCAGCTTTTACTCCACTACATTTCCTCCATTTTTGTTACTCGTATTCGCTATCCATATTGTGTGTAACACATTCATACCCAAGAAAGTAGCTTTATGTACCCAGTTGTGGGTGAATGTTACATCTGAAAGGTAAAATTCTGGATTAGTTGTGGCCGACTTAGACTCAGGAATCAATAGGCCAAGTGGGAGGTGTAGAACTTTCCAGCAGGCAAAGCTATTACTCTATTTATTGTTATATGCGATAAATAATATGATAAATATAACCTCCAGTCTGTGTGTACGGAGCATGCACTGTTGGTAATCAAAGCACAGTTGTTATCAAAGCACAAATGCTAAATATCGATATATCGGTCGACCTCTAGCCGCACCATTGATGTAGATGCTGAGGAGTAGAATCAGACGTTGGCGATGTCTTGTTTAAAGCAAGACTGGCAAACATTCCAATAGCAAAGCTACAACAATTCTTATCTACAATTCCCAAAAAGTTAAAAAGTGTAATTAAAAAGTGTAACTGTTGTATTCATCAGTTTCTTTAAATGTTCATGTTTGTTCATGTGTAACACATAAAGTTGTTTGTCAGTGTTTTTCAGCATTTGTAAGGAGTGCAGCTTCTGTGGAAATGGAGTTTGCATATTTAACATCGCTTGTGCTTTTGCATTTGACATCAGCAGCATCATACATGTATACTCAGTGTTTCTGCGTTCTCTGTGTGACAACTGTCCACTGAAATGTCAAAGGTTAGTGGCCGGGGAAGGGACTGAATGCAAAAGCCTACACAGCAAATATTGCAACACGGACTCGGCCATAATGGAAGGGTTTAAAGGCGCAGACCCACTGAAATCGCTGAGAGTCATGGAAATCCATTGGGACACAATGGACAGCATCAGAACAGCTCTGCAGCACAATGTGGGACAAGAATAGCCTGCTTCCGCTTGGGCTAAAATGAAGGCTGAGGGGGGTCATGATGGGCCCAGGATGTGGGAGTCCCACTGTTGCCCATCAATGTCTTTTTCTCTATCACACCAGCCTCCTGCTTTGAAACATTTGTTCACTTCAACTTAAAGCAATAGCATACAGCACAAGCCTGTTTTTTATACATGAACTTGTCACCTCACATTAACATGCGAGTACGATAGAATCAGGGATGGATGTATGGCGGCCTGTAAGGGTTAGTTTGCCCAAACAACAAAATAAACCCTCTATTGTTAACAAATTGGATTATTTGGCTTCGTCATATCTATGATGCCATGATCTGTGAGCTCAGCTCAGATGTTGCACTGATGTATCACTTGTGAGACGTGCACGTGATGCTGAGTCAGCTGCTCAATAGTTCGTTTGATAGGCTTCGGACTTGGTAGGTGACTTCCCAGGGACACTTGTGCAGTGCAGTGCCCATCCGGTGTTTGTAGGAGAAATGCAAAGGGTATAGCTGAATGAGTTGCTTCTGCAAAGCCTCTCATCTGTTACCATGGCAACCATGGTAGTAAATCAGACAGTACACTGGAGTACTGCAGATTTGAATCTATAACAGTTTGATTGACAGGCTTCAAACTTGGCAGGTGGCCTACATATGGAAACCCATTTCCTCCACTGACATAAAAATATGTATTAGTAAGTCATAATAATGAGATACTACGTCACAATGCGATACTATATCATAATTGTGAGATACTAAGTCCTAATAATGAGATACTACATCACAACGCGATACTATAGCATATTAGCGAGATACTAAGTCCTAATAATGAGATACTAAGTCCTAATAATGAGATACTAAGTCCTAATAATGAGATATTATCTCTTAATTATGACTTGTATGCATTATTTTTTTCCCCATGTGCCGGAAACAGCCTTCCATACTTCCATACTACTACTAACGAGCTTTTACAACCATGTCAACATCTCAGATCAGTGCAGGACAGCACTTTGGCATATTTGAAGCACTTACTTACTTGTAGCTCTTGTTTGTGATCCAAATGTCGAAATGCACTATTGTAAGTTGCTTTGGATACAAGTGTCTGCTAAATGACATGTACATGTAATATAATGTAAGAAGCTATTTTTATTTCATTTTAATCTTAATTTCTTTAAAAAAAAAATTTAATTTTTAACTTGTGTGCTCTTTCTGATTCTTACTGAGTCTGATATGGAGCAACTGTAACAAAACCATTTCCTTCAGGTTAATAAAAGTATTCTGATTCTGAAACAGATGAAAGACCTGAAAGAGGCTCAGTATTGTTGTCTGTTAAAGGACACGTGTGTCAGAGCGGCCGTTCGATGATCACGTGACACATGCATCTCTGAAAATTAGTAAAAAAAATAAAATATTTTTTTTGATGAAGTGTCCCTTTGATGGTGTTATTAGCGCGTGCAGCACCAACTTTCATGTTGTTTGGATAAGAAACGCGAGACAATACGGGTCCACAGCGGAAACTACAGTTACAGACAGTATCACAGAGTAATCTGTGTGAAGTGAGTCGTTCAGATGTCAATCTGCTTCTCCAAACTTAAAATGACGATGTCCCCAAATGTCTTGCTTATATTCACATTCAAGAAGATAACTTGTTTTTTGCATGTGCATAAAAAACAACAAGCTGCGAGGAACATAGAGTTATTGCGTGCGTATAATACTGGACTATCTTGTTTGTTAAGTAACAGCATCACAATAGTGTGTAATGATGATGTACAGATAGAAACAGTGCTCGTGTTACACGTGGCATCTGTTAACATGGTGACCGTGTTGTGAAAACTCTAGTAACTCTGTGTATTTGTATACATCTGAACTGTTAATGTGTTGTTTCTCTGCGCTTTGGTCACTGCTTATTGCAGCTGTGCAACAGCAGAAGTTCTGTTTCACTGGGTGAGTGAAGGTGTTGTCAGGTTAACGTTGTGTAAACAAGTTAAACATGATTTTCCACCGTAATTCCTTTCCAAACACTGTACTTACTTGACACAGGGAGCCTTCCCTGGAGCGCAAATAATTCTCTCTGAGCTTCACCTCACTGCCTCGGCTGCGCTGTGTAAGTGAACCACCCCACTAACATATTTCCCAGGTCACCATTTTTATAAATAGATTGTAAGACACACAGAGACGTGTTTCAAACGAGGGAACAAGTCCACTCACCAGCAAAACATCAAACATCGCCGTGTGAATCCAGCACAGACGCAGCACAGTTGTCTTGTGCCATAAACAGCTCCTTTTCTCCGCTTTAAGTTTACTTCTCCATCAGAGGACAGGAGGTGAAGTGCTGGTCACATGCAGACCCTGGAATAACAGTCAAACCCTCTGTGTGGACGAGGGGTGTGTCTCTGTTTGTCTCTGTCTCATCAGGTGTGAGGGTGTCCTCCTCTTGTACCGTCAGTACGTGGACTCTGAAGTGTCTCTAAATGAGGCAGCTGTCTGTCCTCCTGCGTCTCTCACGGTGGGAGTGGTCTCATCAGGCGGCAGGAGGAGGAATAACCTGATCAGCATCAGTTCATTTTCAGTGTCAGGCTGAAAATGGGTTGGACTGTCACAGGAATTTATGATGAATTGTTTTGTTTAAAAGTAAGACACAGCCACGAGTGTATTCACACTGACATCATCTTTAAACAGGAAATGCTATAGTTGTCTTTTCTAAATTATATGGAACATGACTAATTTCAAAAGCAGCATTTTAAGTATTTTTGACATTTGGAACTCATAAACAGTCCTCTATTTTGCAACTGCTATCCTTTATTTGTTGATCATAAAGTCCTTCACAAAACCACCTCTTTACTGATGAATGACCGCTCAGCCTCTCTCCCATAAACATACTGTGTATATACATATATATATATACATATATGTATATACATTCAAGTCTTATTGTATGAAAGGGTTACTGTGTACTACCAGTCTTATAATAATCTCTTATAATATTGAATTTTAGGGCGAAGAGATAATGTTTGTATAGTTATTTTAGTTTATAAAAGTGAGCAATGATGACATAGTAGACACGTCATGTTTGCATTTACTACAGACACACCTCACTTCACTAGGTATTATGTGTATATTAAGTGTATTACACTCTTGAATCGACTGACTGAGTGCTGCAGATTTGAATCTATAATGGTTTGATTGACAGGCTTCAAACTTAATTCATAATAATGAGATGCTAAGTGATAATATTGAGATACTAAGTGATAATAATGAGATACTAAGTCATAATAATGAGATGCTAAGTCATAATACTGAGATACTAAGTCATAATAATGAGATGCTAAGTCATATTGTCATCCTGAGATGCTAAGTCATAATAAGATACTAAGTCATAATAATAAGATGCTAAGTCATAATAAGATAGTCATAATAATAAGATGCTAAGTCATAATAATGAGATACAAAGTCAGAAAAATGAGATATTATCTCTTAATTATGAATGAATCTTAATGAATGTACCTAATAAAATGGTCAGTGTGGTCTATTGCTGCTGTTGCTCATTTGCATCCAGGTTTGATATGATGTGCATTCAAAGATGTCTTCATCTTCATACCTTGGTTGTAAACAATGGTGACTATTACCTTTCTGTTACTTCAACACGGTGTGGCCATTGCCCTCTGACCTTTTTTCCTATAAGGTGAAACTACAAAATGACACAAATAAGAGTTTCATGTCACACAAGAGAAGACACTCAGAGAACACAGACCTCTGCTCAGTCCATAATGGACTAATAATGGCAAAATAGAATCACTTCCACCTTACGCCACAACCACCATCCTCACAAAATGTCGTCCAAAGTTATTCTCATTGTAAACAGAAAATCAAACTAACTGAAAACAGAATCTCCACAGCGGAGGGAGAAGAAACAAGCCACGCCTTCCCTGATACAGCGGATGCTCAGTAATTCACCTGAGAGTTTAGCAGAGACTGGTCCAGTGGAGTCAGTGGTCCAGTTGTCTAAAAATATGCTGAATGACCTGATTAGAAGAAGTGTTTGTCAGAGGGTCACAGACGTAGCAGAGGACAGGAATACTGCAGTAAAGAGAGAAACTGGACTTACTGCAACTACAACTGTTGTGCTGACCCGTTCTTCCAGACTCATATTTAATATTCAAGCTTGTGATCGGTAGCCAAAAATCCCTTTTTATTTCAATTTCAAGCAAGCGGCAACCAAGTATGACTTCCCCATAGGAATCTGAACCCTACGGAGCCCAGACAGGGTCATGGTGGGAAATATTTTTAGACCAAACTCTAATTCTGAAGCCTCATGATTCACCATGTTGACATTTTGCATAATGGAAATTCATACAGATGTCACCTGTAACCAGATACCAATTGTCAGCCACACTCAACAGGAATATAATTTACAATATCGACATCATGTTCTATCAAAGACATGAAACTAGTGGTGATGTAAGTAGTTCTTGACAGGAGGCCAAAATATCAGGTTAAACGCCTTCCAATTAGAGGAAATGCAATATGTCTTCATATTCAGGGTTTTTACGGAAGCACATTGCATTCATTTGGAAAAAACTGAGTAATTCATTTTTTGGTTTGTTTTTTTTGGATAATTTTTAAAGTCAACAAACTAATGGTAATACCTATGTGACTTAAGGACAGGACTATGTCCCAGTGTAACTAAAACAAACTAAATAACCCTAACCCTAACTCTAAATAAAGGAATGAATGTGTTCATTGTTTCAAATGCTCTCTAAAAAAATTCAGTAAATCAGAAAAAAATAACCAACCATGAAAAAAATAATCTTTAAAAGATGAATTACTCCAAAAAACAGAAATAATTACTCAGAAAATCAAACCATATTTTTTTTTTCAAGTGAATGCAATATGCTTCCGTAGGGTTTCAATTATTGGTGTGATATTACATTCATTAAAATGTTGTGATATTAAATATTGTGATTATTGTGAGATCAGTGGGTGCAGAAGTTTTGAGTGTTTGGGCCAAACTGAAGAAAACAGTTTTTAATCTTTCGAGAATGAAGTCATAATTATTATTAGTCTCAGATCAACTGTGTCACCAAAATGAGGAACACGGCACATTTTGTGAAGTTTTATTTTGGTTTGAGCTTCACAAATAAGGAACTATATCATATCTTTGTCACACAAGCACCACATTATCGTCAGCATCAGGACAGGAAGATTGTGCAGGAAACTGAGACTGTTTTGAAGAAAGAGTCACACAGATTTGGAGGAAGTCATCTCTTTTGGGGAGGAGGAAAACCGCTGGTTACATCGGTGTTCTGTTGCTATTTAACAACAACAACAACAACAACAATAATAATAATAATAACGATGATGATGATAATAATAATAGCAAATGTAATGGAAGATTACTGCTTAAATTATTTCCAGCTCCCAGAACGAACTGTGGGCCAGAATTCACAAAAATAAGATATTAATTCACTAATTATTGATAAATAATAATTTACAATACATTTAATTAATTAACATTTTCAAATTTCACAAATTAAATCCGATTTTTGAACATTTTGAGTACTTTTTGCTCATGTGTGTTTATATAGTTGGTGAAAATGTTTTTTTTTTCCCATCAGATTGCCTATAGATTGTGCTGAAAAAAAGGATATAAGACACTCTACGTTGCACATTCTTATAGCCTCTGTTTAAACTGTACGTTTAAAATAGTAATGGAAAAAAGCAGCCAAAATGCTTTGTGTTCTAAAGGCGATAATTAATTATTAGTAATATATATATGTATATTATATACACATACATACTGCACAACCTTCTATCCATCTATCTACTTCATCCCTCACTAAAACGTATTAATGGCTCTTAGATGATGGATAAAGTTTGTAATGTGTAGAAATGCAGTGCCATGGAATGAGTAAATCAATGAGCAAACACGCCAATATTATCAAAATAGATTTTATTCTAGACCTTGTGATCTGAGTGATATTACAACAGTCAGATCAGGAGGCTGCAGACTGCAACCCTGTGAGTGAGAGAGAGTACAACATAAGTGAGGGCAAAGACAACACAAACAAAAAAAAAAGAATCCTGCAAATTGGTATTTACATGTTCTGTGTTATTCGTCAACAGTTCAATCCAAATTGTATGTATTTTTTGTTCATTTTAAGTGGATGGCTACAAATAAATCAGAATTACAAAAGTTTTGAGAGGTACAAAACCTTCAAGGGCTCTCTGACATAGCAAAGATAATTTGACATTAGTACGATCGATAGGAACAAAAAACAAACAAACATAGCAAACACGTTTGAATGCAGTGTAAAAAGCTTATCTAAAAACTAGCCTTTATAAAATACCATTCCACTGTCATAGACATCAATTCAGATAGTGTACAGTGATACAGTCCAATCACTGCCGACTGCATTAAAACAAACTTCCAAAGAGTATTATGCTTCATTACAATTTTAGTAACATTCGTGACAAAACCTCCGACAACGTGTGTCTGTGTGGCGTATGCCGTTAAGATGGTCGCCGTGGCGGTGAGAGGAAAACTGGAATGGCGTGCAGCTGGCCCGTTTCTATCAGTCGAGACAATGGAGACCCTCGTTTCCCGCGCTGAAACATGGCACACACTCTGAGTCATCTTTAAGAGCATTTTGTATTTTAGCCTCCGTGTCCCCGTTTCTCCAGTGTCAGCCTCTGGTACGGGGGCAGCTCTTTTAATTCACTATGACTGTTAAATGGTATTTTATTTAAAAACATGGTCACAACCTCTGGTGATGCACGCCATCATCACATCTTGTACTTCAAGCGTCTTCAAAAATGTACAAATGAGTGGCAAACAAGAGATTCCCCTTTGACAGCACATATACTTATATTTATATATGTATATATATATATATATTATATGCAGATGTTACATGTTACATCAAGTCTGCTTTTTAAAGCAACAGCAATTCTGAACACTACAAACAAAAGCAATCTGTGCATATGTGTGCATAGGCCTGAACACAGCCTGTCTCCAGAGAGTGTGTGTGTGTGTGTGTGTGTGTGTGTAAGGGGGGCTTATTAATGCTGGGCAACAACTGCCTGCCAACAGCTAACAAACGGCTGTAGTGTCTACTCTGGTCACCACGGGAAACTGAAAACTACACACATTACAGAATAAAAGCTGATGGACTGTTTAACGAGACCGATATGAAATCCAGAATCGCTGGTTCACTCTCAAATGCTGACTCATGTTTACAAAAGCTGCACTCGAAAAACCCTGTGCTTCCAGAGGAAGTGATAATCCAGATGTTCGCCTGTTTAATGACTAAGAAGGGGCAAATGGAACATGATGGACCTTAGTCTGTCTAATCATGTTGTGATTATCATAACAAGCACAAATATGACTATTAATTATTCATGTCAAATGTATTAAAGCAGACTTGTTTTTCCTCCATCTCTCTTTCCCCACACATCCCATACACCGCAAAGACACCAGAAAGCAGAGCTTCCACTGTGTCCCGTTACCTCACTGGTGCACAAGTGCAGTTTCAGTGACGGGAGCCTGAAGCTGTCTGCACTTTAACTGCAGTGGAGCCGTTTGCCCCCAGCGAACGGTTGGAACATGATATCAAACGTGGCGTTACAGCTACAGAGGCTTTGAATTCGTCGGAGCTTGATATTACCCGGATGAATTCACACCTGAAAAATCATGTCTGAGGATAAAAGTTGCAGGAACAAAAGGAGAGTTTACTCTTTGATTTACAGCTTTAGACTTTGTAACAAACAGACAAAGAACGGGGGAACAAACATGGTCGTCAAAATGATCAACCACTTCCATTTTCTGAGCTATACATTTGCATTTGTGAACATTACAGACTGAAAAAGATGATCACTCACAGAACATCCATTACAAAACAAGTCACACCCCCCACCCCACCCTTCTTTCCCACCCCACCCCCATGTAATATAAAACCTAGAGAGAGATAAAATCCAAATTCAACACGACAATGTCCACAGGACACTGGACGCTGGCATATGCAATATGCATACGAAAAACAAATTGATCTTTAAAAAGGATAAAAAGAGGAACGTGAAAATAATCTGGGTTGTTTTGGTTTGTGTGTGATGAGCCCGACGAGGTTATACTGAGTGACGGCGTGTTTCTTCCAGCAGCTCTGGGAGAGAAATGCAAGTGTGCAAACAGACCTTTAAGAACTGTGTGTGGCAATGGTCGGGTCCTTGTGTGTACATCAGAGGGACGTGAGGTGAGGAGGGAGAGAGTTCTGTAATGGCGAGCCATTGCAACTGATGGGACTACAGCAGTGTGCCGGACAGGCAGGGACAGTCAGTCATTTTGGCTATTTACACATTCGTAGTCGGTCCATGGCTCCCACTGATGAGTGTCATTTCCTCAGGTCTAATACACAAACCTGGACAAAAAAAAAAAAAAAGTCAATGTCATCATCAACAGCTCAATGGCAGAGGAAATGACACTCGAACCGTCCGTGGGAGCCGTCGTCACCGTCGTGGCTCCCACGGAAGATTCGAGTGTCATTTCCTCAGTGTCGGCTGCAGGATATTCACTTTCTACCACACCACCAAAAATCGCTCAACTTATTTATATACTGTATCTGCAGATGTGCATTTCAATGAGATAATGACACCTTTGACTAAACGGAGGGTGAATCACAGCTATATGTCCTGTTTATGAACGTGGATGAGGATGATTTTTTAATCTTCATAAAAGCAACACCATCCCTTCCACATCTGTAAGAATGTAGCCCCGACAACTACAACACTTCAGAAATAGGAAACATTCTAAAAGTAAACACTACATTTTTACATTTTATAATGCCACAAAAGTAATCTGCCAACATGGATCGCAGGTTTTCTGGTTTAGACTAGATTGGCTTCATTTTATTCAGACAAAGCAATGATGCATTTTCAGAGCCTTTACTTTAGAAATAACTGTGGGGTCAGTATCATTCATTCTTCTCTGCACCAATGAGTCAAGTTTGGCTAAGACTCGTCAGTGTACTGAGGCTTTCAAGTCTGTTTACACATTTCCAACAGGGATCAAAACAAGATTTTGGCCCAGTGGTTTAAAGTCTCTCAGATACTTGTTCCCAAACCACCTTAGTTTGTCTTGGCTCTCTGCTTCTGTGCTGCAACGAGAGCTCTGAAGGGCCTACTATTATTCTCCTATCATGACCAATCTTCAAGAACCTGCTGCCGACAGCAGAGAACGAAAAACAAAGACTCTGTTTTGTGTCACTCTGCAAAAAAAGAGACAAAGAAACAAAAACACTTGGTCTCTGCAGAAGCTTCTGACCAGCAGCTCCTCCAACACCTGACTGATGGAGAGCTGCTGTTGCATCTTTTCCGCTTGTCCAGACCAACAGTTTAGACATTATTGGCGCCATCTTATGCTAACTTGTGGTATTGCGACATAATCTGTTGGACGTGGGACCCATTTTCTCTTTGGCCCTCGTTGCTTCTCTTGCCCCTTCGAAGTGAGTTACAAGGGGCAGTGTTTAAAATCTAGGTTTAACATTAGGTTTATATTCTGCTCAACGTTTTCTGCGTGCTTTCTTTCTTCCGTGACTTTTTTGTTCTGTTGCTTCCTGGGCTCAGCTGTGCACGCCACAGCAGAGCAGCCTCATCACAGAATCAAGGCAGATTTTCAGACTTTTTATATTTCTGTTTAGTGTGTTAATGCTCATTTACGCCTTATGTGTATGTGATAATTATCTGTGGCACAGGAAGTTGAACGGATTGTTTCTAGAGAAATGGAGCATGTAACAGTGTTGGTGGGGATGGTGGGGAGGGAGGATGAATTCAATATATGTATATACTTTGCTCAGACTCAATTAATTCATTCAATTCTTATGAACTGATAGCTAATTGTTAGATTATTAGTGTCTGTCAAACAATAGACAAGCATCAGTTGGGCTAGTCTTAGCCAAGACAAAGAAGGCACTAATGTGAAATCTTCTACGCTTGTTAGAAGAAATTATAGGCTAGACTCCTCCTGTTCAAGCCGAGTGTACGTTCTCCACCTGCTTGTTAAAGTTAGAATGTCAGGTTGAAGCAGCTACAGCTCCTGTCCTTGACTTCTGACCACGGTCTATGAGCTAAGCAGGACAGTTAACATAAGCAAAAGTCTTGTTGCATATGAAGGAATGACTACAAACCTGCAGGTCTGTGTGTCTCTGTGTGTGTGAGTGACAGGCAGGCAGTGGCTGATAGCCCCGCCCCCCAGTACAGACAGAGACATACACAGATTTCTCCACGGGATTAGGAACAGCAAAAAAAAAAATCTGTCATCCAAAATCAGATTGGGCCCCACTCAGCTGTGCAGTGATGACTCCGCCCACATTAAGTAGGTACTTTATTGTAGTAGAGATGCAAGCTAATCGTGTCGTGCCGAGTCGAGGCGAGTAGAGCCGGTGGAAATGCGCCATTAGTGAACAGAGGCAGTGGTGGCTGTTACTTGTTTGATATTGTGCTCAAACAGCAAAACTCACCGATCCATCTGATGCACTGGCTCCTACTTTGTCCCCTGTGGCGTTCCAGCATACCTCAAAGATCCCTCCTGTCCCCCTGTAGCTGTGGACTAAAGCACCCGTCTGAAGAAAAACAAAAACACAAGAACAACTTCCTTATCATATTTGTAATGCTGTGAATGGTTATTGTTAGGGATGTCCCGATTAACTAACAAGTGTCTTTGTTGTAATCTCAAGTTACCTGCGTTGGTCCCCACTAAAGTGTGTGTGTGTGTATGCCCCAACAGATAAATAAAACTCTGCTACAGCTGAGCTACACAAAGGGCCTGCTCACTACTAATAAAGTATGTCCTGCAATAGGTGTAAACGATCGGGGGTTTCTGATCTGATCTGATACATGGAATCAGGACATCCCTAGTTACTGGTTCTCATGCCACACCTGAGTGTTCCAGATGTGGACACACTTGTCAAAGGAACCACTGGCGAGGTGCCTGCCATCAGGGCTGAAGGCCACACTGTAGACAGGCTCCTGGTGGCGGGTCAGTGTGTGGATACACACCCCACGCTCTACGTCCCATAGACGCACTGTTGAGTCAAATGATGCACTGGAGAGACAAGAGACAGGGACAGAAACTAAGTGTACACAGCACAACTGTAATAAAATTAAGAACTTGTTTAATCTCTTGACTATGCCAAAGTACTGTGCAATTTCAGATATGATATATTTCTGATTCTGATTTCTAGCAATTAAGTCAAATGACACAAATGAAAACTCCTGAAAGCTAAAACAGCTGCCGCTAAGTATTCTTACCTGGCCAACATAAGGTTGGCACTTGGGTTGTTGGTCCCGGGGCCTGTGGGGCTCCACTTGATTGTGTAGATTTCTTTATTGTGAGCCTGGAGGTCATGGACACACAAGTCCTGTTTCATGCTCCAGATCTATGCCAGAAAGAAAGGATATGATCATAAAACGCAGCTGTTAGATTCATTTTCCTTGTCTGATTTTGGGCTTTCCTTGGTCATGAGGTGGCAGTCATTACATTTGCATGTTGTGTGGACTGACCTTAAGTGTCATGTCATCGGAGCAGGAAGCCAGTAAGCTGCCCGTTGGATCCCACTTTATGGCGTTGACTTCATTCTACAAAGATACACCAAATATAGTAACTAAGACATAATAACTGTTACACAGATTGCAGCAAGTTTAGTCCAATATACTGTTTCAATTCATCCTGATAACCTTCTTAAATAAATGCCTTATATATAAGGGTCCAGAGTTTGTCACAGTGGGTGTTTTTCCACCCAGCACCTTAACAATATTAATCACAAACCACACCTCAATTTTTTTCCTTTCTTTTTCCCCATGTCTCATGTCTTACCGTGTGTCCCTGGAAGGTCTTGACAGGTCTGTCCTGACCCAGCTTACACACATGGATGCACATGTCTGTGCTACAGGAGGCAAACGCGTTGTTGCTCTGCCAGTCTACGTCTAGAGCAGGTGCTGTTGGGAGGCAGAGACGGAGCTTAGGGCTGCTGCAGCAGTGAGATACGCAAGCAGACCATGAGACACCATGACGACACATAATGATAAATCTGAGGACAGATTTTTTATTGTCACTTTTGTAGCCTGGTCTGTAATTGTCACACTCCCAACAAACTGCATTAACTATAATCCTTATGGTCTCGCTGCAGTTCAACAAAAGGTAACATACACCAGGAAAACAAACAGCGTTTTTGCCTCTTTTCACTCACCTGAGTGGAAAGGGAACTGTTGCTTTGCCTCTCCTGTGTGTGCGTCCCAGATAATTGTTGTCTGTGTGAAAGAGGAGAGTTTTATTAATAATGTATGATTTTCAAGCCTTTTTATACAAGACAATGACACTCTTCAGACATGTAATGAAGTCCGGAGATTCTCCCGAGATTGTCCAGAGGGGCTGTATGTGAGAACACAGTCGTCTGCAGAAATCACCACAGACCTCTGATTAAGTTTTCGTATAACGTCCAAGTGAGCTCAGAAAGCAGTTGTACATTTATGTGTAGCCTCTCCTGCAGATATACACTGTGTGCCATTACACTGAAGTACACTAGATGGCAATGTTGCACAATGTCCATGAATTGTTTGTCTGTGAAAGGTCCGTTCAAAGGAAATTCATGGTGTCATCAATATGCCTTTTCTCCTTTTCTATAATTAATGTTTGCAGGAAATCACGACATTAGACAATTTTCAACAATCCAAAGACAATTAATAAATGGATGAACACAGAAATGCAGCAAATGCATTTATTTCAGGAGCAAAACTGACCCCAGACATTTTAAACTTTACTTCACTAAAATCTTAACTGGTAATTAATTACCAAAATGGCCACTCAAGTAATTGAAACGTTGATAAAGCACCCTAATATATATATATATATAAACATTATATATCAGACTACATCCCATATAGCATGACAGCAACCTCGTAAACCACTGCTTCCTTCAGAATGATTTCAACCCTCCCTATTGATATCCTATCCACAATAAAAAAATTGACTTAACTGTTATAAAAACACCCTGATGCTATTGGAAATATAATAACCACAGTAAAGCCCCTTTGAAACTGGATTTATGTCTTTCGGCAAAGTGGGTTTGATAAAGAAATCTTCAAAAGGTAGAGCAAGTGATCGTAATCTGAAACACTTTTTGTCAAATTATGCCACCGTCTCCTTACGGTCCACTAGCTGTTCATTCTGTGAACTGAAAAAGAAACCAGTTTTTGTATTTGAGAATCTAAAACCCACACACAGAATTTGAGCTTGTGCACAGAACAGGACGTCTCTGAAGCAGACGTTTTTCCTCATCTGTGCGCTGCTTGTGCATCTGTTCATAGGCTCTTTTAATTTACCGCTGTGTTGTCAGGTACAAAATCTATATGCAGTGTTTTACCTTGTCTACACCAGCACTGAGGATGAAGTTTCCTTTCTTATTCCACTTGAGTGCAAATATAGGACCTTTATGTTGACCCAAAGTGCTCGCAAGGTTACCTGAAAGAATAAAAACACACATTATAAATACAGCAAACACATTTTACCATGACACCTTGTGTGTAAGAGACTGAGGGTCTCACCATCTTTTGTCCATATTCTAGCAAAGCCATCATATGAACCTGTCGCCAGCAAGGTTCCCTCACTCTGAAAGAGAAATGTATGTCTTAGTTAGTTAGTAGTCTGGTCAATTGTATTTGGTGTTGTCCATTGACTCACTACACAGGAAAACGGGTTTGCTGCTGAGCTGTATTCAACTGCAGTGACTCGCCCCCCATACATACATGTATGTATATGTATATGTATATATATATATATATATATACATATAGTTGGAAGGAATGCCTTTAGTAGAAGTAGTAGCCACAGGCATGCACACACACACAGCACTAGATTAGATTACTAAAAAACTCCACTTAGTGGAACAAGCACACAGTCACTCACATTCCAGTCTAGTGAGGTGACGTCTTTGTTACTGGGTACGTCCTGGCCCCCTTCCCGTATGCAGTGTCTCAGAACCAGCTGGGTGGATCCGCCTGTGCTGTTCTCACTTAGGTTCCAGATTCGTGCTGTTGAGTCTCCAGACCTGCCGACACGCACACACACTGGAAACTTACTTCTCACTGTCAGGCTAAACCATACAGTTAGGTCACCTTTTTGTTTTGCAACCAGTAACGGTGTATTTGTTAATCTGCATAGTGAGCAAGGTGAGGTTGCTGAGATCAGATCCCAAGATGCATGTGGACACACTATTTAATACCAGGAGTAAATGAGCTACCTGTCCCAACTGTCATTGCATCATCTCAGATATATGGTAATCCCTAGTTTGAACATAGTATAGAGATGTAATGGAGAACGTAAACAGCTGAAATTAAAAGAGGTGGCAGCCATGCGTTTCTGCAGGCATGAGATCCGATGTCATGTGGCCACAAGAGACACATGCAGCATACATATTAATGTGTGTAGAGTCATAATTAATACTGCAAATCATCTCCACTTCTGAAGCCTCAAGTTTTGCCATTTCAAAAGGCACCAACTATGTCATTTTTTGAAATTGGAAAATCACAGGCACACGAGCAAACTAATTAGGAAGGTGTTCAGCAATATTATAAATCAAGTAAGAAATAGGTGCTCATTTTCCCCTTAACTTCCATTCAAGCAGAGTTCTTTTTGCAACCAGCAGAGTCACCCCCTGGTGAAGTGCTACTTCCTACTTCCTTCCCTTTTCAAACTACAAGACTACATCCATGTCTACAAACTGGGGAGCGTCACAGTTCCTGTTACAGCTGTGATCCTCAGAGCATACAGAGTTATTGTCAATATAATAAGAATAACGTTTTAACCTACTTTGGGCCACAGATTACCATCTAACAATGTGAATAGCATTTATAAAAAAAGATTTTGATGCATTGTTGATGTTGTGAGTCAAACAAAGAAAATGATACAAGAAAAATGATGTGGTGATACTGACCCAGAGGCAAGGAGGTCGTTCACTGGGTTCCAGGCACAGATGAAAACTTCAGACTCATGGCCTCTCAGGACCATTGCTTTACTTTGAGGGATTTCCACGTCTCTGTCCACCTCCATTATCTCAGAGTGGTGATCTACAGTACAGGGCAGAGTGAGAAGCACAAGCAAAACCTTTAAATAAAAGGTGGATAAAGAGTAATCAGTAATACTGCCCTACCATTCTTCTTTAAAAGGAGAATGGACAAACAGCTTTCTCTGCTTGAGCAGCCAAATACAATAACAGGGTAATTAAATCATTTGCATCTCTGCTCCACCCACAACAACTACATGAGTGGATATGTGTTGGCGTTCTTCCTCTGCATCGAAAAAGCAAAGAGGAGTCCATACAATAGCGCAACTTCACATACAGCTAGCGTTGTTGTTATGACAGCGCACAGAGGGGGAGTTGACATAAGGGGCGGACAACCATGATCAGATAGCAATCAGATCTTGATAAGGACACCAGCGGTGGCTGTTAATACCAGGTGTAAATGCATGTGGTGAAGCGCTATGCAATTGCCGAGAGAGGTGGTAATCTCAAGGTGGTAAGCATTAAGTTAATCTTGCACAGGATCAAAAATACAAAAATCCTGCACTATGGCAGACAATTTATCATCCAAAAACAAGAACACACTGGTGTTTGTTAAAGAACTGATTCAGAGACTTAATAACCATGAGCTAGCTTACTGGCTAAGGCATGAGATCCATTTTCCTCCCCATTGGCAGTGCTCTCCCCATTTTTAGTGCTTCCCTGGGGTCCTGTGCTGCTGGCACTGCCTGCTGCCACCTGCTGCTGCTGGGCCAGCTTGTCTCTATAGGCCTGCTGTCTGGTCTGGACAACATCTGGCATCACGGCATCGATCAGAGACAGAGATTCGATGGGCCGGCCGTCAAATAAGGTTCCATCCTACACAGAAAACATGCAGCATTATGTAACCAGTTTCCTAAAATTAACAGGGATTTGTGGTTTAAAGTTTGTACTTCATTGTAAGCTGGCAAAACTATAATGAACAGAGATTTGATACCACAAAAGCCGACATGCAAACTAGGGTGAAAACATAAAGCATGCACCGGAGTTTTTCTAACCAGTTCTTGACTCTCATTAGTATCCAACAGTGTAAGAGTCTGACCTCATTTATGCTGACTTCAGCCTCCACATACTGCAGGCCCTTCTGGATGATGGATATGAGGGCAGCAGGGGGCACCAGGGCTCCATTGATGTTGGACTGGCTTATGTGGCTCTCTATGCCAAAGGTGAATGCTGAGTGAGAGAAGCCTAGTGAAAGCAAGATTATTTTATGGTATGATTTACACAAAGTTCAATAAAGTGGGAGTTATGAAAAGAGGTGTAAAATATTTAACTGTATATTATTTAAAGTACTCAGACCAGTGTATCTATCACCAGGTTGGTTCCTAAAAATAATCTTGGACTCACCTGACTCTTGCAGATATCTGTAAACCAGGAAATTGACCTCATCACTGCTTATGCTCATTTTTAGTCCTGGTGATCAAACCATTGGGTCAGCACAGTATAGGGGCCTGTAAAAGGAAAGCACACACTATAATGTGGTAGTAGTACACATGACACAGAAATGAAAGTTCCAAATGAAATAGAAGTTCTAAAGGGAAAGCACACACTATAATGTGGTAGTAGTACACATGATGACACAGAAATGAAAGTTCACAAATGAAATAGAAGGAACTTCTACTCTTATCTTAAAAATACCCCCCCACTGCACGCACGCACGCACACACACACGCGCGCGCGCACACACACACCCACACACAGGATGGTGTTACTCTATGAGGTAACTTCCAAATTGGCACACACGGTACAAATAGAGAACAGGAAGAGGTTAAAAACACACCACCTAACTTGACCTCACTCTCGTAACTTCTGAACAGGGAGAAGAACAAAAACACTAACCAATCTGCCATTTGATGAATAATAACTCCTTGCTCATCTACCTGTTAGATTCTGCAAACGCCTCCTCACTCTAGGCAGAGAACCAGTTTCCATTCATTGACCTACAACTGGAAATTATTTCCAGCAGTATTCACAAGGCAGGCGGGTATTTTGGACCAACGGTCTGGCATAGACTGAGGCTTTAAACATCAGCAGTGACAGATTGTGCAGTTCTTGTTGTTGACCCCATATTTATTCATGCAGAACCGGCGCTGTTTAAACAGGAGAGTGGAAATAAACAAGGAGTCTGGACGAGGGACAGAACCACTACTGTTTCCGTCATGCCAATGCCCTGAAAAAGTCAACATGTCTCCTGCTGCATCCCAGAGGCTGAGATCCAAGACCAACTGAACCAAGAAGCCTGCAATCTAGTGGAAGCCCTACAGCAATTCCTAAAAAGGCAGTCACAAAGTCTTGATGGTTAATACATCCCATATGAAGCATAACCACTAGAATTCAGTAAAGGGCTCAATACAAGCAAAACACATTTTTGTTAAGGGAAAACCAACTCTAAATAAAACGAGTGGTGACCTTCTGCTGCCATTGCTCATCTTCTTCAAGGTTTTGACATTGATATAGTTCATGTCAAACCAGTCTGGACATTCTCTTTTGACCTCTGGCATCAACAAGGTTTTTTCACCCAGACAACTGCTGCTCACTGGATATTTTCTTTTTCAGACCATTCTTTGTAAACCCTAGAAATGGTATGAAAACCCCGGTAAATCAACACTTTCTGAAATACTCAGACCAGCCCACCTGCTACCAACAACCATGTTATGTTCAAAGCAACTTCTTATCTTCCCCATTCATATGCTTCCTTTGAATTTCAGCAGGTCATCTTGATCACGTCTATATTGGGGCTGTAACTAACACTCATTTTCATAATCAATTAATCTGATAATATTCTCGACTAATCAATTGGGGGCTTGCTCTGTGTTGAAATATTTGATGATTCCTTTAGTAATAGACTAATAACCGATACATCGTTGCAGTCCGAATCTTTATGCTTGAATAAATTGTGTAGCTGCCATCTTATCAGCCGACTAGATGTTTGTGTGAACGAGCAGTTGAACAAATACCTGAAGAAGTGGCCAGTGAATGTATTATGTGCTATTCCCACAGCACCAGTTCAGTGCACGGGCTGCAAGAGTGTCTTTCCATTGTTGTCATTAAGGTTCAGTATGTTGATAATTACCATGTAGGTAGAACACTTATGCTTATCTAATACAAAATGTCATTACCATGCAAGTGACACGGGGGCAGTGAAGAGGGTAAGAGCTTACTTACTTACAAGAATAGCTGCTTGACCATTCTGTCAAATGTTACGTTTAGATCATTAGCTCTATCAAGAGCACTGACACAGCATTTAATTACATAATAAGCTATTGAAAGGGACAAACAGCTGTGTTTTTTTGGTTACATGTTAGTGTAGGAAGTCCCGAGAGCCACCAACATAGTTCACATTGCCACTTCGGTTCAATTGATTTCCTACCCTTGGCCATGGTACTGCAATCTTCCAGGCATCAATATAAGTATACAACTACACAGAAAAGCTAAAATTATGTAATACTAAACAGTAAGATACTCTACCCATGTGATCAAGATGTCTTCAGGGGTGCATCATAACTGCGTTGTCCTCGACAAAAAATCCCAATTCCTGGGAGACAAGGAACAAGCATTTACTCATACAATCATTTCCTTGACTTGAATTTAATTAATTTCAACATGCACTGCTGCCAAGTAATGCCCCATATTAAACAAGTAGTGCCAAATACCACTTTCACGCTTAACATCCAACTAGAGTATTTACAGAAGACAGTATTCCTCTCTTACAGGGGCAAAGAAATTAACAGAAAACATTCCAGCAGCAATGTGTCAGGGTGAAAAGGCAGCAGGAACCAGGTGTTATGCACAAAGGGGCGAGTCACAAAACAAGAACAAAAACTGGGTCAGCAATATAAAAAGCTAAATACAGTCTGAGGATATTTGTGCATGGTGAAGCCATCCCTGAAGCAGTGACATCAAAGTGTGCTTTGTAGTATATAAAGTGAATAAAATAGCCAACTTTCTTGTCAGTGTATGTCACAGATGCTACTATATTATCTTAACAAAACTTATACAGCATCTCAAACTGGTACCAATGATTTATTTTACTCCTTAGTGAACGTGGCTCGTGGCTTAAATCCAATGCAAGGTATGTCCCAATGCTAATCTGTCAGTAACTAAATTAGCAAGATAATAAGCTTCTACATTGCCCTTCCCACCTCAAGTGGTAGTGAATCTCCAATGTGTTAATTGAGACAGTGGGACATATGACGCACTTTGAGCCTATGAATGACTCAAAATGCACTCAGTCACTGGTAGCCAGAATAAGTAGACATGGATGATGTGAACATTTCCACAAGTTAATTATCCTTGTCAAAAAATATTGTTACGTGATTAACAATATTACTGCGATAATTACAAAAAGACTATTTTTATTTTTAACGGAAATGGGTGGGGCCTTCCGTCTATGATTTTATTCAGCTCATATTCATATGCTTATAGAAGATGCTTTCAAATTTGCATACAGTTTGCGTTCAGATTCTAAAAGCGTATACTGAGGAAGATGTTGCTAATATTTGTTTAATACTTACGTAAGAAAAAAGTATTTTACTAAATGTTTTTGCACAACCATATATTTTTATATCAATGGCTTTATTTTGTTTTAATCTCACAAATGGATATTCACCACCATCAAACGAAAGTTAATAAAAAGGATGATATTGCATACTGTCCCACCCATACATCATATATATCAAGTAATCCCACTTTCAATTGACAATTATTGCAATGTTTACAGTAAATATCCCACATGTCATGGTCATTAAGTGGAAACACGGGGACAAATGGAAGCAGGCTTTATCGCAATTTTTGCAACGAGATTGATATGTGAATATACAATACTTGCATATATTAGGTAGTTATGGGAACAAATGTATTTCACGTCATTATTATTATTAGATATGTTACGTTAGCTCCCCGGCTAATGTGCGAGTTTACATTAGTTTTGCCTTTGCGGCGGCCGTACCCGTCACCACACATGCCACTGAGGTAAGGCGGTCCACGGTCTCATTTAACGCAGGTCACCCAACAGTTAGCGCTCGAAGCACTGTACTCAACGCTGTGCTAGTTCGCGGTTTGTATTTGATGTGGACAATATTTGATGCTACGGACGTTAACGTGGCTTCTTTAAAATTACATTTTTGACGAAAACAAGAGCGCGTCATGATCACTACAAACCTAATGAAAACTAGCGAGCTAGCTAACACTAGCACGCTACGCTAATGACAGTGTTGCTATAATCTCGTACCTACTTGGACAAAACTTCTCAAATGTTGAGATCTTCCACAGCTCGTGTATTCAAGTCAGACCATGTTATCGTTTAATCAGTTGCAACACAGGACGCTTTCGCACACATTTATATGTATTATCTATCGTCAGGCTATTAAGTTGAAGCTAACGCCAGGCGGTAAGAAGCCAGCTACAGCCTCAGATATTCGACACAGTGGCGTGACCGGGCATGCAGAAATGGGCTGCCTGTAACTACTGTTATTTCAAAGCGCCACTCGTTGAAGCTAATGATTAACCCGTGATGACGGTGGTGCATTCACGGTGTCCCACACCGACCGCGGCTAATCTGTGAAGGAATAACGGCAAACATTAGGTATTAAGTGGCTCTGGTAGAACATGCCCATCACACAACTAACCTATTCTGCAAACGCGCACAATGACACGTTTGTGGTTTGCTGAAGTTGAAATCAATCCTCCAGTGTTGATTTAATGTCAGCTGCTGGTCTCTTTGACTGATCCACGTCAAGATGGAGACATTTTGTTCCTCACTGAAAACCGACGAAGGAGACAGAAAAAGAGGGGGAAAAATAGCGAGGCCTCTGGAAGTTTGTCCCACAGCCAAGCACCAGTCATAACACGAGTGTCCTCGCCCATCCCCCACTACACCTCCTTTTCGCATGACTGGTCATCATCACTAGCTATGGATTAATGACACCCCACCCCCTCTACTGTGCTCAGTCATTCAGACTGGGAAAGTCAACAACAAGCTTACATCATCTGTGCAATCTGTGGTTTACACTGTTACTTTTATTTGTTTATTTATTTATAAGCTTCATACATGAGACCCACACGTGTATTAATTTACGTAATGTGTTTATCACACTGCCTCAACTTTATAATTACAATAATAATAAATGATTTATTTTTTTCTATGGACCTTTAAAAACAAGGTTACCAAGTGTGTTTTAGAACAGTGTTTACCAAACCTGGTCCTCAGGGAACACTGCCCTCCATTATTTTGATTATTTAGATTCAGATGGTCAGCTCCTCATCAAGCTCTGCAGAAGCCTGATAATGAATGTTCATCTGAATCAGGTGTGTTGGAGCAGGGCAACATCTAAAAGATGCAAGGCAGTGTTCCCTGAGGACCAGGGTTGGGAAACACTGCTTAAGTCATAATGAATTTGTCCTATGTATTTAACCCAACACACCCAAGCCGTGTGACATGGGAGCAGTGAGAAGCACTTACCTGCACCCTGGGCGGGACTGGGACCAACAACCTTCTGGTTATGAGCCAAATTCCTTTCTTCATGGCCATGGGTTGCCCACAAAATTGGTTCCCTGACTGGGAATCAAACCCAGGCCGTGGCGGTGGGAGTGCCAAATCCTAACCCCTAGACCACCAGGGACACTTGTTCATTGGTTTGTGAGACAGATAGGCCAGCAATCAACATCAACAATAAAGTAGAGTTTCAGTAATTGTACATAAATCTTAAAGTGTAGCATGTATTGCAGACTTTAGTGATGGATTTGGTTGCAGCAGATAATGTGCGATGTTGTAGTCCACACAGTTTCCTCCCAGTCTCTGAGTTATTTGATCCTCCCACAAATTTATCTTAGTGCTCTCCAACAGACGTCCCACTCTAATATCTTGTGCCACATATGGATGGGTGATGGGGATGTTGAATTCTTATGTAATTTCTTCATATCAAGCAAAACTGGTAGGATTCTACTGGTTAGTCACAGTGTTTAATCAAGGTTTATAGATTCAATGTTTATAAACATGTCTGAGGTGGGGAACAGGTTTCAATTTCACTGCTGTTTAGTTGGTTTGAATGTTTGATTTTCCACATTCTACCCATTGTTTTTTCTCCTGAAGCCATGATGAACAAAAATATGAGTTTGTGTTTTGGCTGCCAGTAAGAGAATGCAAAGCAAATTCCTCCTGTCTTCTCCAGTGCCAGGCTTTACGCAACATACTGTATGACTCACTCTGGGGGCAAATATTGTGAACTCATTCACTTCCTCACTGTGACTCTAATCCTACTCATCAGTTGTGTGTATGCAGAACAATGCACAAATGTGTGTACTGTACATTAATAAGTATTAACGGCTGTGAGAATCTCTAAATTGCAAATTCATCATGTTTAGCATATTTATCAGCAGCCAAGCAAGTGGTGGCACGCTTTGACAACTGCCTTAGCAACAGCAGCCTTTGCCTTTTTCATTATGTGTATGTATGCTTGTGTGTAAAGAGGACAGAACATTAACACATTTGTGACTATCACAGGCAAAGAAAGGTAGTCCAAGAGTTTCATCTCTATAAAAAGAATAGATAAATGAGATAAATGCACACATTCACATACGCAATAGGAACTTTGTATTTCTATTTTTCCCATTAGCCTAAGATAATAGCACTGTCAACATATACAGTATACAGCAGGACAGATGACACTCCACTCAATCACAACACACGTTATTAATTACATATTATGCGACAAGCACCAGCAATTCACATAGGCTCAAAGCAAGCTCACCTAATAATGGTATCACTACAGAATACTGAAGTAAAAGTCACTGCACACACGCACACACATGCACACACACACACACACACACACACATATGCATTATGGGAGCATGACAGAAAAGGGAGAAAAAACGAGCAAGGAGCTTGGCTTCACTGCTCAGCATGAGCTATTTATAGCCCCTGAGAGACAAAAGACAAGCTAAAATTGTTGTTTCACCTCCAAATGAAGGTACTTGAAGACAGTGTGCACTTCCCTTTTGCTATGTATAGGCCCAACCTCAAATAAATACAAATACCTATCCATCTGCCCTTGAGTCAAGCTATATTTGCTCGCACATTTTCCGGCTGTCCTTCTGTTTGCATAGGTTGTGTCATTATTTTTAATGGCTTAAGGCCAGTGTTTAATTTAAGAGGGAATCATCTGAGCTCAAAGGAAGGAAGGAAGGAGCTTTACACGTCCTCAGAGAAATTGCCTCTTATACTCTTTTAATACTGTTCATCGCTAAGTGGGTCTTTTGTAGGCCAGACAATAAGCTGATCTGATGCTGCAGGTATGAAAGCCAAACGAGCTCATTAGTGGCAAGAGTGCGAGGGAAAACAAACACCTGTGACCTGTGTAACAATCACAGGTCAGATATGCCTAATTTGATGGTAAAGAAATTGGAAAGTGCTTAATGACTTCTAAGAGTATATGTACAGTGGTTAGTAGATTACGTTATACAGTATATATGTTAAGCTTAAGAGGATCCCTGACAACATCTGAAAGTGCTTACATACATTTCTCTGGATAATCTGTAAATGAGATTATCCAGGACTCTATTAACTTTTTTTAATAGCATGACAACCAAGTAATGCAGAAAATGGTACACAGCAAGTGACTGTTTGCTGACCCAACACTGAACAATGATGTATTTTAATACATAAGCTCTAAAGATATATAACTTGTATATAACTTGTTACAACATTCTGACCAACATGGCCAAATGGAAACCCTTCATTCTTCCTCTAGTTTCTGAAGTGGCAGAGACACCTAGTGGCCATATGTTGCAAGATGTTTTGACAGTTGGGAGACTATGAAGCTGCTTAAACATTCTGTGCATGTACATCGTATACATAAATGTAAAGATGGAGGCGTTTGAAATGTCCGCTCCTGTATCACTTGGGAGTGCAGCAGTGTCTGCTACAAACATAGCAATGCCCCCCGAGGAGAGCCACATATCTGAGGGTACAGTTGAGATTCATTGTGCCGAACCATTTTAAGCACTGCAGCATTGTGCAGGGAACTCATATTACTAACACAGGTATGGCAGGCATCCTGTTCACTTGGGGTAAGTGTTTAAATAAGAGGTCGTCAGCTGATGTCCCTCAGAGGCCAAACCATGGTGGAGAGACACTGCTGACAGATGTAGCCCAAAGTCTGGATTATCATAACAACACAGCAGCAAGAGGTAGGACCTCAAAGACTTAGCTGTAGAATTAACTCGAACTTTGATGTGAGATTATTTCAGCTATCAGGGAGAAACAAAGAACCTGTCATCCCACACACATGTGAGTGTGTGGATAATCCAGAGGGTCAACTCAGAGCATGTAGTAGATGGGAATTCAAAAGTATCAAACCTTTAAAGGTGTCATCCACAAGTTTATTAATAAATGATGTGTTTATGTTTTGCTCTAATTTGGCTGCAGCATGAATTTTCAGATAATTCATAGGTTCATAATTCATCTTGACATGCTCTGATGCATCATAACTGAATGACTTTAATGGTACATGCTGTGTTTCAGTCAGCAAGATGGTGACAAGTGTAAAATAGGCATAATATGATTATAAATTGATGCACAAATATGCAGACATGCAGTTTAGTAGACCGTTCCCTCGTACCTTTTACTTACTAATATTGTGCGTCTTTGCAATGCCGTGCAATGGAGCATGGGGCTCTTTTTTTTAAAGACAACAAACACTGCAGCACCTGACAAGAAAGGAATTATCACTGGGAGAACAAGACAAAAAATACATCCCGAGACATTCATCATCAAATAGTGTGGTGATAACAGCGCAGGCTTTGAATTCCACAGTGCTGTTAATCATGCAAGGTGAGCGTAAACACCCACTAAAGTAAAAATGTACAGGCTGGCACACCAGAATCCTCACGTCCCAGGTCTCCATATGTTCTACATGCCTTTATTTGACGCAACATTAGATCAATTAAAATCTAATGAAAATCTAATGAATGGGTGAAGAATCATGACGCAGCACAGACAAGAAAGACTCCTCAAACATGAGTAAATCCCAAATAACAACACAACTGTTGTGTGTACTTTGTTCTTATTTTATTTTATTGTCATTTTGCCTCTTTGTAGTATCATAGTCTTTATGGCAGGAACATGAGATGCACCTGTTATTGTTTCCCTGAGGCAAAATTTGTCTTAGGCATTCAAAACATGACATATCACGTACAGAAACGCACAGTTATCAAGTACATCTCTTGATTAATTCAAGGAACGTCTGCGTAACTGTGCAACAGTTCACTTGACAGGCTTCACACTTGGCAGGTGACTCACCGTGTGCAGTGCTGACTTTTTTGGACGAGGAATGCAAACGTTTGGATACAAATAATAATGTTCAATAGAACAACTGGCCAAATACAAATATCAAAATATTGTTTGCATATATTTTGTGTACAGTTCAACATTTGTCCTTTTGAGCTGTTGTCTGCGTGGTCTTTTTTGGTCAACTCAAGCTCTTCGGTTACGCGGCTCACTGTATGTATGCCATTAAGATTTATCCCTCATTTAGTCACGCTTTCAATGTCACAAGATGGGAGCGAGGCAGCTGAAAGAAAACTGAACCAAGGACACACCCGTAAAGAATATACAGTGAGGTCAGCCGATCCTATCTGCTGCTGGCACAGGCGAGAAATTTCTTCACGTTAATAATAAGGAAATCTGAACAACATGAGATAAACATGTTCACACTGACAGAGCAAACTGGAGGTTTTTAAATATATGAGAAGTGAAGGATTGAAGGACAGAAATGAATTCAGAAATTACCTTTCGTGTTGGCTACTGTCATTCAGAGCCACTTTCACCATGAAGCTCTGTTTATACTTGAAGTCATTTTTGCATTAATTTGTTTCTGTCCTTTTCAGTTTGGAAAGTCCTGCAAGATCAGGCTCAAAGCCTGCGTGAGACCACCTGGCCCATATATCATTAAGAACAGTGTCACAAACATTTCCTTTTAAGTTATAGGGAGGAAGTCCCCTCCCACTATGATTTCAACCTCCATGAACAATGCTGCACGGCTACCAACAAATTTACAACTCTCTTTGCAATCTTTTGCCTGACTGTAAACTAGACACAAGAGGTGAGGCAGAGTTCCTGTAAGTGTGCGTCTCCGTGTTTAGCTGAAATCAATACAGTTATGTGTGGAACTTGAGGCACTTGAGGGGCAGCGGTCAACGTGCTTTTACGAAGGAGAAAAGTTGTCAGCCAAAGCGTAAAACTTGTGTAAGTGCCTCTCTTTGTTGTGCATATGCATGCAGTGCTGCATGGAATGTTTTGAGAAAACCATGAATGTAGATGTCATTCCTTCAAATTTGTTGTGTCATACTGGAGTTGACTCTCAGCAACATTTCCTCTAAGCAGCTGGGAATGTAATACAATAAGGAAATTACTCATCTAAAAGGAACTTGTTGGCTTGTTTTCTCAGTGTGCTCTTCCAGCAATCTTCTGAGTTTGTTATCCCCGCATAAATGAAAATGTTAGAGGACTGGCTACAAAATATCCAATCATTTGAAATCAATTTCATTGTGTACTACTATTATTCTGCTTCTGGAGGAAAGAAAACGAACAGTATCGGATTGATTTTGATTTTAAAACGTCAGTAAATACCTTGGGATGTACTATTTTGTTGCCAAGGAAATTATCAACAATACAACATTAACACGATTAGATTATTTTTAAAAACAAAGACAAGTCAATGTTCTGTGCTGAAAAAAAACCATAAAACAAACATCAAACATGGGAACGCATACCCAGTTTCCCACATTCAAGAGGTAATATGTAAAAATTAAAATCTACAAACAGAGGAAATTTCAACAAAAACAGTCCTTAACTTATGCTGCTGACAGACTCAAAAATATGACCTCTTTATAATCCCTCTCTACAGGTTGAAAGTTTTTTTTCCTTCATGGTATAATGAAAAGATATAACACGCACAGTCTATTGTGAACTACAGTATATCCATGCAGCCTCGTCAGCAGAATTTACTCTTGTTCATTTTTGGTATACCATGTGATTTCATAGTATTTCTTATCTGCCTCTGACTCATGATGCAGCATTCCATTGATTTTGTCAAGGCAGTGATAGCATTGCTTTGATAAGTGTAGAAAACCACACACAGTTAATATCACGGCCTTGCAAACACATTTGTTTCTCTTTTGTTCCATTGTGCTGATGAATAAATACCTGGCAATTTCCTGAGTGGGTTTGCATTGACCCAATAATTCATAATGTCCATTCATTTGCTGAATCAAGGCTAATGTTGTTTATGGCACATGTCCAGTACTGAATACTGTGTTTTCTGCAAATGGCAGGACCTGCAGAGAGAAAGAGGAGGCACATGGAAGGTGTTGCTCTTGTGTGGAGAGAGGACCCAATGACTTTGTGTTGACAGCTGAAGAGTTCAGGACATAGCAGGTAGGTTTTAGCACATGGAGCACCTCATCAGCATTAACATCTGTCATCTTGTTTGCCCTTTTGTTGCGTTTCTTTGTGTTTAAAATAGCATGTTTACTTGGTGGAGACTATTACAGTATATCTGTGGTGCTTCCTGTGCCAGCCCATCATCGTAGTCTGATATCCAGGAACTGCTGTTTGTAGGGTAGTTAGATTCAAACTTAGTTCTTTTTGTGCCAACTGGATATATTTACAAAAACACACCCCTTGTGACTGACGGAAAACATGCACCAAAGGTAGGAGTATGATTTGTTGTTGTTGTGTTTACACAGTAGTTTTGTGGATTGGTGTGTTGATGATTACAGTCCTAGTAGTGGACATTCATTTCAGTGTGACAAACCCTATGCTGCATTACAGCTAAATATAAAATTGGCTCGGATTCTCAACAGGTCCTTTCAACAATCTTTCCGTTCGGCGTCGGCGAGCACTGTAGGACACAGATCATCAAGAAAGATGTTCTTTGTGGCTGGGGCCAGAAATGCGGCAGTGTCGGGAAGAGGAAATGAAAGGAGGTAACAAGTTCAGCACCATTTCAGGCCAAGAGATTCTCTCAAAATGCAGAGGTTAAAAAGGGAATTGCATGCCCTTTGATTTTCATATCATTGGCAAAATAAATAACAACCCCTCGTGGTTTTCCATCAGCAGGTCAATCTACCAGAAATTTCGTGAGGTAGATTTATTGGACAAGAAGAAAACAGTGACAGCTCTAAAGCCTGGTGAAGATCGAGCTATTCTCCTCGGTCTTGGGATGATCCTCTCATCTGTCATGATGTACTTTGTGTTGGGGATTACTACATTACGCTCCTATGCAGACAGGTAGGCCTACAGCCTTCTTTTCGCATATGATGATGGCGTTAACTTTGATTTTCCTGTCACAAACATGTTTTATTCATCAGGTAAGCTTGTTGACAAACTGCTTCAGTGCTCTCTCAGGCTGAAAATTGCAAAACTAAATGCTTTGTGTAACCAGATTTTCAGGAGAAAAAAAATTACACCTCAAAGAGAGTTGATTTCAGACCATGAGATCGCCAAAATGCTGTTTTATTTTTTCTGCATTAAATTGGATTTTCATTTAAATGTCAACACAGTGTGTGGACAGAGGAGGGTGTGTGTGTTGTTCGCAACTCCACGGTCACAGCAGACATGAACTGTTCCTACAACTGTGGGTCAGACTGCTGGAGAGTCTCCAAATACCCCTGTCTGCAGGTCTACGTGAGCGTCAATAACACAGGCCGTGTCAGCCGTTTATCCCACAATGAGGAGACCCAGGATGCCAGCTCTGAAGTGAGTATGTGCCAGAGGGAAAATACAACGATTTACTGAACCGTTTCGAATGTTGGCAGAGACTGTCAGATGTTGGCCTGGTTATAGATGCATCCTGCTCTCTGTGCAGAAAATGTTAGCAGATAGGATTTTCCTGGTCAAGCAAAAAGACAATTCATGAACGGTGATGTATTCAGTGTTGTGAGATAAACAAAACCTTTTGACCTTGACGTAACCTCAGTGTCTCTCAATCCTGTGTTTGCAGTGTTTTTATGTGCCCAGGTGCCAGAAGGACACAGTGGCTTTGCACACGATGATTATGAACATCTCTGAGCGCCTGAAGGTGAACCAGGAGGTCCCATGTTACTATGACCCGATGGAGCAGCAGGAGACCGTCCTCCTGACCCGGCTCTATGACCACAGCGTTGTCTTCCACTCGCTGCTCTGGCCCTCATGCATGATCACAGGAGGGGCTCTCATCATTATGATGGTGAAGCTCAATCAGTACCTCTCCAGACTGAGTGAGGAGATAGGGAAGATCAAGAGGTGAAATATGTTCACACCTATGGTGGTTTGGTGGTGAACACATGACATGAACAGGGACTGAACAACCTTGTTCTGATCTCTTGCAAACTTTCCTCTTCAGCTGAGACTTTAGGAACAGTTGACATTCACTGAGGATGTGGATGTTTATGAAAGTGGAGGGACTGTTCCGCAGCGGAAACAGTCAGACATTTAGCTGGCTTTTACACAGGGCAACTGTGCCTGGATTTTGCATGGTGTTAAAGCTTTGTAAATTGTTCTGAGGTTACATGTTAAGAAGAAAGTTTATTGAACCTGTAATCTTAAATACGGAGCATTATAAGAGTGCACTTGATATGAGAATACCAAAACATATTTGAACCGACAAGTAAAAGCCTGTAGTGTCTCTAAAAATATGACCAAGTACAGTGAGTGTTATGACTGTTTTTGAGCACACATTAAATATGTATGGTGCAGTGGCTCAGTGGTTAAGACCGGTACCCTGTGTGCGAAAGACATCATAGTCGCAATGGTCGCAAGTTTGATTCCACCCCTGGCTGATTGTACTCAATTCAATTGTAAGTCGCTTTGGATAAAAGCGTCTGCTAAATGACATGTAATGTAATGTATCAAAAATATTGCTATAATAAATAGAGACAGCACTCAGAAAGAGCAAACCTCTGCCATGGTCTTCTCACAAGGTTAAGAATGGATTTAAATTTAAAAATAATAATAATAATAATAAAAGAATCTTTAAATTAGCATCCATGTCTGGATCACCCTCAAAGTGAATAATATCTTCCTTGAGCCATAACCTATCTCCCCAGAAAGTTTGCTTACAGACACACAAATGTGGCCAAACAAAATACCAATAATTCTGTTTCTGCAAACTAGTGCACAGTTAATGAATCCACGTCCGGGTCATCACATAAAAAACGTGTTTTTTTATCTCTGACGTTGTAATGACTACATACATTGATATTTGTATTTGACGTCACTCATCTCACTGCAAGTGTTGGTTATCTCCATGTAAAACACACACCCCTGTCTGAGGTTTTTTTTTTTATCACTATCATTTAATTCCGTTTTCCTTTATTTTAATATCATTATCCTGAGTTATGTAAACCATTGAGATCCATTGAAATGTTATGTTGTTTGACATAAGGGAAACAAAAACATATGTACAATAACAATAAAGCACAATTTGCAATATAGGTAAGACAATCTTTATTCATTGTTTGTTTTCTTGTATTGTGATATGGACCTTCATTTTTTCCTTTATTATAGTACATTATTATTATTACTACTAGTACTGTGCTTTTTTCACTGGAATGTCCATAATGCTAATGCTGCATCTCTATGACTGCGCAGGAACAAAATAACCGCTCTGCTTCAGTTTGTTTTCCCTCATGTGCTTTTTGGTGGAATTCTAGAGATGTGAAGCGGTTTCCAGTGAATTCCTGAGTCTCATCTCATGACAGTACAGGCTGATCTGCCCAGCAGCTTAACACCAGTGTGTGTTTGCTGTGAGAGGGAGTGAGGGCGGTCCATGAATGATGATGATGATGATGATGATGGTGCTAGCAATCCTCGAGCAGCCTAGCTGTGTGGAACTAGCGTGCTACCAAACTGAAAGGAGTGTGTATTGGGGACAGCACAATGGGGGACATTATGAACTATTATATACTTATTCCACTACAGCGTATTGACAACATTTTCGGGAGCTAGTGGCGTCCTTTTCCTCACAGAAGCGGGACTGTCCGAGCCTCGGTGTCATTGCTTGGATGGACTAAGGTTAGAGAGCTAGCACCGCTGGCTGAGACTTCAAGAGCGGGCACGAATGGGATTTTAAGACAGCTAGCCGATGCTAATGTTTGTGCTGGCTGAGTGGCTTCGCGGCTAACCGGGTGGCGTTAGTTATCTGACACAGGTAGCATGGTGTTTTTTTCCCACTCATATTTTATTATGTATTATTTTTTCTTGTTCATCAAAACACACAAAAAAAATTCAGAGGGCAAATTATATGGTCGCACCCAAATCACTTTAGTAACGCCAGACTAGCATTAGCCTGTATGTGAGTGGATGTTTTTATATTGCAAAATGACATTGATCCGCTTAGTGAATCTGGTTAGCATTGCAAGCTAGTTAGCTATCTTAAAACAGAAAAACAAAAACACCACATAACACTAACCCACCAAGTAAAAACAGCAGCATTTAACTGAGGCTAGTCGAGGTGACTATCAAGCCTGGGCCAAAAGCTAAACCTTAGTAATGTTAGCCACATTGAAGTGAGCGTGGGTGTTACTTGATAGCTAGCAGGATTGTTTACATGATTTTTGAATTTATTTTGTTTCACACCACCTGGCACGAGTTATCTTAACACTGACTCGTTTAAAGTGAAAAATAAACATATGTCTTCATGTAAAACAATGATAAGTTGTATGTCCGTCAGTTTAAACGCTCATGTTATTACATTTCAGTAAACAAAGTGATGTCTTATCTTAAAGCAAGATACGTCGTTAAGGCTGTCATAAATGTGGTGGTATTATTTGCATATCTGATTGAAAATACCCTCAAAATCATCAAAGCAATACAATCGTTAGGCAGTTGCCTTGATGTCTTTTCATTAGATAGACAGACAGACAGACCTTTATCAACATTCAGTGTTATACTGTGCACCAATAATGTGTACATCTGAATGAAAGCTAATCTAAGTCTAAGTCTGGACATAAATAATGAAAAACAAACAAAAATACTTAACCATACAATAACTTATAAGCATAAGCACCATAAGTATAATTATGTTTAATACATACCATATATATTTCACAAAAGCTTGGCATTCCGTGTTAAATTGGGATACCCACAGGAGTGTGTATTTAACATGTTCATGTTTTTTCAGTTCCTATACAGGTCTACAATGACTAATGTGAGATACTTACTATCACTGTTTTGTATTTTAGTACTCAGGTCTGTGACTGGTATTTAATTCTGTTTCCTTCTGTCTCACAGTTAGTTGACATCGCTCATCTGATAATTACCAGCCTCTGAAAGGAACAGATTTGCTGGCACAACCATGCCTCCCAGGCCTTCTTCGGGAGAACTATGGGGGATGCACTTGATGCCCCCCAGCATCCTAGTGGACTGCCTCTTGCCAAATGGCATGATTCTTACATTGGAGTGCCTCCGGGAGGCCACACTGATCACAGTCAAGCATGAGCTTTTCAAAGAGGCCAGGAAGTACCCTCTATACCATCTGCTGCAAGAGGAGAGCTCCTACATCTTTGTCAGCGTCACTCAGGAGGCAGAACGGGAGGAATTTTATGATGAGACCCGGAGGTTGTGTGATCTTAGACTCTTCCAAGCCTTTCTCAAAGTTATTGAGCCAGTGGGCAACAGAGAAGAGAAGATTCTCAACCGTGAGATAGGTATGGCTCTTGAATTCTTATGCTCTTACAAAACAACCTACTGTGCTTTATATTAATGCACTCTAACATCCATTGGCTGTGAGTCAGGAGGATTAACATAATACCAGTGGAATATTCTGGCCACAACATATCCAAACTTATGAAATGCATAATGTTTTAATTTTACATGCCATGAAAAATACATTTAAAATCATTTTTAGGTCAATTTACTCAAAATTCTGTTTTTGTATTTATTTTGTCTTCTAGGTTTTGCTATTGGAATGCCTATATGTGAGTTTGATGTGGTGAAAGATTCAGAAGTTCAGGACTTCAGGAGGAACATTTTAAATGTTTGCAAAGAAGCTGTGGACCTCCGAGACAACAACGGACCACACAGTAGAGCTTTGTACGTGTACCCTCCAAATGTAGAATCCTCAGTAGAACTTCCCCGACACATCTACAACAAACTAGATAAAGGTAAGCTACTATTCCATTGCCTTGGAGGAAAATTCTCAGAATCATTCAAGTTATTCTATTTCCTTATTCAGTATGTTAAAAATAATAGTGTTTGAAATAGTGATATTTTCTTTCTTTCCTTCAGGTCAAATCATAGTCGTCATTTGGGTTATTGTGTCACCCAGCAATGACAAACAGAAGTATACCCTAAAAATCAACCATGACTATGTGCCAGAGCAGGTAATAGCAGAAGCCATTCGTAAGAAGACACGCAGCATGCTGCTCTCTCAGGAGCAGTTGAAGATGTGTGTGCAGGAGTATCAGGGAAAATACATCCTCAAAGTCTGTGGCTGTGATGAGTACTTACTGGAGAAATACCCTCTGAGTCAGTACAAGGTAATCTAATTTAACCCTTGCTTAGCTGCATTGGATGCTATAACCCTTAAAGAGTGAATATATCTACTGTACATCAAATTGTTAACCAGTGCAAATTAACTTGACATTCATGATAAAAAATTTAATTCATGATAGAATTTGCTGCCTGTAAAATCTGTTGACTGAACAATAGACCTTACATATCATGGTATGTCTACAAAATGTTGAATCTTTCCGTTGTTGCTGAGTTCTTGCGGTAAAATCAAATAATTAAACCTCGTAATGTAAATGGATTTGAAAAAGTCAGAATGACTTCAAAACGTCTCTTTGTCTGCCCTCAACAGTATGTGCGCAGCTGTATCATGCTGGGACGGATGCCTAACCTGATGCTAATGTCAAAAGACAGCTTGTACTCTCAGTTGCCCATGGACAATTTCACCATGCCATCATATGCAAGGCGAATATCTACAGCGACACCTTACATGAATGGGGAAACAGCCACCAAGTCTCTGTGGACTATAAACGGAACACTAAGGATCAGGATATTGTGTGCCACATACGTCAATGTCAATATCAGAGACATTGACAAGGTACAAATACAGCATGTTAATGTGGTGCTGTAACCACCTCATTTTGCTTTCTTTTAAGTTTTTTTGTTGATTTAAATTAATCCCAACTATAATCTAACATCCATTTGGATATGCATTGAAATATGTCATTATTAAGCAAGGACTTAGTATATAAATCTGTTGTTCTCCAGATCTACGTCAGGACCGGAATATACCATGGTGGAGAGCAGTTATGTGACAATGTCAACACTCAGCGGGTGCCCTGTTCAAACCCTAGGTAGTACACATTTAGTGACGTTTAGTGTTGTTTAGGCAGCATTTTCACTCAGCTGTGCTGATGTTATTGATTATGGTGATTGTTGTTTCCCTTTTTATTCCAGGTGGAATGAGTGGCTTAACTACGACATGTACATTCCAGACATCCCCAGTGCTGCAAGACTCTGCCTTTCCATCTGCTCTGTGAAGGGGAGGAAGGGTGCTAAAGAGGTCAGCAGTGAATGCTACTTTGAAATTAAACAGTATGTCTGGCATATGTGTAGGTCTTTTTCACAGAAGACATTTTCAATTGTTTTTGCAGGAAAACCACAGGTCAGATTTTTAGCATTAACAACAGCTCTGTTGAATTTGATCCCATTCAGACCTGGTATTAACATCTGTCCTAGAGTAGAGCAATCACAGTCGGATTGTGTCAAGTACAGGTCTGAACACATCCACTCCATCCTCAATATGTCCTCAAATCTGATCCTATTACCCACAGCAGTAGGTGGTTTGAGGACTCATACGGTCACTTTCCTGAAATGCAAGAATTTGCAGTAATTTTCTCAGGAGGCATTAGGGACAGCCTCCTCAGCTGACATCCTCTAAGCCACAGTATTTTTGACACTAATCAGCGCTTATGTTGATTTATTTGTTGCCACCACCACAATATTAACACTTATATTTCACTTCAATTCAGCTTTGTATAGCAATCAATTCATAACATTCATTATCTCAAGGCACTTTACATGGTAAGGTCAAGACCTTACAATTATTTTAGAGACACCCAACTGTGATCGGATATCAATCGGATCTTGTTGTGGACACCGGAGATGCGTGTTAATACTAGGTGTAAATACATGTGGTGAAACGCTATCCGATTGCTGAAAACGTATTCTAATGCCAGGTGTAAAGGGGGTCATTGGTGCAGTGAGATTAGGGAAGCAAAAACAGATCTCATGGGACACATCCAGGATGCTTTTTCATTCCAGGTGTGAATTGTTGCACTTGGCACAATCTACATGTAATCGGATCACTGAGGATGGATGTTAATACCGGGTGTGAATGCGGCCTACTGTATTTGTAAGTCAGGATAGTGTAACAGTAAGCGAGCATGCTCCTTGGGAACTGAGGAAGATAAAAAGAACTTGATCTTCATTAGGTTGATTATTTACAATTAGGGTTTTACTTCTATGAAGTGTCAAAATGTCAAATGTGAAGAAGAAGCAACAGTGAATACTTACAATATTGCTCCTTTTTAATAATAACTAGGAATTAGAGTGTAATTACACATTGTGAATAATTTGATATCACATATTTTGTGAAAAATGTGAACATGTTCGGTGCAATGTGGTGATTTGAATTTCACCACATTGCTTAGTTGTTCTTTTAGTGAGGCAAAGCTGTTAACAAGGTCAGTTAATTTCTGCATGGGAATGAGCAAATTCCTTGCCTTTCTGTCTAATAGCCCCGAGCTGTTAACATGTTTAATCTTCATTTGCATCATTCCACTTGTATTTTCCTCTAGGAGCACTGTCCTCTGGCCTGGGGCAATATCAACTTGTTTGACTATACCCACACATTAGTAGCAGGAAAGATGGCTCTCAACCTTTGGCCTGTCCCACACGGTTTGGAGGACCTGTTAAATCCTATCGGTGTCACAGGTTCCAACCCCAACAAGGTGAACAGCAAATATTAATGCTCTGGGTGTTATTTTGACTCATTGCAGTAGTGAGTGCACAGAGCAAATATTGATCTAAATTATTGATTTCCAAAGTATTTTTGCTCTCCTCTCTACTGCCATGGAAATGTCTTGATAGAATAATATTCTGTAAAAAAATAAATAAGAATTATGATGGCAATTATAGGATGCAGGTAATCATAGCATTTAGAAAAGAATGTATTAGAGAATAATGATGTAAATATGTGCAGTATTCTGCCTATGTCTGCAGATCTCTAAGTCTCATGGCTCGGTGTTAATTGAGCTCATAACAAGGTTTATAGGGGTTTATAAGATTTAAGCAACCAAGATTCTTATTCTACTTAATTAATACCCCATTGACCCAGTCATCTTTCTTTGACCTTTCCTCTTCCAACGCTGTCTAAACATGCAGGAAACCCCTTGTCTTGAACTGGAGTTTGACCATTTCAGTTGCCCTGTCAAGTTCCCAGATATGACCACCATTGAGGATCATGCAAACTGGAATATATCCAGAGAGTTAGGTTTCAATTACTGCCACACTGGTTTGGTAAGATAACAAGCTTCTTTTTTTTTATCTCAATCATTGTGAAATCAGATTTTTTATATGCTAAACAGCTGCCTCATCATAGGTCAATCATGTTGTACAGACTGACATAATATTGCTGTTTTATTCACACATTAAGGTTTATGCAACACTAGTCCATTTGATGCTGACATTGATTGATACATTTTATTAAATCTTGTGTGATATGGTGTCACAGAGTAACAGACTGGCACGTGACAACCCCCTGACTGACAGCGATAATGAGCAGCTACGACTGGTATGCAACAGAGACCCGCTGTCTGAAATCACTGAGCAGGAGAAAGACTTTCTGTGGAGGCACAGGTAATGTGTCTGTGGTTGCAAAACATGATGTGAAGTTTTTGAGGGTCTATAAATGTATGAGTTGTCTATTTGGATTGGATATTCACTAACCAAGCCAAGTTTTCCCAACCTCTGTTATACATAACCACGGGCCCTAAACTAAAGTAAATTACACTTGTTCTTCTCTACACTGTTACTCCACAAGTCATGGCCACTGACACTACAGGAATAGAAATTTTACAACGTGAGATGGTTGTGAGAGGATGAAAAAGTTCAACTTGAAATCCATTTACTGAAGTCTTGTTCTACATGTGCGGTGGCGATTGGTCTAAGACTGCAAGGGAAGCTCTTAAATGTTGTCAAATATGTACTTTGTTGTATTTACATTTCAGTACTAAACTTGCATGAGAACACTGGTTATCAGGAATGAAGTAGCAGCATCTGCATTAAAACACAGAATAGGTGCTGCCACTGCATTCACAAAAATGCAAAGGATCGCTTTAGGACATAGAGCTCACTCCAACAACCTGTGTGTCTTTATAAATATTTCAAATATAATTGTTAAAAATACACATTTTTTCACAAGTCACACAAATCCCAACTTGATCAAAAGGATCAAACATGTGGGATTGAACGAGATGAAACCATCTTTTTTTCTCTCAACTGTTTTTAGACAAGACTGTGTCAACATGCCAGAGATCCTTCCAAAGATCCTGTTGGCCGTGAAATGGAACTCCAGAGATGAGGTTGCACAGGTAGGCTCAGGTTTCTGTCATTTTGAATGACAATCATGTGTCAGAATAGACTTGTCTAAGATGTGCCCAACATGAATTGCCATTGAAATGTCACAAATCAGGTGTCTAGTATTAAAGTGGTTATTTATATGTTTTTTTTTATTTCAGATGTATTGCCTTCTGAAGGACTGGCCTGCTATCAAGCCAGAACAAGCCATGGAGTTGCTGGATTGCAACTTCCCCGATCCCATGATCAGAGAGTTTGCCGTGAAGTGCCTTGAGAAATATCTGACAGATGACAAACTTTCTCAGTATCTCATTCAACTAGTTCAGGTTTGTATCTATAATGGAAAAAGGTTTCAGTTTCATATACTCTACTGGTTTCTACATTGTTTTAACTTTTTTGGGATGTGTTTCTTTGTCTATGTAGGTTCTAAAGTATGAACAGTACCTTGATAACCCACTTGCACGCTTCTTGCTGAAAAAGGCATTAACCAATCAAAGGATAGGACATTTCTTCTTCTGGCATTTAAAGTGAGTTCATTTCAAATGGTCTCAGTAGCTATTTGGATGTAACTTAACTGCCTTGTTCCAGATTGTGATGTCTACAGAGGCTTGTGCATAATTCTTTTGCCCTTGCATTTATGTTCACAGGTCAGAGATGCACAACAAGACGGTGAGCCAGCGGTTTGGCCTGCTGCTGGAATCGTACTGCCGGGCCTGTGGCATGTATCTCAAGCACCTGGGCAGACAGGTGGAGGCCATGGAGAAACTTATCAATCTCACTGAGCTCCTCAAACAGGAGAAAAAAGATGAGGCACAGAAGGTAACCCAACAGCCGCAAGCTGTTAAATGTGATCCACTGAATCGTTGAGTTTAATTGTGACAACATCTGGTCAGTCTGGCCTCACAGATGCAACAATAAAGGAGAGCCATAAGAGTTTGGACAGCCTTTAGGTCCCTGCAGCTGAATGTGGTTTAACCAAGCTATTTAACCAGGATAATACTTTTCTAAAGCATGGCGTGATTTTTAAAGCAATAAGTAAAGATGAATAATACAATTATATTATATTGTAGAAAGAAGCATAACAATTGGATTTTAAATATTTTATCAATACGAACTTTGCTGTGCTTTGTTGATTTCTAAACTGTCACTAATGAAGATAAACACACTAAAACACTAGGTGTAATTCCTAATTTATCTTGGGAAATACAAGGGAAATAAGGGATCTGAAGATGTCAACTGAAGGTTGACTATGTCACGTATTTCTAGACATGCAAATGTATGTTTGTTTATTTCTGTAATGGGGTAAAACCCTGATATTTTTAGTTGCTTAACTGTAAAGGGCGCTTTAAGTAATATTGAATTGAACAGTTTAATCTGGTATATATGATGAAATGACCTGTGTCCATCCGCTCAACTAGTCTAACCACAGGATTATAAAGTCCCTTAGGCTATTTTCACTTATCATTGCTCAGGGTGTTGACCTCCTACACGGCTGCCAGAGGATAAATGTTATTACTGAGCAGCCTTCTTTGAAGCTGCATTACCTCAAAAACAATTGTGCTGAAGAGCAGCAGTAATCTGCCTGCATATTTACTGTCTGTTTACCAGGCTGCTCAGCACCAGCTTATTAATAACTGATATTATGTTTACCACAGAATTAGGTTCTGTCTGTGGTGAGTCTGTGGGGCTGAGACTGAGCAAATTGATGCACCGTGTCCAGCTCTGCAACGAAGCAATGATGAAAAACACCCGAGATCTTTAATGTTTTTATAAGAGATAAGAGTGTTCATTTTGAAACTGTGGCCATAAAAATGCGACTGTGTGCTGCTGCAGGCTAGGTAATTAATGGAAAACACAGATTCTTTCATTTGTTTTATCTCTTTTAAGGTTCAAATGAAGTTTCTGGTGGAGCAGATGAGGAGACCTGACTACATGGATGCACTACAAAGCTTCACCTCCCCACTGAATCCTGCTCATCAGCTGGGAAACCTGCGGTACATCAGCACTCTCTTATCTAACACTCTCCTCTGTAGCCGTTGGCATTTATTATTCATTTCCTCTGCAGGTGTTGCTTTTGTCTTTCTGTCTTTAAGGCTCAAAATACAATTAAGTGTAATTCATATTGCATTTTGTGTGTAGATAAAGTACTTTTAGGGACATAATTAGCACATTGCTTTTAGAACACAATAAACCAAGTCTGTATGACTTGATGTGGATGACATAATGAGCATTATATATGGTTTTGAGGTGGTCTCAGTTTCATTTTATTTGTATTTATATTTTATATTATATTTTACAGCTAAATCATTGTATGCTATACATTTTCTCTAAGTCAACATCTTACAACAACATGGCTCATTAGCACAGTAGCCGAGTGTCTCCACTCTGTTATTTTTCTTTCTCTTAAAAAATCTGTGTGTCTGTTTCAGCCTGGAGGAATGCAGGATGATGTCATCAGCCAAGCGACCTCTATGGCTTAATTGGGAAAACCCAGATATGATGTCAGAGTTGCTCTTTCAGAACAATGAAATCATCTTCAAAAATGGAGATGGTAAGTGTTCTCCATGTGTTTCTGGATCTCTTCTTACTATCTGCTTTTCTACTTTTTACATCATTGCCTCTCTGACTCTCACAGAAACTCTCTCTCACACAGACTTGACAGTCTTCTTGCTGAGCATGCAGCAATTTTCAATCTGTGCCTGTAGGGCATATCATGATACACAAACACAACCTCGTAGAAGCTCTTAACATGGAATTTAGAGGAAAACATGTCACGTTATTTGAATCGCACTTTGCTGCATTCACTGTCTGTGACAAACTTGACTTTGACAGCTCTGCTCCATAATAATTCTTTCGGAGCTGATCAAAGACTAGCTAAGCAGCTAGTTTTCTCCTGACTGTCTTCTACCTCCTTGTCTCTTTTTGCCTCCGCAGATCTGAGGCAGGACATGCTGACACTGCAGATCATTAGGATAATGGAGAACATCTGGCAGAACCAAGGCCTTGATCTCAGGTAGGCTCCTCACTTCTCCATGACAGCAAGGATGCTGGTACACATTGTTAGCGTTGGACTTTTCATGTTCTCCACTGTATGCGTGAATGCAGATGAGAGGCAAACCCTGTCGTCCACCTGGGCTCATTTATTATAACGATCATCACCGCTGCCTCTCTAAATGTTCCCCATGCTCATAGGATGCTGCCGTACGGTTGCCTCTCAATCGGTGACTGCGTTGGGTTGATCGAGGTGGTGAGGAACTCTCACACCATCATGCAGATCCAGTGTAAAGGAGGCCTGAAGGGGGCACTGCAGTTCAACAGCCACACACTGCATCAGTGGCTTAAAGATAAGAACAAGGGAGAGATGTGAGTTGTTAAAACTGTGACCTGTACAGCTTGATTGTTGAGTGGTTTTCTTGATTCATTCACACAATGATTTCTTCCTTAAGTCAGAGCAATACGCCACAGTCACCATAACCCTCTCTGCGACTGAAATATTTCCCATTTTGTTTGATTCCGTAGGTATGACCAGGCCATAGATCTGTTCACACGTTCATGTGCAGGCTACTGTGTAGCCACATTTATCCTGGGAATAGGAGACAGACACAATAGCAACATTATGGTCAAAGATGATGGACAGGTAAATATTATGTTTGATATTCTTTATGTGATACACAGCTGTGATAATTGTTTAATTGTTGTTATTAAATACTTTAATGTATTTAATGTTTTTTCTTCTATTTTCACAGCTGTTCCACATAGACTTCGGCCATTTCCTTGACCACAAAAAGAAGAAATTTGGGTATAAGAGGGAACGGGTGCCCTTTGTGCTTACTCAGGACTTCTTGATCGTCATCAGCAAAGGAACTCAAGAGTGCACCAAAACAAGGGAGTTCGAAAGGTAGCACCAGAAAAATGATACTTGAATTAATGATTGAATCAAAGCTTAAAAAATGGGTGGTTCATCAGACTTAATGTAATGTAACTTTTAGGAGGATTAATCTCCTTTTCATGGCAGATGTGCAGAGTTTTCAGCTTGACTGTGCTGATCTGTTGATTGTTTTCTCTCTCATCTCATCTGCTTCCATTGCTTTGGGTTATTTCTTTTCTTCTTCTTTACCTCAGGTTCCAGGAAATGTGTTACAAAGCGTACCTGGCGATCCGGCAGCATGCCAACCTCTTCATTAATCTCTTCTCCATGATGCTGGGCTCCGGCATGCCAGAGTTGCAGTCATTTGACGACATTGCTTACATCAGGAAGACCCTGGCCCTGGACAAGACCGAGCAAGAGGCCCTTGACTACTTCATGAAGCAGATGAACGATGCTCACCATGGTGGCTGGACTACTAAGATGGACTGGATCTTTCACACAATCCGCCAGCACGCCATGAACTAAAAGAGCATCTAAGGAGAGTGAGAAATAATATCCTTGGGCAACAATAGCACATAATAACCAAAAGAGGATGGAGAAGCTAGAAAAGTATTTTCCCAAACACACCAAGACCTGGTTAATATTTCTGCCAGCATTTGACTCTGAAATATGATGTTCCTGTGAACCACAGAATGACTGTGGTCAGAAGGGCCTATTTCAGGGACATAATGCCTAAAGGCTCCTGTTTTACAGGTGTCCTAATGTCTTCTCCCTCCACTATGAACTCGACAAGGCAGGGCGCAGTTATATTTTTTATCTGTCTTCATTCATAGGAACTCAAAAAGTACTACACCTATACGTTGACCGTCTTCATGCTAACAATACGGACACATATTTATGTTCTAAAATGTCTTTCAAAACATCTACAGCCATTAGCATTACGACAGGAACATCTCAAAGTGGTTTACCATGAGCACAGCTGGCTTTTCCTAAAGATGAACTGACTGTTGATTTACACGACCTAATTTTGAAGACGGCTGGGGTATTGGCTGCATGTAGCCAGGCTGGCAGACAAACATCACTTTAAGTCCAAGTCTGACAGAGGACCTGTTGTTGAAAATACTTAGCTAGCATTTAACACTTTTGAAGCAACTGAAATGACTTATTTGTAGCCCACAGATGATGTGTCCTCAGTTCAGAAAACACACCACCACCTAACTGACCTTTGTACAGAGATATATTCAAAGACTTGTTTGCATTTGGTGCACATATTCCTTTTTGATTCTATTTTCTACTGAGCCAAAGTACTACATGTGCAACCCCCACTTCTCAGCAGTCGTATCGTCAAAAAAAAAGAAAAAAAGTCAGTACTATTCCAAGTCTTGTGTACTCATGGCACTGATCTCTGCAGTATTTGTTGTGTTTTGTCTATCAGTATTACTTTGTGTTGGATGACACTGACGTCCAGCATCAACCCCACTGTGCAGGTGGATCGTGGAACGTGCAGAAATGTTTAATGATGGCCAGCCGAGTGGCATGCTATGAATTGGCCTTTTGCTATTCAGCTTTTTAAGGCAAGAAATGCAGAGGGAAAGGATGTTTGTTTCTTTTGGGTGCTGTGCTGTTACACTATGCAAGTTGTGATCCTAATATGTACTGTATACAAAAAAAAAGAGCGGAAGTCCGAGTAGAGCAGAGACATACACACACACACACACACACACACAGAGAAGTGTGCCTGAACGTAGTACCGAGAGTACATGGAAAAAAAAAAAAAAGGCAATGCTGCACTGGAACAGTATTGTCTACATCCTAACAAAAGAGACGCCTTTGGACCCTGCCTTTTGCTTCTTGCCAGGTTTCTGTGTGGAGCTCCAATCGAAGCCATCTGTAAAATATTTAGAAATGTTGAGTTTTGCTCCCGTCTTCTTCGTGATCTCATTTACCCAAGATAATTTGAGACATCTTCACATGTACCACATGGATCTTTACCTTACCTTACATGTGGAAGAATAGTGCAGATTTCTTCACTGCACAGACACATACTGTATGCTGGAGGTCAATAAATTTTCTTCCAGCTTTACCAAAATGACACCCAACAGGGTGGTTTCCTGGTCACACAAGTGTCATTTTTGATAAACAAAAACTTCTATGAAAACCATCAGTGAAACCGATCCTATTGAGATGCATGCGCTTCTGTACAGGAGACAGAGCAGCGGGCCGGACCCAAACTAAGAAAGCTAGACCCCATTTACTTTATGAAATAACTGTCTAAAAGGATGCCGTTTCCCTGTATACTCAACACTTGTTATAATTCTTTTCTGTTTCTTACACTGCATTATGCATGAGGTCCTTGAATATCTCTCTTTTTTTTTATTTGACCTGATGTTGTTTACTTGAATTTCACGTATAGAAATGTCCTTGTTACTTGTGTGGGGTACAACAAAGTCACAATGAAGGTAACAGATACTGCTACTACATGTGCAAATGCTTTCCTTGAATAACTACAGAGGTAATATATTTTTGTATTTTTAAATGTAAGCAAACTCGTATATGTAACCGCTAACCAAATGAAACGGAGCAATCACGCATAACATGCACCATAGGTATATGAAACCCAGTAGACAGCTTCTAGTTGTTGAAATAATATGAATGACACAGTAGAGGTGAACTGTTGAATGAAGGACGTGGAGTTGACGCTGTTGTGAGAGTTTGGTTGTCGTGTCTCCCGGAGACATTTCCTGACCTGTAAGCACAATGAGGAGGAAGACACTACCCTGCATGTTTTGAACAGAACCAGATTCATGTTAGTTATCTGTCCATCTGTATATATCATAAAAACCTTCAAATAAGTTTTTAGTCATCATATGGCCATGTCTGATAATAAACTGTATGCATTCATTTATTTTATCGTACTGTTGAATAAATACATTTTCCTTATCTAATTAATATGATTACTTTGCTCTGTACTTTTTAATCTAATTGTCATTTACAAAGGCATTTGTATTGTTTTGCAATGATTGACCATTGTTTAAATTTCAATGAAAGTTAGTTACACAGCTGACTCGACTTGTGCTGTGGAGGTGTCAACAGAACAACTTCTCATTCACCTTGAATGGAGCTCTGTCACGCACTGCCAAACGTTTTTGTGGGTCAGTTGCTTTGCTTTGTTTGTGTTCTGTGCATCAGAAGTTGAGAATTTATTCAACAACTCAAGTGGCAGAATGAGCATGGGCTAAAAAAAATGACAGACACATGAGCTGCCTTGACCTTTGACCACCCATATCTGAGGAGTTAATCCACAAATTCAACTGAAAATGTGTCAAATTGGAGAGGATTCTCAATCTAAAGGCGTCTTTATAAATAACTCATTCACAAGGCGAAAATGAGTTGAGCGTTTGCCTTAATGTTTGACCACAAAAGAACTGTTCAGTTCATCCTTGAGTCAAACTGAATGCTTGTGCAAAATGGAAGCTCATTTGAACACCCTTTGGGCTTGGAATTGAGCTTTTTTTCCTTTCTTATTCTCACCTGTCCCTTTCCAAAGCACATTAGGGAAGTACGGTGGCCTTGTTGCTGAGATGGGATTATCAGGTGAGCCAACCAGGGATGGAGCTTCTGGAGTCAGAGATGAGTTAAGTTGAAAAGCTTTATTGGAAGCAGCTCAGATCTGAGGAGCAGAGACAATGCCGAACATGAACAAGTAGATTTTAACAGTTGGGCATCCTCTGTCAGTCTGCCCGTGAGTCCCAGAAGCAGGATATTTAAAGGGTTTTGGAGGCCGTTCTCTGCTGATACATAGAGCTGACCTTTGGGAGGACTGCATAGTTGAGTTATCAGTCCTCTGTCCTAGTCAGTTTAGGCACAGCGCAAATATAAGGAGGCACATTCTGTAGACAAATGACTGGTGCCAGTGCTACACCGAGGCCTTTGTGATTAGAGAATTGTGGCTGGCACCGTCCTGAGTTGGTTTGGCTTGTGCTTAGGAATGTAAGCTGCTAATTTTAGAGAAGGCCTAATATTAAGTTTTTCTCTTACAGGCCTCTGCAGACCAGGAAGCATGTCGTCCTTCTTCATTTGTGGAATAAGCTCCTGCTTCAAAATATGAAGCGAGGATGGAGCCTGGCTGATTTGTCTGTTCAGGCTGGTGCAAGACAACCTCCATACAGCAAGACTCTAGCCTAAAGTATATATAAAATATATAAAATGTGAGTATACAGTTATTATACACATATGAATAAAGTATCACACTGACAACCTAGAACTAAATCTATTCTCAGCAGCGTTCACTGGCCCTGGTTCCCACTGTGCACCAGTTCTGACAAATCGTGTCTTTGGCTTCTGAGTATTGGCAACATAATCACTGATCAAGATGGCGTCTGCGCGCTGGACCTGCGGAGGAGTCTGTACAGTTTGCCCTGCGTGTATCTTGTCGTCAGCCGACTCCCTGCACCCTGACTGCACACCTCAGCGGACAGATGAGCCAAGCACTGTGTGAGCTTCACGAGGCCCACCAGCAGAGCTCCACCACCCAGCATCACACAGGGCCACAGCAGCGCAAACAGGGCCTTCTTCCACGTGTACTTCCTGCTCAGGATGACGTCACTGGGGTGCCGCGTGCGGTCAGTGAAGCAGGACGAGGCGCTGCCCAGCTGGACGTCCAACGCCTTCTTCACTCTCTGAACTTCCGCTTGAAGATCTGTTCTGTCCATGCGGCATTTGGGTAAGTAGAAACACTAAGAGAAAAGAGAGTTATTTTTATCATTCATCTGCATGTTACATTTGGGAGTGCTGATTGCAATCAATGATCTACAAGCTTTTCAAAGAAACTTGCACAGGTAGGCTTCTGAAGATTGTTTTTATTCCACCTGTAAGTGGGACTGAAGAGCAGCGTCTCCTAAAAATATCTGCTGATGTACTTATGCACACAGAGAAATCACAGTACAGTGCTAACTGGTTCAGTTTTTTGTTATTGCTGTATGAGATGCTTTCTTGAGTCCTCCTGTAATCCACACATGAGAACTAATAGGAAAACATCTCTGATTCAGGAGAAACAAAAGTATCACCTGCTACACACAGTGGTTCTACATCCCTGGTGTTGAGTGGTAAACTTTGTGGTGGACGTGCTGGACATGTCGCAGCAGCAAGCAGATTTTTGATGACTTTTAAGTCTGCGTAATTGGCCTCAGTTCAGCATTACTGTTGGCCTGGAGAGTATGAGTTTCTGATTCAGAGTGATGTGTTTTTGTACGAGATACTGACACAAAGTCAATGCTGCGTGAGCTGTGTGCACCCCCTGCTAGCCCACTGTGCCAAAAACCAGCATGCGTTTTTCCGCTTTCAGTTTTCAGAAAAACAGATTTTATTTACGTACGAAATGGTAAATGGGATGTATTTATATATTTCTTTACTAGTCTATCGCAGATGACACGTTTGCACAAGCGCACCTTGGGTTACCGCAATTACGCTACAGTCTGTGCTATGGGAAAAATTGCACGTCAAAGCCAACGTGTGGTTATTACGTTATTACGTTATCACTTGTGCTGTTGCAGGAAGCCGGAGAATCAGCGTCTTTGTCACCAGAGAGGAGAGAGTTGTCCTGTTTTTGGACATTGAGACAAAGACTCAAACAAATGTTATTTTAAATGTTTTATACGGTTCAAATTTAAACATTTCCTGTACAACTACAGTGTTTTTTTTCTAAATAAAACTTTCCATTTTTCTTCCTTTAAAATTATTAATACATAAATAATAATTTTAACATGCAGTAAATTGTAAATAACGTTATTCTGGAAAAATGGGCAAAAGCACTTACTCACAGGACATTTTCTGGCCCTTTTATGGTTTAAATACAGTTTTGCCATTCACTCCGTGTGCAGTGCATTTTCTATCACATCACACATCGGCATGTTATTAGAGGAGGCCCACATGATATGATTTAGGTTTACTTGAATTAACAAAATCTAAAGAATACATTTGCCATATTATGTGGTGTACGTTGTACTTGACAAACTGAAGTTCTGTAAACAGCTTACTCTCTTTTAGCTCATGCTGTTCTCACTGCTGTCTTGTTTGCTAAGTTTGTGTCTTAGGTAGGAAGTGAGTGAGTTACAAAGCAACACAAACTTTAGTTTCTAGTCATCAAAAGGTTTTCTAACAGTGAGATAAAGCAGCCAACATATTTTGAAGATATATGGGTCAGTACCTCATACAACTACACTTCAAAAAAACCTGATCCATCCCTTGAAGTGACACCCTTCTCACCGTGTTCCTACCCACTCAACACATTTATAGAGCAAGGACAGAGGTTCAAGGTGCAGAGTGGGAATGAAAAGAGGCCCCATTCTCAGTGACCCATCAAACATGTTTTTGTATCTGTTATTTTAAGGTAAAAGAAGTGTTGCTTTAACACTCAGTGGTGTGAAACAGATTCAGACCTGAAGCTCAGGTGAGTAAGGTGAGACCTAAAAGCTGGACTTTGCTTCAGTACCTCAGGGGCGAGGAGGACCGATTCTTCATCCAAGTGTAGAAAAGCACTTTGATTGGAGCCTGTGAGATTAACCATCACCCTGAGGCACGGCACGGTGCTTATACCTCTGCAGTCCACCCACTCTTTAAGGATGTCGGCCTGCACCAGCACACAACCTGCCTCCTCTTCCCACTTACTGGAAAACAAGAGAAAGACATTTCTAGGGATCCCAACATTCATACTCCGAACACACACAGCAAACCACAAAGACACTGACTGATTCTTGTTGGATCTCTACACTTTTGTGACATTCTGTCTAGCATGACCTGACACAGAGTACCTGGTGACAAAGGGTTTGATCATGGTGATGCCGACCAGAAAGAACATGAGCACGGAGAAGGCCATCATTGTGAAGCCCAGAAGGATGGCTCTGTCCTCCCCAACACTCGACACCGGCACCTGGGACCGAGCTCTCTGTCCTCCACGTCCATCCCCTCCTCTGCACCAGTCCTGGTCGTGCACCGCTGCAGAGCTCAGGAACTCCCTGCATCTCTCAAACATACCAGAATATGAATACATACATGGCCATGAGGGTGGTACAGATTTGATCAGACAATGCTTCATATTAGATTTTTGATTACACAAGTCAACTGATTTCATGTTTGACTCATGAATTGAATTGGTCCATTTTTCTTCTTCCGTCTGACATGTTACTTGTCGGCAAATTTATTATGTTATGTTTGTTTTGGGAGTCACGTTTATGTCATTTCCTGTTTTATTTTGGTGAGGGTTTAGGGTTTCCTGTTGGGCTGCACTTCGTCTACCTTGTCCTTGTCTGATTACCTTGAGTGTTTGCACCTGGTGTCATTCCCTGATTGTCAGCACCTGGTCCCCTTTCCTCTTCTTAAGTCACTCATTTCTCTTTGTCGGTTGTCAGTGCGTTTTTCACCTCCATGTTCATCGTTAGCTTGTTCATGCTTAGAGTGTATAATCAAGTTGATCTAGTTTTTGTTTTCATGTTTAGAGATACGATCCAAGTCCATCTAGTTTTCGTTTTCTGGTTCTAGGTTTGTTTTTTCACCTTTTGTTCTTGCCTTTGGCGTTCTTTTATTTTCGGCATTCTTTTTTGTTCATGTTTTTGAGAGAGCAAAAAGCCTCATTTTTTATTTCATGTCTCTGACTCTGAGTCTCGCGCATATTGAATCCGAGCTCTGCGGTACGAACACTGACATGACATCTGGGCCAGAGATATTTAAAGCAATACTTCACCGATTTGCAGTTACCTTTTGTATTACTAGAATAGGGGTAGTATTTTTGAAAAATGGTGCTTCCCAACCTGAGTTTCCCCTGAGATGAGAAATATCATCATTCTTTTCTTTGTTATGTGCCCACCTGTGACACTTGGTCCTGTTAGCGTAACTGTTAGCAAAGATGGTGGACACTGTTTACATTCTGGGAATGAGGTCCCGTCCCCCTATGAGTGGATCTGAAAAGTGAGGAATTCACATTGCAGTTTCAGGCCAAGGCTCGGACCAAGTGTCACTGTTGGGAGCATGTAGCTCGTATTTCTCGACTCAGGGGAAACTGAGGTTGGGAAGCACAAGTTTTCAGAAATACTACTCCTATTCTAGTAATACAAAGCTAAATGCAAATCAGTGAAGTATTCCTTTAATTCCAGTTATATTCTGTTGGAGACAACATTCTGCAGTGAGCTGTTCTGTTCCAGAGGGAGTCTTACCATCATCATCACCATCATCATCACTACCTTCTGACACCACCAGAAGCAGTGCCATGGAGAAACACTCAGTGATAACCTCAGTGAGTTGTCGTACAACAGTTTTAACAGATTGATATTTGTCTCCTTGACGAGTAAATGTTCTAGAATGTCATATTCACTTTAGTCACACACACACCTGTCACTGGTGAGTTTGACTGAGTGTGTCATTTCTCCACTGTACAATCACACAAACGCATCATTTCCCAAGAGTTTGAACGTGAAACGTTAACGTTCCCATGGCCAGTGTTTTTCCCTCTTAATGAACTCCTGACAGTGTTGTCAAAGACTTGCCTGTTGTCTGTCTCAGTCGATTGTCCTCTCTTACCGTGTCTGCCTCCTGCGAGCACCCTGCAGGTTGATGTTAATGGGGACGCTGAACGACTTCCGGGGAGACGTTGTGTTCAAGAACATCACTACTGCAGCCACTTCCAACAAAACAAGCTCCTCTCAATCTGGAAGGCAAATCTATCTCTCTGTCACAACTCACAGATCATCTTGTGTCTTCATTGCAGCACAGTGTACGACTGAGTTGACTAGATTGCAGTTTATTCACAGGGGAAATCCCTGTTTGTTTATCAAAGGTGAGCGCAACACCACCTTCTTCCCCCCCTTGTGTGTTTCTACAGAAACCAGCACAGGTGAGGCAGGTAGGATGCTTAATGGCCTCTCAGTGGGCCTGTGAGACTCAGCTGCATCATGCAGCAGTTTGTTATGGAAAATCTGAATCCCTGCTTGATTATTAACTTTGAGTTTGAACGGAACACTTGAAGGACAAGCAGGGCAGGGCAGGAAGGAGGTGTTAAGTGTGAGTCAAATCAGTCACATTTACACATGAATACAGAAGAGACTCTGACCCAAACAAGTGTGTGCTGCAGCATTTCATTGCTTTATTAGGCTGCTCAGCATGAAACCCTTCAGAATATAATTTTTTTTTGACAGTTTGTGTTGCAAGATGGTGATGGTGAGTTTATTATGTTATTCAAACTCCTTATTATTCATGGGTTGCTGGAAAAAAAACATGTTGTAACATTAAATTGGCGACAGTTGTTTTTAATATAGCAAGAAGCCCCGTGGTAGGAATTTCGCCGCAGCTTGGATTTAGAGCCATGACATTCAATAAAACGCACAGTGTGTCAAACCTAATTTATTCAGATCTGAATACAAAAGTATAAAAGATTGTTACTCAGAAATGGTCTTTTATCACCAAGTCTCATGATCACTTTTTTCTTTTGGAAATGTGGTCATGATTCATCTCTCACCGCTTTGACTTTATAACTGTTATTTACACTCACTGCCACTTTATTAGGTTCACATGACTCCTAATAAAGTGGCAGCTGCTGTGGTCTTCTGCTGCTGTCGCCCATCTGCTTTAAGATTTGATGTGTCGTGCATTCAGAGATGGTCCTCTCTGCATACCTTGGTTGTAATGAGTAGTTATTTGAGTTACTGTTCTATACTTTCAAACCAGTCTGGCCGTTGTCCTCTGACCTCAGGCATTTTTACTGTGTGTGTGTGTGTGTGTGTGAGTGTGTGTGTGTGATCATCCATCCATCTTCTACCACTTTATCCTCCACATGAGAGTCATGGGGGCGCTGCAAATCGCAACTGACATAGGGTGAAAGGTGGAGTACACCCTGGATAGGTTGCCAGTCCATCACAGGGCCACATATAGAAACAAACAACCATCCACTCTCACACGCACTACTATTGTACAGTGTCCAATTTGCCTAATCCCTCAAATCTCTCATGTGTATAATCAGCATTTTCTGAAATACTCAGCTTGTCTGCCGCAAACAATCATGCGACATTCAAAATCACTTAAAGCTGCAGCACATAACTTCTGGTGACTTAACCTTGTAAGCTGTGTCTGACTGAGGGAGCGTTTGTGTGTATGCACTGGCAGCGCAGGGGCGGGCGGGGACAAGAAGCGTTTATCTTGTCAAACTGATGAACGACTGGGTTTTTTTTTTTCTAGCAGCAGATTCATTGTGTCCTTCTCCAACCTGTTTGCAGCTTGTCTCACACAAGATCTAAACACCACTATGTTGAGGAAAAACAGAGAGAGCTATGTGTGGAGCTGAACTCATGAACTCATTTGACAGACTGTTATAGACAACTGTTTAACTTTAAAAGTGACATACTTTATTTCTTCACTGTGACGCTTGTTTTTTTAACTCGTTTCTGACCATGTCTACCTTGTGATTGGCCGATTAGATATTTGTGCTAACGAGGATTGAACAGGTGTACCTAATAAAGTGGCTGGTATGTGTTTCGAATCAGAATCAGTTTTATTCGGCCACGAGGAATTTGACTTGGTTTCCGCTTTGCATTTAGCTTTGTATTACTAGAATAGGATTAGTATTTTTGAAAACTTATGCAAATATGTGAAGTATTCCTTTAACCCCGTGTTGCCCCTGGTGGCGGCACCAGCAGCATGTGATTATGGGTGTGAATGTCAAACCTGTTCTGTAAAGTCCTTGAGACTAGGAGAAGTGCTCTATAAATACAGACCATTTATGTAAAAACAGTAAAGTTCATATCACTAATCTGTAGAGAGTAGACATGCTGTGGGCCTGGCACATTTCATCATAGCTGCAGGAGATGAAGTGATGAAACTGAAGAAGACTAGATTAAAAATGTATGAAGCTTGGTGCACCTTACCAACACCTGGTAATGTAAGACATCACCTTGTCTGTGCTCAGTATGGGTTGCTGCACAGTGGATTTAACTCAACCTGAATTAACTTTTAACATAAATGCCAAATTGGAAATGGACGACTGTGAGCTTTGGACTGGACTGCAGTGCGTCTGCTGCTGTTCTGACGAGTTCTGTGCTGTGTTTCAGGTCTCACTCCTGCTCAGACGCTTCTGCTGGAGAAACTTTACATGATCTTAGTTTACTATCTGTATGAAGTGCCCAAATGGCCTTGTACAATGGTGCGAGAAATTCCTCCAATTATCCTGGCCAGCAGCTGTAATTGGACACACAGTGCCTCCTGTTATCTGATGATGCCTCTGAACAACATTTCCGAACATGTGCAGACAGAGTTTCATGTATAAAAGGCTACAACCGACTGAACATGATGGATAATAACCAAAAGAGGAATCTTACTTTTTTCACCATCGGACTGATATTCATGCTGAGTGGGATTGAATATGGTGAGTTCATTATATCAGCTTTATAGACTTTGAGGATGAGATAATGATCTCATTACAGCAATCTGGAATACAAATCTGCTTGGCATTTTGGCTGTGAGCTCATATCACAGAGGATATGACATCTGATGTAATTCAAATATATTTTCTGTGGGGGGGATGAAGCTTGTCATTTACACACTGCCCCTCTTTTTCTTTCATGCTCATCACCTGTCATTCATCTCTGATGGTCTCAGCTGTCATTCTGCCTACAATATGGAGGTATCTGCAGATTTTGGAGGCCCCACCTTACTTCCTGGGTCTGGGACTGTCTGCGTTCAGTTTAAGTGGGCTGCTCACGGGCCCCATCTTTGGGTTCTGGTCAGATCGGTGCAAAACGACAAAGTCCATCATACTTTTTTCTAATCTTTTTGAGATTGCTGGTGAGTGGTCATTCATACCGCAAGACAAATCATGTGATACAGATTAAGACGTGTGTGTGTGTGTTTGTTGTTATTCAGCAGCTGAATGTGAATTCAGTCGATATATTAAGTCAGATGACTCAGACTTAATCCATAAATTATAATCAAGTAAGTGCTAAATAATTACAGACCATTTACCATGTCTTAGGTCATGCTTATCATTTAGCGGCACATAAAATTGTCTCTTTTTTACCACTGTCTGTACGGCGCTTGATGGAAGTAATCCACCATACATTATATGTATGATGGGAATAATGCTCCACACAGGTGATAAAAGTGTTTGCTTGCTAATAATTTCACCAACGGAAATTATGCAAACATGTGCTGGTCATAAAGTGCTGCTGAGGCTGATGTAAAGTACCGGATTAACTCCCATATTCAGCCAGCAACTACATTAAAAAAGGCACTGCATGTTCAATGAATGTTGTCTAAATTAAGTTCTGAAATAGCTGAATACATTTCATGATAATCCATCCATAGTTCAGGCATTTTATTCATAATTATGAATGTAAATCTGCAGGTTGTGCTTGAGGGGAAAAACAGAAACTACCCGTCATTAAGTCTGTGAAGGTTCTCAGTCATCTGAGTCATAGTCGTCATTAGTCGTTAGCTGTAGGCGACCGGTCTTGTTTGAGTTACGTTTAAAGACATTTGACCTCTCATCCAAGAGGTCATCATTATCTGTCGGGGCTCCATGCGGCTCGGACTCAAATTTATTGCAGTCCGTATAGTGTGGGATAATTTATGATTGAGTAGTTGAGTCAGCATGGTGCTAAAGACAGTTTTTGAATTTGATTTGTCTAAAATAATGTTTTTGTTTCTCTTTTGTGTGTCCCTGTAGGTAACTTCATGTATTTCATTGGATATTCGAAATGGCTGCTGTTAAGCAGTCGGCTCGTAGCAGGTTATACGCACACACGGAACCACGTCTATCAACAATACATATGGCATTTAAAGGTGTAACAGAGGATTGCTGTTTTCTTCTCAGGTGTCGGTGCTGGAGCAGGTTCTTCCATCTTTGGTTTCCTGACTCAGAGCACTCGGCCAGAAGAGCGCGCTGGTATCTTTGCTGCCATCATGGCCTGTCGACAAGCAGGCCTCCTTGTTGGTCAGTCCAAGCCCTCACTTGACTTACCTCAGGTCCTCCCTTTTCTTCTGAGAAATACATGATGTTGTGATCTTTATTTTAAAGTGCAGTTTCAAGTACGACACAGCAACATTCAGTGAAATCCACACATCCTCTTTTTTTTATTCCTTTTTTTTGTTTTTGTTTTTAAAAGGCTTCATCCTGTCTCTCCAGGGCCAGCGTTCAACTTGTTCCTGCGATTGTGTGATTTCAAACTGGGGCCCTTTGTTGTGAACAAGTACACATCTCCTGGGGTAACAGCATCCAGATAATCAGTAATCTAAGGTTCTTCAAAAGCCTCATTAATACAAAAATCCTTCCTGATCTATTTCCATCTCTCTTGTCTGTATCTCTGCAGCTCGTCGCGTTTCTACACCCACTTTTTCCACATTATTTGACACTGCATGTCTCCCTTGATTTCACTGAACCATATTTTTAAATAGCTCAACATTTCAGATACTTTAACTCTTTTTTTTTTACATTTTAAAACTATTCTCAGACATTCTTGTTCTTCTCCTCCTCCGCCCACTCAGATCTTTATGTGTCTGCTGTGGGTGCTGCTCCAGTGTGTTGTTCTGGCTATGTATTGGGACGTACCACCCATCAGCTCAGAGGGTGGAGCCATGATGCTGGAGATGAAACAGGAACAAAATGATGATGATGGTGATGAAGAGGCGCCACTGATGCAGTGCAGCGAGGAGTCGGCGCACACCTACAGAGCTGTCAACTCCAACCAGCCGGAGACCTCCACCTCGGATGAGACGGAGACCGCCCTTGGTGCCACGACAGTCTCAGACCCCTTCAAAAACTTCAGTGCCAGCAGAGGTTAGAGAGCAGCTGTGATATGTCTGTCCTCAGCAATGACCGTCATACTGTCTCACAGACGCTGCCAATGCACGTTTCCAGATTGTTGTCTCACAAACACACACATGCAGAGAGAGAGAGAGTAGAGAAGAAGTTAATCAATAGTGGCAAACACAATCACTGCTTGCATCCCATGTAAACTTACTATGTCACTAATCCAATAGGACAACTGACATCATACACACACACACACGCTGACATAAACCAGACACATTCACAGACGTCCAATCAATACACTTGGAATCTGATCTAACATGCCACACCGAATTCCTCAGAGAGGTCTGAAGAATGGCGTGTGTGTGTGTGTGTGTGTGAGTGAGTGAGTGAGTGAGTGAATGTGTCAAACCCTCATATTGATTCTCTCGTTCTTTGAAGACGTGGTATAGGGATGGATAGCAGACTGACTTCCTTCTTTATTGATGGACTTGTTGTGCTTGACTTGAGGATGAAATGTAGATGGAATCGGTGATGTGGCCAACGTCCTTCTTATCAATTCTGTTTTGTTTTAAAGAAATTGTGCTCACACCAGAAACTCTGACAAAAATGGGAGGATGTGTGCAGCTACTGTGCAAGTTCCTGTCAGCCGTCACAGTGTGTCTGACATCCTTTTATGTGAATTATTGATCTTCCCTCACTTTCATGTATCTGTGAGGAGCCTTTGAAACTTGAGCAAATCTTTCAGTTTTGATGTTTTTTTTTTCCTTGTTACACAGCATGCACAAATACACACGCAAAAAAGAATATACAAACATTGTCTCCTGCAAAAAATGGTGCAAACACTAAACAAAGAGAACTGAAAGATAAATATCTGTTCACACATTGTATTATCAAGCTATTCCTTCAGCCATCTGGCACATGCACCCAAATTTAGCAGCAAGCACATCTCAGTTTTCCTCCTTTCCAAGGCCTTAAGGGAATTTTTCTTTTCCAGGAAAAGCTGTTATCAAAATTTGGTGTGTGTATATGTATATACATACATATACACATATATGTATATGTATGTATGTGTGTATATATATATACATGTGTGTATATATATGCGTGTGGTGTTTTTCTTGTGTTATCATATTCTGGAGAAAGCAGAACTCATACTTATCTCTAGAAAAAGGATTAACACGACTAACTAGCCAGTATTCATTGCACCTGCCTCCTATAGTTTTCTTTTTACTCGAAACTTGCCTCAAACCCTAAAACCCAAACCTTCAATTTAACATTCCCTCTTGAGCTTGTTTCATGATTTGCTCCTTAGTTTCCCTGGTTTGCAGTATATCTCTTGCTCTTTCACTCTGCAGAGTTCCTGCGAGAAGAGGTGGTTGTTCTCCTCACAGCTCAGTTCATCACTCTCTTCAATCAGACAGCGCTGGAGGTGAGAGCAGTTACCGTTGAGTTCCATCAGCCTGAGCGTCCCAAACATTTCACACACTGTCACACTATTTCACCAGGGTTATACCCACACTGGATCCAGCTGAGCTGTATATGGGAACACCTGCAATGTGACTGCTGCTAATAATAAGTAAACAGAGTGAACCTAATCAGTCTCCATGTTGTGACTATAAAAAATAGAGAGTCTTTCTCTGTCTTAGTGCAGACAGTGATTTTATATTATCACTTTAATATTCAAACATTTTAATCTGGACTGCGTGAACCCTTTCAAAGATGTACAATGTGCTTGAATCACTTTATCTAACTGACTGACCCTATGAGCATCTCTCTGAAAATCTCCAGACCATGGTGACTCCCCTGACGCAGCGTTACTTCGGCTTCGGTGAGCTGGGCAACAGCCTGATGTACGGCCTGTGTGGGGTGGAGGTCATCCTGGGCTTCTTCTTTGTGCGCTGGCTGAGCAGTAAGGTGGCCGACCGCGTCGTGCTGGCCGTGGGCCTGGTCATCTGCTGCACTGCCTGCGTCTGGTCCCTCGTCTTCCTCTGCAACCCCCGAGGTGGCAAAAACCTGTGCACACAGATGAAACACATGCAAAGGCACAACTGACCGCATTGAATTGTCTGCCAGATCCTTCTTGTGCAACTGGTGATGATGTGCAGAGCACAGCGGAGCCATATTGAGTTACACACTGAATTGCATGTGCTCTGTAAATGATATCACTCATGCTCTGGCAGGACAGAAGGATCCCTGCAAAAAACTGGATCCTGTTTGTTCGCGTTGACCTGCTTCTATTGCATCTCGTCACATCTATCACTCTGATTACAAGTAACAGGTGCTGGAGCTGGGGAGAGCCTGAGTAGGCTCCACATAAAAGGATTACAGTAATCTTATTAGCCAAAAATGCTGTTTGTTAAAGCATGTCGCACATTTGTCACATTCAAAACAACCAGACAAGGAAACAAATGCTATATGGCGGATACCTGGAGATATTATTTAGATATTACTTGGGCAAAATGCATTTACAGACGTTCAGCCGAAGCAGAGACATCCAACAGTTTGAGTGGGCACACATTCACACAAACATGTGCATGATGCGAAGCAGCAAAGAACAAAAATGTAGCGGCTGCCAGCTTGGCAGTGGTTTCGAGCTATCTCTGGTGGTGCCAACCCATTTTCTGGAAGGAACTTTACAGGAAAAAAAAAAATCAAGAGAAGTGGGCTGGATGGCACACATAGTGATCTAGTGCACATTCTAAATCAATATCACTACATATCATAAATAATGAGCTATAAAATATTTTAATTCATGAGATCTATGGCATATATTCAATTTAGGTATGTGAGAGTTGGTGTTAAATTACACCCATTAATGATGAATCATAGTACATTTTTAATTGTATGTGCCACATAATTTGTGGGAAAGACTATTGTAATTTGGTAATATCATGTTGCTGTTGTTACATCCCTGCCAGGTGGTTATGAATGGGAGCTGACGGCTTTTATCATCGGAGTGTTTCTGCAGCTGCTGGGGCTTCCATTCGTGGCTGTGTCTCAGGTGTCTCTCTTCTCCAAAGTCACTGCAGAGAAAACACAAGGTTTGCTTATTTTACATAAATATCAACACATCAAAGCAACAGATTGCCGCTATAAATGAAAGAAACACTTGTAAATGTTTCATTCCTCGTGGATGTCTCACCGGAAGGATTCAGCCAGGGTGTCAGACGCTCAGTTGGAGGCCTTGCCACCATCATGGGTCCTTTGTGGGCTGGAGGACTGACCAACAATTTGTACATAATGCTGGGCATGATGCTAGCTCTCCTCCTGCTGATCACAGTGAGTACAACACAGGCAAAAGGGACCCGCAGGCCCTACAACAAACCAAGTTACTATGTCCCACATCTGCATAGACATTCTCAAACATTCTAGTGGTTCTGTTCGTACTGAAATGGAGGTTAGTCTAAAGTACCATGCATGCATACTCAAACTCACATTGCTTTTTAGTAGCTGAATGTTTGTGGGTACCATCTGACTTATTTCATGTTTCAGCAGCACGTACAGCGCCTTGAGCACAACTCAAATGAGATTATTGATGTTCAACGGTCCAGACTGTTCCATTTTTTGATACCCTTCCTTTGGGGTACCAGAGTAATGGTACGGTATGGGAGGAGCTACTGTAGACTCCCTACAGCCAGCTGAATGAGCGACAGAAAAGTGTAATTCCCTTGTTTACTGGTGTTTCAAACACCTGCGGTCTATTTTCATGCAAAGCTTGACTTTGTCTTGTTGAGACAAACAGCCTACCAAGTAAAGGTACCGTTCTCAGTCGGAACGCAAGCCCAACCCAGGTCTTTACTGTTCCAAACTGCACCGTACTGTAACAAACCAAACTGTACCAAGATGCTACATCTAATAGTGAGACTGCAGATTGTAACAACACCTCTCCCTTTTCCACAGAGCTACAGTGGCCTTTACCTACTAGAAAGGACGTCATTATTTTCATTTGCATAATAAGCTTTCACCTCCGTGAACACATGCTCTTGCTGTTTGAGCTGCTCAAAAAAAATACTGTCAAAGAGATGGAACTGACAACAATGACTACTTTAACGCGCCTGGAAATATTCAAAGCTGTTGATGAAGCTGAAATTGTTCTCTTGTGAAAATGTAGCTATGTGGTCTGACTGTCAATGAAACCCTTAACTCAGCATATCCCTGCGTGTGCTTGTTACTTGGTGCCCTCTCTTCTTTACAGCTATGTCACTCAAGCTGTACATTTTTTATTTTTTTTTTGCAGGTTATGACCGCACTGTCCTACGAGCGCCTGGTTGAGCCGAGGGCTGTGCAGAGCGCCGACGGCTCTGACAGCGCAGGATAGAGGAGCTGCAGTCTCTCTGAAGAGCAGCATGGACAGAGATGTCCGTCACTTCTGAGTGAACAACACAAACGTTCACATCACGTGCTTCTCTTCAGAAAACTGTGACAGAGGTGATCACACACATTAGTGTTAAAACCCCCCAGTATGAATTATTACGCAGTGCACAATCTCTCTGTGTTACAGACTCTCCCTTGTATGCGTATCACTGTCATAGTATCTATTATATTTTACACAAGGGGGCACCATTGCTCTCATATTGAATATTCCTGCTCTGCAATTGAGGATGAAAGGCATTGGTTTTGAACTGAACTATTTATATTCACTTGATGAAAAGATAAGTGAGCAGGTATTTACCATGTGTCCCACATACCAGAATTTACATTTCTTGTCCCAAATCTTTCTTAAAAAAAAAAACAAAAAAAAACTTTCTCTGAAAATAAAACAATTGACATATTGAGTGCAGAAGTGAGGCTGTCAACATCTGAGCAGCTCCTCGTCAGTGAAGCTGCGAGAAGAAGAGGGTCGGATAAAGTGAAGCTTTATGATATTTTGTGCAGGTTTATTGTTGAAACAGAACTTTGACATCTGCATCTATTCCTCCATATTTTATGTGCAAATGAGACGCTTGTGAATTAAAAATAAATTTCGTGGAAAAAAAAAAGAACGTTGATTTGCATTCTTTATTTTTTACTTTTTAATTTCAGGGTTTAAATTCCAATTGCTTGTGTTTATAATTAAGAACACGGCACGGTGTGAGTAGTGTGTAGTCAGCTGTTCTCACTTACATTCTCCTCTAGGATGTGCTATATCCTGCACATCAGCATCTAAGAGGAAAATGCTGTAACCAACATCAAGGTATCGTAGATTCCCTTTGTACCGATCAACATGGCTTTGGCCAATCTTTGTTTTTGCATAATTGCAGATAAGGCTCAGTAACCTTTCCAGTTTTCTACACTCAACATGTGATATTTGGCTTTTCTTAAGGCTTTTTGACTGAAATGGAAATTCTAATATCCGTGATTCAAGAGCATAATATATATATGAGTGCTTTCTTGCCCTGCTTAGCGTTTTCAGGTGGCTACTTGACATTTTAAGGTAGATAACAGAGGGCACAGAATCGGGTCAACCAGGAATTTACTCTCTTTGAACTGATGTGCTTTTTCTGCATGATTCCTGCTGCCCTGTTGCTGTTGTTGTTGACTCTTAAAAGTGCATTTGAAGCTGCATTTATTCTCTATGAAATTATTAAACACACATCAATTGAAAAAGAAAAGTAACATTTCCAAAGTTTGGCAGATATAAGGAGCTGATAAGCTCACTTCATTTGAGTGTTTTTAACCACACTTATGCAAATTTGTGTAAAGTGCAAGATAAAATGATGGAAAAAGACAGGGACAGCGATTTCACTGCAACATTTTTAAGTTCAATGAGCACCTCGGGTGTTTTTATTGCTTAGGTCAGATACTCTCCTGATTCGAAGGTTGCTAAATCCTGATTGTTTCTGTGACATTATACTTTCTTACCTTGAATCATTAAGCCGAGCACAGGAACACATAGAGAAATCTGCTATGAGAAGTATTGAAAGTTGTACAGATGGAACATTGTGATAGTAAAAGGCTTTGTTGTCAAAACTGTTTTCAGGCTTCCAAGCGACTGCATTAACTCTGTGTTATTATATAACAATTAAAAGCCTTTGAAAGGCACCAGAATAAGAGACAAACCCCGTCTGCTTTCATACACAAACTGTCTGGATCAGTGCAGTCAACTATGTTCCAACTCTGGATCAGCCAGCAGTGGCACACAACTCCCCAAGGACATAAACAGACAAGTCATAGGCCTTGGGCTTTTGTGTTATATATACCAAAGGTTAGCACAGATGTGCATGTTATGCGAATTTAAAGAGACACAGAATAACCATTTGATGCATGAATCAACAATTATTTCTGCGATCGGTGGAAGGGAGGTGGTTTGTGAGGAGGACACTAAGACGATAACGTGATGTTATGTAATTGTGTTTGCTCTGGTGAAGCTGCCTCTGGAACAGGTGAAGGTAGATGTTGTAATACTACATGGTTTTGAATGGCTTCCTAAAAACATCTTAGTAGCTGTGACATTAGTTAGTGTTTTCAGAATGTGCAGATTATAGATTATTATTTTATACACCGATGACACATTTCTTATGATTGAAATGGAGGATAAAGTGTTACAAGCTGAATGAATGAATGAATTGAGATGCAGGTCTCAGTGTAATGGATCTATTTTATGTAATGCAAAAAGCACTGTACCATTTGACACATTTAAATTCAAATGTACCTTTTAATCTCAATAATGTGGACGTTATTTCTGTGGGAACTCGCCTCCAGGTCATCCTAGGCTGTAGCATGTCACTCCTCCACAGAACTAGTTTATTGCTGCTTAAGCATCTCGGTTTGTAGCCTTGGTGCTAATAGCAGTAGCGCTAGCTGCAGCAGGAAGTCCTCTTCATCAGGGCCTTTATTGGATCGCAGCTCCTCGCCTTGTCTTATCATTTTCATGTTGTTCATATTTAATGCAGCACAGCTCATGCTGGTAAAATGTCAACTTAAAGTCTCTCGGGTGAGGTTGAAACTTAAAGTCTTATTTAGTCAATTTTTGCTAATGAAAACATCCACATTGTACCTGAAATATTTTTTTTATATTTTTTAACACAAATGATCGCATTTTTGAGGGAATAAATGTTGGTGAAAACGGACAAAAATGGCCTGCAAATCAGAACTGGTTAAATATTTTGTAAAATAAGTTAAATACGTAAAAGTGGCGCAAAGTGGCTCAGTAGCGCCCCCAAAGGTGAATGATAGTACTAGCATAATTAGCATAAAGAAAATATTTGATCATGCAAAAAATACAATATCTTTTCTGTGAATAAACAAATTAACAAATTGAACTTAAGTGTCCCTTGTAAGATATTGGACAATGAATAATGAACAGTGCGCTGCATGTTTCTTTAGGCTTTAAACAATCTCCTGTCCATGCAGTATTAGGTTAATCAGCTCCATCCACTTTTTTTTATCTGAAGAAAATTCACCAGTGGCTTTTTTCTTTTTCTTTTTTTTATGCTTAAAAGGCAAAATGACAAAGATAAAGGTAATTGGTTACAAAGAGAATGACTGGAACCAATCTATAACAGTTAAGTTAGTGGCAGCACAGGAGCAGAGAGTGGCTCCTCTCCTCCTGATGGTATTAGCTGGACTGAGGATGGTTGTTAATGGGTCGTAGATGATAGATGAGTTATCGTTTGGAGACAAATTCGAAGTCAGAGTGGGGTGAAATCAGGCCAAAGATATGCTATATTCATTCCATGATTAACTTTTTCTCCCTTGCTCCCGTCTATATTTTGCGCAGAGAGATTTGTCCTGACAAATCATTTATTAGAAGATTTAATTTCACAGGAATATATTTATTCAGTGTGTGGTTGTGTCTCCTTGGAGAGGGGATATTCATTTTAAAGAAATGTCTTAAATAGACGGCGGCGCTTGGTCTCCTGCCAGCCTGGATAAAGATTTACAGTTTCACCACCATTGTTGCTGACTTAAGGCTCTGACTTCTGGATGTCATTGCGAGGGTGTGGCTCAAATCCAGTAGTGTGTGTGTGTGTGTGTGTGTTATAGTGGTTGGGGGAGTCTGAGGAACTGCTTGTCTTTCTCACTCAATGGGAGATAAATTTGTGACCAATTATGAGAAAGTTTTCTTTTATCTAATTTGTGGTATTATGTGTGTCAGCAGACATAATTGGATGAGAGTGTGAATCCACACCTTGTAGCAGTATGAGGACGGGCGACTAATGAGCTGACAGGGGAGTGGGGGGGAAACGAAGACGCGGGGACAGCATGTGCTCACGGCTCGGTATTGATGAATGCAAATCACGTTTCTTCATGTCTCCACTGCCTGAAATTCAGAAACCAAAGGAAATGGTGGGTAGGAAAATGATGTGATTTATTACATGTAATACCAGAGCTCAGGGGCTTGTCGAGTATGGTGGCTTCACTCGCTCGGCAGCTTCCCCCTGCATTAGCTCCCATCACTGTGTGTATGCACTCCACATGGCTGGCATTGCTTCAGATATATTGAATCAATTGCCTCCTCCTACACCAACCATCCACCCCCATAGTCATATATGAGCCTTATAAAATAAATGCCTCTGGGACAACCGCGAGCACCGAGCGTTTGAGGCTGCATCTCTCATTGATTGGAGCTCATTGTATTAGCAATGGAAATATATTCAGATAATTATCAGGCTCATTTAGGTATGCAGTTTGCTTATGAGAATATAGGGCTGCTTTATGATGAGAGAGAGCTTTTTATTTTTCCAGCCACAGCACCACAGAGCCTCTGAGCTAACAGTAAATTTGCTCATCAACCAGTTTTGTTCCAGTGAGAGGTAGAAATTATCCAATATTTCACGGTCTGGCCCTTTGAAGGTGGCATTGCTCAGCAAAGCTCAACGTGTTATGGAGCCGGAATGAAAAGTGTTTAGACTAACACCTTGCCTGTTCTGCCTCCTGCATGAAAAAAATATGAGGGTGGGTGGGGGGTTGGTTCTCTTCTTACTCACTGTTGTATATGACTAACTGAAGTACACAAATCAAGTAAACAACCAATCGTCACGTATCCTTTCACCCTCATTTATCCTCCCCTGGCGGTAAAAAGTCAGTGGAGCTTGTTGTCTGATGGCATTAAGGTCAAGGTTTATCTGCACTTGGACCTGTGGGAGACCATTGATCTCATTTACACCATGTGTAAAGAATATTACAAAAATGATGAGAACGTCATAGGAGGTCAGCCGGGGATCAATACTAAATCCTATCTCGTTTATAATCCTGCTGAGCGGAGAGGCTCCACGAGGCTTAGCTGCTTAGAGAAGACAGCCTTTGACAATTTACTTTAATGCTCATATGAATAAATGTAATGACACACAAGTGCTTGGAGATGATATTTTTTTATTGTCTGTTTGCAGACACTTTAGTGCTGTTTCGCTGTCAACAAATGCACTATAAATACACTGACGGATGATAGAGCCTTGACCAAACTGCACACACACACACACACACACACACACACACACACACAACTGATCAAGGAAAGTATTGACTTAGAGGCAATATGAAATTGAAATGAATTCATCAAATGTTTGTTATATCTCCTGGCAGACTGATTGTTGTCTGCTCGGCTATTTTTAAGGAGATTTTGCTGCTTCTGTGCCTTTTATACACATCTTCACATCAGGCATTAAGCCTCTCATTCTACACATCACTTTGAGGACTAACCTTTTTGCACACTCTCACCTCATTTAGTTATGACTCTGTCCGCTGATGGATGCAGGACTCAATGAGGGACGCTGTGTGCAATCAATTTTAAGGTGAATTCCAGCAGGCAGCTGCAAAGACAATCCAAAACGTCATCTCCCTCGCTCCTAAATCAAGGAATTTAACCTCTGATTTGATATGTTCCTTAGACAATTAAGCTGTGAGATTTGTTTGAAGTTGCACATTGAAAGGGGTGCTCGCCGGTTTCCAGGCTCAGGCAGCGGAGAGAGACCACAGGGGTCCAGGTTCCCAGAGCTTCCGTGTGTAATCCAGTCTAACATGCATGCAAATCTCATCTGTGCCCGCATACAATGGCCTGTCTGTGTGGAGGAGGAAGGAAGGGAGGAGGGGGGAGGCGGGGGGTGAGCTGTAAGAGTGTGTCCTCTTTGCCAGAGCATATGCCATGATAGGTCTTTGGAGACTGAGCACAGACACACTAAGGTTCACAGACTAGTCAGAGTCTTTTTATCAGGGTTGATATTTAAACATCTGCATAATTAATCCAATATCTGTGGAGCTCTCGGAGGAAAGTAAAAACACTGAATCTGCCTGTGGTAAAGAGAACATTGCAAATTCCTGACACGGCTCTGAGTGCACCACTTCTTCTCCGTAGTGTAAAAACAAAAGTTGGCAACCCACATCCCAGGGGAAATTAAAAATCTTTGTCTCATCCAGCCAATTAAATGAAATACACTTTTTTGTACATGGCTGGAGCAGGCCCCTGGAATCTATTTATGACTGTGTTGTGGTTCCCTCTTCTACTACGCTGCCCACCACAGAGAGCTTCCCTTCACTTCAGGGCTGTAGGGTTGGAGGTGTGGTTTTCTTTTTTCTTTTTTCCTCCCAGAGAACTTACTTTCCATCTGTCTTGATCATATAAATTTATAGGATTAGACTAAATTCTGTTATAGTCTCCAGCAGAGGCTCAAGTCTTTGATGTGAAACACTGGATTAGATAGTCAGGGAGCCTTTGTGTGTGTCTTCTCCAGTCTGCCAGTAGCTTTCTCCAACATATTGTGTGGGACTCTGATTCTGTATGCATGCCACGCCTCGAATTTTATTACAATTCGATAACTTTATTCTTGCGTGTGTCTTTATTCTCCCAATCTAGCACCTCTGCATTATTGGGACCCCTCTGAGGAGACCATAGCTCCGCAGGGGGCCTTCACTCCAATTTGCCATCGTTTGTCACCATTTGTTCATCCTGACAAACAAAATGTTGGCCCTTGGTCCCCTCCTCAGCTGCTCTCGTCTTCTCAAGGTTCTGTTTTTCTTTTCTCCATCTGAATAGTTTGACTGCTTGCTTGCAGGGGAGGACATGTGCTCAAAATAGATTCCTCTGTCTTAATTACCTCATTTCCTTTGACATTAATATTGTCGTGTGCTGCTGTTGCATTATTGATGGTGTGTTTGTCCTGGTGTATGAGATGTTAATTAAAAGATGAACTGGAGTTGTGGACTGTATGACAGTCTATTTGTGTGCTCTTGATGCAGTCAGATGTCTCCTCTATAGGCCCCGCCTCTTTCTATTTCAACATCTCTGTTACAGGCCCCTTGAATTTTAAGGTAATTGCATAATGCCGTTTCAAATCTGTTCAACAATGAACTGTAGCTGGACTTTCACGCAAAAGAGACCAGCTGGGCCGAGCACTCACAAACAAGGTCAAGATGTTTGAGGCTGATATGAGCTTCTGTAGGCATGGAAACCATCTCTGCTGCCAGTGAGCTGATGATGATGATTTCCAACCTCGTATCTCGCGCTAACATCTCAGCTGGTGTACCAGGCAAAGTAAAACATGTTAACTTGGCCCCCAGCTCCATAAAAACACAGGAAGGTCACGCTGTTAAAAAGCTTTCTGAGGCTTCCTGGGAGAGGAGAGTCTCAGTTTGTATTGCATGCAAATGGACAGGCAGTAAACCTAAGGTGACTTCATGATGTTAACAGTAAGGAGTGAATCCAGTCTTGCATTTGGGTTTTGCCCTTCTCCACCTTCTCCACCTTCTCCACCTGTCCTCCTCCACATCTCTTTGATGTTCTCCCGCTCCAGGTTTTTAGCTGCGAGTCGCGAGATCAACCAACAGATGACGGTACTATTAGGTTGAGTGGTTGGCTGGTCAGTGAGGCCACAGTGACAAATAAGTTGGCACAGATTTACACGAGAGGTTCTCTGGCACAGAAGCCCACGTTGCTTCCTACGAGGGACGAAGAACAGATGTCTGGTTTAAAGCCACAGAATTTCTCTTGAGCTGCAAATTTTGTCTTGTTTGAAGTGAGCCCTGAGGCGTATCTCATTTCCAGTCCTTGTACCATATCATATGCATACCTTTATTCACATCTTCAAGACTCTCATTACGTTAAATGAAGAGTGTCAGATATGGAGGAAGCTATTAAGGAAAAGCAGCGAGCCCAGTGGTCTGTCGTAATTGGAGACACTAGTGCTGAGATGAGCTTTTTATTACCAATACCAGAGTAAACACTGACCTTGTTGTTTTCCTGTTTATGGCCTTGAGGCTGGATTTAGTCTCCTGTTATGATTCATAGAAAAATAATAGTTACAACATAAATTATTAATACTGCATGTTGGCACTTGCCCAAAAGAACAAGGAAAATGCATTTAAAGGATTACCGTATATGAAAATCAACAAGTGCACAGGTAATATGTGCTTCATTTAAAATCTCATCTGACCTCTGGCATAAACAAGGCATTTTCACCCAGAGAAGTGTCGAGCACTGAATATTTTCTCTTTCCTGGACCATTGTCTGTAAACACGAGAGATAGTCGTGTATGCCTGGCACCAACAGTCACATCATTTTCAAAATCCCTTTTTTCTGTTTCATTCTCAAACTTAGTTTGAATATTAGTAGGTCATTTTGACCATATCTTCATGCCTAAACGCGTTGCCTTGCTGCGATGAGATTAGAGTTTAGTGAGCATATACAGTAGCTTTGTTATTGTCAACAAATGTTATGAAAAGAAACCAGGATGGAATTGATCATGTTAACAGTTATCTAAAGCCTGGCGCAGTATACTTAATTCCTCTATAGACATATTAAGCTATTAAAACCACATCAGAGAGCAACACTGTTTCACTGAGCGGCGTGATTCATCATCACAATCAACATGGGCACTGGAGTTTGATTTGAGTCATTCCCACGTACACCATCGTGCCTGCTCCTGTAAGAACTCACCAGGGCACCAAATGTCTGTAAGTCCACCTCTAAAAATAATCCTTACTAAAAGCACCAAGCACTATTTACTTTAGCTTCACTAATATCACTTTGGAAACAAGTGACGCCTGAAAAGAACCTGTGTACACGGTTTGTTATCGGAACATGTTACACGGTTGCAATGTGCATGAGAACAGTCTTGGTGAACCCTGGTGTGAGTCGCTTACTGTGGGAAAATGCAAATGGACCAAAGAGAGGAAGTGAGGATAGCTCACTGTCTCACCTTCTTGTGAAAAAAACAATTAGGTTTGCACGAATTAGGTGTTGATACGTATTAATGCACATTTTTAAGTGGTTATACGGTAATCTTGCCTGGTATACAGTATGCCATGTACCTGTGTATCACATAGACTACACTTGCACTTATCCGATTGCAATCTGATCACAGAAAACACATTTTAATGCCAGGTGTAAAAGAGTAAAAGAGGCCACAGTGTAGTCTGTAGTCTGTGTTTTTAGAAACATTGGCAACCACACTTTACAATGTTTAGAAATGGGATTGCAGTAAACCTTCTCAAGTATTCAAACCATGATGCTCAGAATTAAAGTAATCATTCCATATGAATCTGCTACACTGATGTTTAAATTATTGATTTCACCAGCAAATTAGTTTCATTTGGAAGGAGATACTTTTTTCACTCCTCAGTTCATGGTTAAGTTTTTTGACATTGAAACCCACTCAGGGGAAATAATGTGAAAATATCTCCATTTTCTCTTTCCCTGCCTCCACAGGGAGGTCAAAGGTCACAGTCTGTTTGGGTTCAGTGTTCTCCGTTCCAACGCAGGAATGAATATGGCTCTTCTGGTTCAAAGTTTTTTGTTTTTTTTCCCACCATACTTCTGTCACTGCCACAATATTAATATGCCATTAGTTGATGTGATGCTTGTGAAAATGAACAACAGAAAAAAGAAACTTCTGGAATAATGAGCACCCAAATTAACAGCCTGTTGATATGCTGGTGTGCATTAATGTACAATTTCTGTATAAACAAACTCATGTTGTAGGCTTGCACAAATGCTAATACTGTAAATAAATACACAACATTTACTAATGTTTAACAGGCGATAAACACTGACATCAGTGTAACTGTGCAATCAACCACTGTGGTATTAAACCCTTCCAAGTTGATGTAACTGAGATATGAACGCCTTCATTTCATAAACATCCACCAGTTTCTAATCAAATCCCTTTCATCAAGAGCTCATCTTGTTGTTACAAACTATGTTAATGTGTGAGCAGAGGATTCAACAGTGTGGTTGCAATCAGCACACACTTCCATTACTGTATGTTAGAAAATAATGGGAAGGCACAGCGGTGGAAAACATGACGTCTGTGATCCAGCACTGGGAGAGACCTCCTGGGTAATTAAATCAAGTGTGCATTTCACTTCCCTAAACTCCCCGTATCTGGTTCTGATCGCACGGCGGCTGCTGGTGACCTGGACAGGACGCTTTGAAACGTAATGCGAATTTAAATTTGCGGAATTAGATTTAAATCTGATCCTTGTTGCAGTCACTGGCATTCAGAAAAGGAAATCATGCAAGTTAAGGTGTGCGTTTTGTTTTGAAGGCCAATTTATGGTATTTTGTTTGTCATATAACTGGCAACTGCAGCTATAGGAGAGGTTTAGAAACATGTCGAACTCACTCTGCAGGGATGGAAAGCATTACACTGGGTTATGTTTTATTCCAGGTATATGTTTACCATTACAAGCGTTATAATATTACACAATAGTTACTAACATTGACTATTGACTATGAATTGTATGTACTCTACTTCAATTTATCACAAAACACCTCAAGTGACAAACAGCAAAGGCAAAACAGCGACATTGATTATAATAATAATTGACTGTATATGTGGGAAGAAAACATCATGGGGTGGTTATCTGTGTATTTTACCACATTCTACTCATAGATCCAGTGGTTTAATCATGTTGCAAATATTATTGTTATTATATAATTATTAAGGCCCCGTACAGTTTCCTTTAAATACATTTTTTTTTGCAGACCAGGGTTCGAGCCCCGGTTGGAACATGGAGTTTGCATGTTCTCCCCGTGTGTGTGTGTGGGGGTTTTCCCTGGGTTCTCCCACAGTCTAAAAACATGCACTATGGGGATTAGACAAATTGGACACTCTAAATTGACCGTGAGTGTGAGTGTGAATGGTGTTTTGTCTCTATATGTGTCCCCGTGATAGAATGGCCCTCATAAAGCGGTAGAAAATGGATGGATCGAAACTGTAGGGAGAACAACAGGCAAACAAGCGGACTTGTAGCTCCTCACATGGGTTGAGTTTCTACATATATTTAGTTGGACCCTCCCAAAATCATTCACCGTTCCATCTCTCCACACCACCAAGCCCAACCTGATAGGTCCCAGATGACATCACTATGACATCGTGGGCTTATTTCCTCAGCCTTGACCATTTTCCTCTGGCATAATTTAAAAACAAACAACACAGGAATGGTCCCTCAGAGGAACAGTATTGTACGTCTGTATAACAACATTACATAGTGGATTGGACTGCCATTAATCCAAGCTGACGGAAGAATCAATATAACATGACTTTATTATTAAATAAATACATGTGACTATAAGAGTCGCAGTGTTTGCGATGCTATGAGTATTTACTGTTTAAAAACAGCTTTTCTGTCTGTTTTCTTCCACTTAACTCTAACACACAACTTTATGCACACACACACACACACACTCTCACACACAAACACAGTCGAGGTCTTTATTGCTCTCTTTCAGTCTGTTCCTCTGCCTGATTGTTTATGCCAAAACCAGTCCTCCTAAAATTGGATGACAAAATCTGAACTCCTGCCAGCGCTTTGATGACGTGATGAAAACCAGTTTCTTAAAAATCGGTTCAAGTGAAAGAAAGAACATTTCCAAAGAGAAACATCTGTCGCCGTAACATGAGTAGTAGTATACGCACTGTAAATAATTCAAACTGTTTAATTATGCCCATAAATGTGGATTCAAATGTTTCCTGACATGTTGCAAATTGGAATTAGTCTTATTACGGTGGAATAGATTGTCGTGCATTATTGTGTTTTGTGAAAAATGCAGTGCAGTTTTTTTTGGTGGTCGATTAGATTAATAACCATCTGACCTCACTTAAGATGTCAACAGCTGCATGACGGGTGCGTGCACGAAATAATGAATATTAAAGGGATGATTGTTTAGAGTTCAGAAATCAACCTGAGGCAAAATTCTGCCTTATTCCTGACACAACACGCTGCGTGCCAAATTTAATTCATCGTTTGTCATTTAAGTCTGGTTCGAGTGCCAAATCACCGAGGGGAATACGACGCTGCCACAAAAGACGCCGTAAAAATAATAAACTGTGGCAAAAATGCCATGACGATGATGATGATGATCATGATCGGCATTTGTCATACGAGAGAATCATGAAAACATATGTCAGTACAACATCTGTGACACAATGAAGGAAACAAATGAAATCTGGGCAGAACACATGCTGAAACAAAGCACACGGGGCTGATTCAAAACATTTTCACAAATTTATGTTCATTGAACAGGAAGCCTTTGCACTGCACTGCGTTTACTTTGCCTACCGGCTGTATAGTTTACTCTTGGGGGTGGTGGTTGGTGGGGAGTGGGGGGGGTGGGTGGGAATTATATTTTCATTTACATAGCAGAAAATCTAATTTACATGTTTTGGCAAAGTCAGCTTTCCAGTTTAATGTGTTCATTTATATAGCTGCGGTCTGGCTCAGATCCAGGAATCATGTTTACTGTACGACATATGGACAAAACTGGCAAATGATGCTGCAGAAACGCACGGTGCAGCTCTATAGCTTTATTTAAAGACAGAAGAACGCACCAGAGGCAGCTGGGGGTGTCGTAATACATTTACCTGCTCACTGTAACCTTCAAACCACCAAAGCAGCCTACAGGTGCATCCCACCACTGTATTCATCCATCCATCTTCTACCTCTTTAGCCTCCACATGAGGGTTACAGGGGGAGCTGTGCCAATCTCAGCTGCCAATAGGGCAAAAGGTAGGATCACACCCTGGACCGGTCGCCAGTCCATCACAGAGACAAACAGTCATCCACTCACACATTCACAGACAGTTTTTAGACAGTGGGAGGAAACCCACGCACACATGTGGAGAACACTTAGATTAACATACTTCTCAGAGTTTGTCTGATATTGATTTTCCATAAAAAGTATAAAACTTCCACATTAAAATGAAACTGAACACTTTGACACCTAACCCTCAAAATGTCCGCCTGGACATTGCCCATTTTTCCAGAATAACTTTCAATACATTGCAATTATTCAGAATTTACTGCATGTTAAAATGGTGTATAAACCATTTCAAATGAAAAAAAGAAAAAGTTTTATTTAGAAAAAACACTGTAGTTATACACGAACACCAGATTTTGCATGTTATTTAAATATTTAAAATAACATTTAAGTTTTATCTCAATGTCCAAAAACAGGCCAAACATGGAAACTATGTCCAGGCGTTTTTCCCACTCAATCCTCTCTGGTGACAAAGACGATGATTACCATAATAACCACATATTGGTTTTGACGTGCAACTTCTCAGCTTTCGGAAACCTTTGGAATTTTTCCGATTGCACAAACCGTCACATAATTACGATAAAAGTGCGCTGTTAAAGGGTTAAACACTTCATTAAGTATCATATATGATATTCATATACTACTCATGTTATGACAGTGTTTCCCATACCTTTAATATCAGGACCCACTACTTAAGTGAAGATAACATTTCGTAAGTTACAGAAATGCTACAGACCCACAGTACTTAATATTTGTGCACCCCTGACAGGAAATACGTCACCTTTCACCAACTTTAGACAATTTTTATTACCACATTTTACTCACTGTGTAATATTTATAATCAGTGAAAGTCTGTGATTCTTCTGTATGTGAGACAGGCCTGGGTGGCGCCCTCGCGTCCACTACTGACGAGTTGCCACCGAGATAAATTAAATCATTTCTTAATGAAAATCTTGGATGCTTTTTGTAGTGCCTCTGCATCACATTTGCAGGACACGTTGTCCTGACGTTGTCCTCTCCTTCATTCTGAATCTCCCACCCTCACAACTTTTCATCATCCTTACAAATCTCCCAGTGTGCTAACAAGCCGCTACACTCACTGAGTGAACAGACGGAGCTCAGGGGGGAAGAGGAGGATCACAGAGACTTGCAGCTCTTGGGTTGGTGTGTGTGCTCAGGGATCCGCATGTTGTTTTTTTTCCTACATACAGCTGGGGCTCAATTAGTGTCCATTTTTACTAATTAAGTAGACTCTGCCTGAATCAGTGGTGCAAAAACTAGCATTGTCAAATCATATGCTGTATCCGGCTGGAGGCCCTTGAGGCTGGCTGGAGGCCCTTCTACTGTACAGTGCTCTTCCTCTTCCTCTTCCTCTTCCTCATCATGTGTTCACAAATGAAGAGGGGAAATCAAGTATTCCCAGAAGTTTTCAAAAGCTAGTGTTTCTGCCAGTCTTGTTTACTCTAAATCCTGCTCTGCAATAAATGTAGTTTTTAGGAACGAGTTCAGAAACAGCAGGCGAGTTGATATTTAATTTGCCTGCTTATTTGATCTTGTTGCTTTCAAACTGGTGCCCTTGATGTTGGATGTCTACTTCTGCACGTAGCAGAATGCTAAAGCCCAGCTAAAGGCACAGAAGTGCAGTTTTGTGCACACTCTCCAAACAATGTGAAGCAGAGCAAGCTTGGCACAGCAGATAAATCCTAAAGGACTTGAAGAAGAGACCCACAGTCACAGGCATTTACAGTGTGAAAATACCCTCACTGGTGTCTGAAGTTAACACTTTGTAGTATGATTTGTGTTAAATTGCTCCCACAGAGAGAATTGGGACTGTCAATCTCTACACACCATCTGCGTATGGTATTAATTTCCCAGACAAGACGACGATCCTTCTGCAGAAGGGTCAGACTTCTCCAAAATGATCTGTCAACCCCTTCATCCCCTGTCGCACTCTTATCAATGCTGCACACTTCCCTCTCCTCTGTTGCCATGGCTACATTTTGGCAGGGATGAGCACTATCAAAAGCGCTGTGGAGTTTAGCGAAGACTCCTCTCCACACTTACCTCTGTTGTGTTGCTCTAATCCCTTCCTTTTGATCTCCCTCTGATGGAGACATTAAACCTGGAGGAATTCAGGATGTAGCTCATAAAACCGTACGCTACTATTTGACTGGCTGAGACGTCGATTCTCTCCGAAACTGATCCTGTGGTCCGACTGTGCTGCTCTCTTCCAGCTAACAGTTATCACCTCATTATCTGCAGTCCACAGACAGGGAACCTCTCACAGCCGGGAGCAAGGCTTTCTTCTACTGCACAAAAACTCAGCAAAATTTCCAGTTCAGCAACACAGGCAGCACTCTTTCCTGCCAAATTATGGCTTTAAAACACTTTGTAGACTTTTCAAAAAAAAAGAAAAAGCCAGACATTTAGATTTAACTTATAATGACTCAGAGCTGAAAGTACATACAGACAATGCTCTCTCATGTTGAGCAGGTTTTGTCCTAAATCACTACTAAATGATGTCCTTCCTTTACCATTTATTTGAATGTTTGTGTTCTTTATCTAGTGCACAGTAATTCTTTTGGGTCTCAAAGGATAGAGAGTGGACATTTTGGAAAAGTAGACATGCACTACTCCACAGAGGCTAAATAAATAGTTGTGGTCAGCAATAATTAAAAAAAACAACTAATGAGACTGTACTGTATAAGTGAGATCTTAATTACAACAAACTACGACTTAATTCCATGACTTAAATCAAAGGTTACACTGACAAGAAACATTTAGCAGGATAACATTTGCACTTGAATTGGCTGTTAAATAATCCAATATAATAATAATGAATGTGAAAAAGTCATACGGAAATATATGGTCCAAAATGTGAAAAATAAGTCATAGATTAGTATGTTTTGTCGTCCAAAATGTGACAAAAAGTCATAGGTTAGTATGTGGTCCAAAATGTGAAAAAAGTCAGACTTAGTTTGTAGTCCAAATTGTGACAAAAAAGTAATAGGTTAGTATGTCGTCCAAAATCACTCAAAAAAGTCATAGTATAGTATGTCGTCCAAAACGTGATAAAAAAGTCATGCTTTAGTATGTCATCTAATATTTGACAAAAAAGTCATACTTTAGTATGTCGTCCAAATTGTGACAAAAATTCATACATTAGTATGTCGTCCAAAAAAGCTCAAAAAGTCATAGTATAGTATGTCGTCCAAAATCACTCAAAAAAGTCATAATAGTATTAACAACGGGATTTGAACCAGTGCCTCTTAAGAATAACTAATGCAATGGCAGCATCACAAACCACTCAGCCACTGGAAACAGTAGGGTATGTAGTTCAAAATGAGTGAAAAAAGTCATAGTATAGTATGTCGTCCAAAAATACCCAAAAATGTCATAGTACAGTATGTCATCCAAAATCACTCAAAAAAGTCATAGTATAGTATGTCGTCCAAAATGTTTATGATTTCACAAAAAAGTCATAGGTTAGTCTGTCGTCCAAAATGTGACAAAAAAAATTATAGTATGTCGTTCAAAATGTGACAAAAAGTCATACTTTAGTATATCGTCCAAAATGAGACTAAGACGTAAAATACATGAAAAATAATATAATGCATTTGCTCTGAATACTGGCTCTAATCGAACGTTGCACCCGTGCTTCCAATTTCACTGTGCACATGATTAGATTATTTATATGGGCAAAGGCTGCACCCTACAGTTGTTATCTTGTTACAGCAGCAGACAAACTAACGCTTTGTAACACTGAAGGCAGCGCACTAAACCAAAAGTTACACTCTGTATTTCCCTTTGATGCCAACACAACAATCTTCCACTGTAAGCAGCCAATCACAAGACACTGGAACACCTTCAGTGCAAACAGGCTTTTAAAAAATGAAAACAAATGCGTAAGCTAATCTACACGTTTTGAGTTGTAGTTACGTGCTAATGTGGACAGAACAACGGCAGACATCAGAAAATCTCACAGTTGGACATCCACAGATTCAGCCTCAGGATGAGAAAAGCTCACCGCTCAAAATGTACATTTAACACCATGTATTTGACTCTTGTTTCCCCGGACAATAATAGCAGCATGATACCAGCTTTGATGAAATGATATGCATAAGAAGGAATGCAGTTTTTTTTGTTTTTGCTTGTTTTTTTCCCTTAAATGGCAAAATTCCCTTATGGAAACTGCGAACTGAAGGAAGGCACCATCATGAACTAACCACCTCTGTTCAGTTAAACCTCAGCTTCAAAGAATGATGAATGATTCTGATGTTTTTACCCTTTAGTGAGACAACGATCAGTATGATGAGGGTGTGAAGTCAAAGGAGGACATGTGGTGTGTGTGTGTGTATGTATGTGTGTGCTTTTCATGTGTCACCGGTTTGTATCAGGCAGGAGGGAAACACTCATTCACCTGTGAGTGTGTTTGTCTTGAAAGGGTGAGTCCATGTTCATACTGCAGGGGGAGCAGTGTTGGTTTTTTTGGGGGGGGAGGAGGGGGAGAGACGTTGTGTCTTTTAGATTATAAGAACTGCTTATATATACTGTATACACACACACGCGCACGTCTGTGTTACGGGTTGTGTGTCCAGAGTGTGACGGTGCGGTCAGCAGAGGAGGAGAGGAAGGACAGGTCTTCTGTGTGCCATCGACACTGAATCACCTTGTCGCCATGCTCTCCCACCACGGTCAGAGGCAGCTGTTTGGTCAGGTCACCTAAACACACACACACACACACACACACAGGGATCACAACTCAATGAGACAGATCAGACAACAGTTTCTCTCCTGACACTACAGGTGTGGCAGCATCACTGGCTTAGACCCTCAATTCAAACTAATGTAGCTACTATGGTGTTAACAATGTACTGTGTAACTTTTAATGATTTTTTTGTTATTATTATTATTATTATTATTATTAGTCTGCCTCTGTTAAGTCTTCATGAACAGAAACAGTGTAATGTTATCTGCACGCTATGTCCAGGGTGGAACACATGGGATGGCGTTATGCAAGTAGGGTACAAAATAATGTAACTGTATTCCGCTATAGTTACAGGTAAAAAAGATTTCATTAGTAGGATTACAATTAAAATACATAATGATATACGCCCTCTGTTTTCCTCTTCCCAGCCTCGCGTCACACTCCTTTCTCCCTTTAATTTTCTCTTGTCTTTATTTGCATTTGTATTGTACGGTAATCCATGAGTAACGGAAAGTAATCAAGTCATATTACTTTAATAGGAAGTAAGACTCATATCAAGAAACTACGTTGGTCGACAGAAGAAGCATCTGGCTGTTGCTCATCACCGATCTTAGTAACACAAAAGAGTATTTGTACTTCCCCCAGGATGGGATCCTAGTCCAGTGTTTAAACCCTGACCTCCCACTCCTCGGGTAAACACCTCTAAGCACTAAGCCACCTAGGTGTAAAATAAAGACGTTAATAGTGGATAAATTCACTTCAGGTACAGAAAACGTACCTTGGAGGTTGGTGACCATGACCTTTGTGTCGTAGGAGCCAGTGAGCAGATAGTGTGCTCCTGGGGAAAACCGAACAGACCGGACATCGCTGCTGTGTGGCCGGTACACCTGGACGATACGTCCTCCTCTGATGTCATACAGCATGCATGCGCTGTCCTCTTGCCCTGTTGCCAAGAGACGGCTACTTGGATCTATGGCTACCGAGGCAACAGGACTGCCTGTGGAGTGAAACACGACAGTACATCTCTTGAAACAGTGATTCTAAAAGTGTCGGCTGCAGCCCCCTAGTGGGCCATGGAGCTAGTGCAGGTGGGTTGTGAGAAACAGGCTTTTATTTTCAAGTTTTCAATAACATAAATTTATAAAGTTAAGTTAATTTAACTTGATTGATGTCCATCCAGCTAAATCTCAAGTCAAGAGAAAAAAACAAAGCTTTTATATACTTGTTATAATGAATGTTATTTTCTGCTCTAGAAGGATAAGGCCGTTACATGTGGAGGTGAACGTGATGACACACAGGGCTTCAACTATACCTGAGCCATGGAAAGCAGTCCCCACGACTCGAACACAGCTGGGGACTCTGAGGTCCCAGAAACGCACCGTCTTGTCTTGGGAGCCAGAGGCGATCATACAGCTTCCCCACGTGTAGAGAGACAGAATGTGACCTGGCAGCAACACACAGCAGACACATTTCGCTGGTAATGTTTCCGTCTTTGTCTCTGAATGCAGACGGACAGCGAGAGGGACAAAGCAAACGTTGTGTACCTGTGTGTCCGCTGAGGGCATGCAGACCCTGTCCCCGCTGACAGTCAGTCGTGTAGATGTTACAGTCTCCTGCTCCGGCGCTGATCAAGATGGCTCCTCCACTTTCTGGACCCTCCATGAAGGCCAGGTCTCTGATGGTGCCGTCGTGCATGCTGAACTCCAGGTCCGGGCCTGAGACACGAACAGCAATGACAAATCTGACGGCAACAAACACAGACGTGATCGTGCGGTCGCGTATGACGACGCTCACCTGTGGCGTTGCACGTTTCTGCGTTAAATGGTAGCACCTTGACATATTTGTCATTCGAGCCTGTGGCTAACAGCTGCCCACAGTGGCTCCAGGCCACACAGTAGATGGAGCCTTTGTGGTGTTTGTTCCTCTTGAAGCGGACGACCGGCGGATTTGTTGGATTGCTGCAGACAAGAGGAGAGAAGAGGATTGTAATTGTAATCACTATTTCAGATCTTCAGCTGCAGGTATCCTACAAGTCATACTGTATATGTAAGCTTGAGAATAGAAGGTCTACTCATGATCGGAAAAACAATACGGTTGGACATGGGTGTTAGGCTCACTGCCCATAGATCACCTTGTGTCCAGTGTCTCGGGATAAGCGCACACGCGTAGAGTTTTGGAGTTGGATCCCACAGCATACAGAGATCCAGACGGGTGAAAGGCAACGGCACGGACGGCCTGAGTATCCTCCAAAGTGTGCACGGGCACAAAGAGACTTTTTGGCTTGTCACTCTGAAAACAAACCCACATACGAAAACACCTTAACAAGCGGATGACGTGTAATTTGGCGCATAATCTCATCTGAGCTTTTCTACCCGATTTAATCTGCTTCCTCGTGATGCCAGTGTGACATCTCCACCGTTAGCGTGACCCTGTATCTTCTTGTGTGATGAACACAAACAGATGTGATCAATCACAGGAGCTCAGAGGCGGACAAACGACAACCGCTCCGGACCATAGTTCACAAGAGACGGGTTGTGTTGATGCTCATTTTTTTGAGGCACGAGGAAACAGGATATAATTGCATTACTGAAATTACTGGAGGGCTGAAGAGGGAACCACATTTCAAATTTCACTTGGCGCTCTTTATTTACTTATTATTATCATTTACGCCTTTTTATCGCTCTGTGTTCCTACAGCTTATCTCACTGGACGATTTCTCCCAAAATTTAATTTTATAGTGAACAGAAAAATGCATAAATGCACATTTTCTTTTACCAAATTTTCTAAAATTCAGTTGAAATTAGCAACACATTTCCAGAGTAATGACAAGTGTTATTGATAATAATAATGATAAGTAGGGATGGCACAATACCACTTCTTCGTGTCCTAGAGTATGTACAGTATGTAAAAACATAACTCTTCACCTTTCTAACAAATAAAAAATAAAAAAGCCCAGAGCATGACTCAGCTAAAATGCAGCTTCTGATTGTTATCTCGAATTTTTACAGTCTGCATAGTAAAGCTTGCGATATATAGGACTTTTGGATTGTGTTGAATTTGAAATTTTTTTCTGTCCAATACTGAGTATCGCCTCAGCTCATCCCTGATAATAAGGACTGTGGATAAACAGTCATCTTTAGGTTCATAATTCTGCAAAGCTAAATAATTAAATGCAGGTCGCTGTACGACTTGTTTACAGCAGGCCTCACCAAAGTGTTGGAACATTTCATTTGCTGCCACTTGTATTATTGCTGCTGTGTTAACGTGTGCATCCATACCTCTTTACTCCGGGTGAGGGAGCCTGGAGAGTCGTCTTTCTGTTTCTGATCGCTGCCAACAAACAGAAAAAAACTCTTATCATCTGATCATCGTCCCATGATGTGACACAAACTTGCAGAGCACAGCTACCTCTGAGAGACAACAGGGGACTCGTCTGGAGGGGGGACTGTGCGCCCCCCCAATGCGCGCTGTGGCGTGCTGCTGAGCACCCCTCCCCCTTGGGTCTGTCTTTGTTCCGGAGTCACAGCCGGAGGGTTGTTATTGTCTTCAGGGGCGGGGATGTTCCCATTGCCATTACACTGCTGGGCCAATGATTTCACCTCCTCTCCTAAATTCTCCATCCCCACATTCAGCTCCTCCAGCTTCTGAATGGACCTGAGTACAAAATATACGAGCACGATTAACTGCCTTTCTTTCAGCCTTTGCCCGTGTTTCTGTCTTTTCCAAAGGGTTCAATTTTGTATTTTTAACAGGAAGAAACTACCACACTTTTCATTCCACTTCTGTACTGGCTGATCGGGTGGACGGGCTAGTTAAATCGAATTAGGGCCACAAACACAGGGCAAAGGAAATATAATAATGTCACTGTGCACCGCTTCCCATATAAATAATGCAGAGGTTTAAGAGACGAGGAGTTGTAGGGGAAAACGAGGTATGGGGGCGACTCCTATGGGACAAATCAAAAAGCCTTTGTCCTGCTGAGAGAGAGAGAGAGAGAGAGAGAGAGAGAGAGAGAAAAACAGCAAATCCTCATCTGCCACGTTGTTGAATGTTAATGAACTTGTGTGGTTTCACAGTATGTTGAAGTTATTTTACAGAGGAGACGATGGTTCAATGTGACGCGAGGTCACTCACAGATGAGGCAGTGAGGACTGAGGGCAGGTTTTGGGGGAGGTGCGTGTCATGCAGAAAAGGCCACATGGGACTCATTAGTATCACAGCTTAACACGTCTAGTTGTCCTCGTGTGACAGCTGCTCCTCCATTGTGTGAAGACAAGAAAGGCAATAATTCACTGGTTTCATTCGGTCAAAATGCAATAGATCTACTCTGACAAGAACTTTGCCTTAGAGCTTAACACGTGTTAAATTCCCGATGTGAGTATGTGCACGCTCTATCCGACAGGGTGAGACTTCTCATTGTGTCCGTACCTGTTGAGGAACTTCTCGGTGAGGCTGTGCTGCATGTCGCTGGGCGGCGGCTCCTGCTGGACTCCTCCCTCCAGCAGCATCTGCTGATACATCTGCCTCTGCTGCTGCTTCTGCTCCAGGTGCTGCTGCACGCGAAGACGCTGGCGGTAAAACTCCTCATACTTCTCAGTAGAGTCACGGAGCTGAAGAGTAAACACAAAACCAGTGACCCATGAAAACATTACAAGGACTAACCTTTTTTTCCCTACTTTAGATCAGATTTTCACCAAAAAACAGTGTGAATATTATTTTATCTCCTATTGTTAAAAACTGCTCTGTTCTCTGCTGCTTTTACTTTATCACAATCCCATACTGCACCATTTCCTGCCATATCTTTGTATTTTTTATTAGCATGCTCACGTTTCTTATAACTGTTATGCATGGGTGATTGCAGGATCCCCAAGGACCTCCTCTACAGGGAGCTGGTGCAGGGTAAACACACCACAGGCAGACTCTGCCTGCGTTGCAAAGGCGTCTGCAAGAGAGACCTGAAGGCCCTGAACATCAATCTCGACACCTGGGAGACCACAGCATCGAAACGACCAGCTTGGAGGCAGAGTGTTCAGAAAAGCCTAGCCACACTCACAGGAACACTAGCCCAGAGGCAGAGGAGGACGGCCCAAAACCAGGCAGACAGGCAAGTATCTGAGTCCACCTGCATCAGGTGTGGAAGGGACTGTCATGGTGTGTGTCCTCGAGTGCAACTCTGTTAGACAGATGCCTATATATGTTTTTTTTTTAAATATTTTAAACTAATTCTGTTGCTTCGCTCAACATTTTGCTCCCTCTTTAAATTTAAATTTAGAACAACAACAAATGTTTGCACACAGGTAAGCGGGTTAAAAGTCCACTACCAAGTCAGCACAGTGATCGTTTTGTTCTTCTGTTGGTTCAGATATTTGAGGGGGAAAGAGGGTGAGACTGAAAGCCAAGGACAGGTCACTTCCCCTCTCTGTCCTCTGCTTCCTGCTTTGACAATCTGATGAGAACGGATCTATGATTATGGGAGGGAGACTGGCAGTGTGCCAGTGCTGAGGAAAAAAACAAAAAAAAAAACGGATAGAGGCCAGAGAGAAAAACAAAAAAAGCTAGGGCAGGGAATGGACAGTGGGATCACAGAGGTCTCAAAATCTGCTTTTGTTTTTTGGCTTCTTTATGTGTCTCCGTGGCGACGAGCAAGGCGGAGCAAAGCCCAAACTTCACTTCTAGGTGCACAAAGAGCCCAGAATAGACGGCATGAGCCAGACAGAAATCTACTGCGTCAACATTGTATTTACAGACACCACGAGGGCTGTAATGACTCATTTTTGTTTTTAGGCTCACCGTGTCTCGCGTTACATGTTCAGACTGACCTGGGATCAAAGCCATTTGGGGCTTGTTTTTCTACCACAAAATAAAAAATAAAAATTAGTAAATTAGTTAAGTGTCAAATACCTGTTTTGAGTACGCACTTTGTTATTTGGGAAATCAGCACCAATAGAAATGTGTTGAACTATTTCCGAATGACTAATATTATTATGAACCTTAACTAAACTCTGGAGTAATAAATCATCTCTCCATTTTCTGATTTATGGCCTTAAAGGGATTTTTGAACTGTGGCTATTTTGAAACTGCTCAGGACGACAGCAGGGGATTAACAACTCCTGTGTTCTGTGATGAAAAATGGCAGATTTTCTCTACTGGACTTGGATGCTGTGAGTGCACCTGCAGTTGATAAAGGCCGCCTCACTACAACAAAATGCAGCAAACACTTTCTTTCAATATTATAGATATTGAAAGTTAAGGGAACCCCTTGTTAAGTGGCTAAAATCTGCCTCTCCTTGTGTCCAGGTCTCAGGCTGGTTCACACAAATGGCAGCACACTCACCTAAGTCAGTGTTGATAATATATCAGTGTTTTCACACAACCAACAAAAACCTTTAAGTTGTGATGAGCCATCCTAATCATATTATTATGAAGTGCAAATCACACTGCCACCACAGAGCTATAACAAGCTGAGCCAGCAGCAGTGACTGTAATTAAGACCTGCAAGAGGAGCATGAATCAGACACATCATACTAAAACCACTCATGAGAAATGACCTATATTTAGACTGACACTTTAGGATACACCCATCAAGGAAAGTGCATCACTTGTTTCATAACATGTGTCAACAGGTCTAGCAAGTTAAAAAGCAAAGGTTAGTGACGTTTACCTCGTTTTTGTCCGCAGACTCAGCAGATGGTGCGTCCTCGCCTGGAGCCGAGTCAGGACGCAGGGTCTGAGGCTCTGAACTCATCATTTTGTCCACAGGAGTGTCCGTCCTTGATCTTCACAAAAGAACACACGCAGACAGCAACAGTGAATGCATCACATGTGACAAAGTACTGTACTTATCCACATATCATGCTCTGATTTTAGCCATAGTCAAAGACTTGGACAGAAATAAGTTCCTCTTTAAATCTGAGTCCTTACGTTTCAGGGGATTCCTCAAAAATGCTGTGGCAGTCAGAGCTCTCCATCATCAGGCTCCTGCTCAGGCTCTGCCCTGCTGCTCCAGGATAGTGGAAGTTGGCAAACGAGTGGGACATTGGAGAGACTCCTTTCCCCGGCACTATCTCCCCACCACTCGCTCTCTTGTCTTGGCCAGACAGCCCATATGACAAGCCGTCCAGTGCTGGGTTCAAAGAACGGGACATGTAGGTGTCTGCAGACTGGGGGCGGCGGAGGGGAGAGGAGGGGTATGGAGACAGTTTGCTGATAAGCGGGGTGAGGAGGTCGGCGTAGCCCGTCTTTGCGGGCTTGACCAAGCGGTCCACGTGGATGTTGAGTTGCTTCTGTTCAAAAGCGCAGGAGAAGACACTGTGGGGGAGGTTCTGCATCCAGGAGAGCATGGACAAGTCCACGTCATCACAGCCGTTACCACACAACATATCGACGCCCACGAGGACCTCGCTCTCTGTGATCTCTTCACCTGTTGCCTTGCTCTGCACACAAACAATAACAGGGACTTAACCACCAACACAAAACGCACACCAAAAAAATCTGCATTTGTGTTTAGGTTTTGCAGTTCCCACCTGGCAGAACTCCACACAGCACTCATAGAGGACGCCCTTGATAAGAAGCTGGAAGAGTCGATCCCTGCTGGCTTTGAATCCAGCCTCGCTCAACTTCCTGTCGGCTGGGATGAACTCCGCCACCATCATGCAGGCCTCCTCAAAACACTGCACCCTGGCCGTGCTCGGATTCCAATCCTGAGGCAGAGAAATCCGGCACCAAGGTAATTAACCAAAACAAAGACTGTTATGGCAGTATAATCACTGTTTTACATTGCAGGAGAGGACAGTGCAAAAAACACTCAAGTGTAAAAGTATAAAGGGATACTTAATTCCTGACTACTAAAAAAAATATTTCAAGTGCAATCTAATTAGGTTGAAATCTTGCCTTGAACTCAGCGTGGTTTGTGAGACGAGGCAGCGTGAGGAGCAGACACAGCTTGCTGTAGTCATCTTTAGAGGGACAGAACTCCTCCAGGGCATGAAGACACTTGACTGCCTCCTGCATAGTGAACTCCAGCTGAAAAACATGAAACAAATCTCAGACTGGCTTTAAGACCAACATGCACAAGAGAATAAAACAAGAACTTTTTGGTACATACTGTACATGCCAACACATTATTCACAGATCAAGCCAAACTAATGCCAGGGAATAGTCCGGTTAACAAAAGCTAACACAAAATAACACAATCTGCCTTCTCCTTTCTTTATTATCAGACAGATGGTGGGTTTTTAAGCTGGCATTGTATTAATAAACACTGCTTCTTTTGCTTTTTGTCTTTGAGACTGAGCCTTCTGTGTTTACTGCCATGACAACCAGTGATAGTCAGAGCACTGTTACAAAGACAACAAAACAGGACGGAGATTCAAGGCTGAGGATGTTTAGGAGGTTGGGAAAATGCAAAGCACAACAATCGGTTAATGTAGTGTTGGGGACTCACATGCTGTGGCTCATCTTCTGCAGACATGGCATTGTTCACGCACAGAGCCTCCAGAAACTTCTGCTTCAGGATGATGTAACGAAACCTGAGTACAGCAAAGAGCACACTTTAAAAACTTTGTCTGAGTTGTGTGACACTGTTTGTTTGTAATGGGGAGGTTACGGTCCTCATAGGGTCTGTTAAGTGTGAGTGAAATATCTAATAAATGGAAAAATAAAAGGCACAATGAAATAGACATGAACACTAACATGGGGAAACTGGTTCAGGCATTGAACTCACCTTTTTCTATCAAACTTGTCCATGCACTCCAAAGGCTGAATGAACTGCAGGACTTCATCCCACTGCCCATCCAGCACCAGTTGCCTGAGACAATTCATTTTGAAAGCACATGTGAAATTGTGTTCTCATATTTATGTTGAATATAACACTGAACCTTCTTAATAAAGTAGTGTAACATGATGCGACAGCCTGTTGGCAGCAAACACTTAAACACACTTGAAATGTAATAAATAATCTGACTGAGTGTAACTGCAGATGTCACACTTCAAGGAAGCACTGACATCTTACACTGCACTGGTGCAGTGTTACACTAACTTCAATGCAGAGGACACGATCAAAAACACTATACGGGTGCCTGGAACAGCTGCCTGTTGTTTTGTTGCCATTGTACGCAGCTTTTCAGAGCTGCCACCTGAGATGACTATAATCGGACTGTGTGCAGTGTGTCTGTTGCTTGCTGTCAACACGGTGTTAGGAAATGAGGAAATGTTTATCTAGGTTTAGGTATTTAGACTCTAAAGGATTATTAAATCCAGATGAAAACAGTAATGCAACATTACAGATGCTCCCAACTACCAGTTCAACTACCTGAGGAAGAGCATGTCGTCCGAGTAAAGCCCGTTGATGACGCCACTCTCCTTTTCTAGAGCCAGCATGCTGATATGCAATTTCCTGGAGTTGAGAAAGTCCAGGATCACCTTGATCATCTCCACCTCCTTCATATTTATGGTTTCTTCCGCTGTCATGGTGACGACGGGCTGCCACGCCAACCAGATCCATGATGCAAAACACAAATGAAAAAGCAGCATTAGAACAAGCTTCACATTCAGTCAGACTCCAGACCAGAATGAGCAAATATGGAGGCAAGCAGGGCAATTATTCAATAATACTATTACAAACCTTCAGTTGAATCATTTTATATATATATATATATATATATATATATATATATATATATATATATATATATATATATATATGTATATATGTATATCTATATATATAGATATACATATATGTGTGTATATATATATATATATGATATACAGTGTAATATATATCAGAACATCATTTTATCATATTATTATTAACATTTTTAGTTTATCTTTATATTATAAGCATATCTTTATATTTTTGATGTCAGAAAATCTTGCTTATGTTACTGTAATATTGATTTCGGCCACAACACCAGGTTCTTAGCCCAAGTTGCTGTTGAAAAAGCATCAGACATGAAGATGCTTCAACAAAGCTGGACAGGTGGTTCTGACTGAAGGACTGTGGTTAAACTGCACAGCTCCTCAACAAGCATGTGTGCATGTGTGATGCACGTGCACACATGCACTCATGCAGGAAGAACAAGATGCTCCCTCAGATTTCAATACACAGGCTGAGCAGGTTTAATCAAGAAACTTGGCCAAACCAGGCCAACACCTACTGCAGTCTCCAAAAATAAACACATTGGAGTCTATACATGTACCAAAAACTGTTAGTAACAAGGTAGAAGAAGCTATTTGACAACAGCCACTGTATGTACAGTGAATGAGTGGCACTTGGCTACAGTTTTAAGTTGATAGTACCCATAATTCAGAAGACCTCACATGGACAACAAGTCTGATGAGCGAAGCTATTTCCACACCCCTTATGTATCATGTAATGGTAATACATCTTACCTATTATCTCCTCTGCTTACAGCCTATAGAAATACTGCAATAACAGTAACTAATGCATACATGATCATCTGTAAGAGTAGTTCTCAAACCTTTAATACCAAGTACCACCTGTGAAAATATGCCAACTGATGCCAATCCCCACTGACACAGGGCGAAAGAACAAACAACTATCCACTCTCACGGTCAACTTAGATTGTCCTATTTACCTAATCCAGATTTATTCCCAGTGACAGTGAAATTAGAGGATGATGGAGCTATGTAGGATAAGGTGACTAAGGTGAATTACTATTATTTTGTTATTTGTTTCATTTTCTACACACTCAAAATTCCTCAGCTCCACTATGATCACATACCCTGCTATACACAGTTGAACAGTATTTCTGTTTTTCCTCCAAGTACCACCAGAGGATGCTTGCGTACCACTGGTGGTACACATACCACCATTTGAGAACCATGGGTCTACGCGAATGAAGTGAGCATAGATAACTCTACACCAGTATATTTAGCGTTAAAGCAGCTCACACAGTAATCCAAAACTAGCTCACACAGTAAACACTGCAGTGTTGCCTAGCTAGCATGAGGGATGGCTAGCTAATAACACTGACATTAAGCCACAAGTCACAGAGTATTAAAAGCTTAAGCTACTTGTTAGCTTTAACATGCAGTGACCAGCGAATTCAACGACAGGATTAAAGCACAAACAACAAACAGCTAGATACCGCTGGAGCTCACCCAAAGCTGGCTAATTTGACCGGTGCTGAGGAGGGGGAGCTGGAAGCTAGCATGAGAGAGGCATCATCCGCTATAGTTAGCTGGACTGGGCGGGGTGAGTGTGACAGATCCCCTCCCGTTTCAAAACAACACAAATCTGCGAATAATAATAATAACAATAATAATAATAATAATACTAATGCTCACCTTGTTTCTATAAATACATGAGATGATGACGGTGTCCGCTGTGTGTTTCCGACGCTGTCACGACAGTAAACGGCTCGGTGTTGTCTGTCTGTGCTGACTGTCTCTGAACCTCCTCTTCTTGCTGTAGCTGGATCTTTCTCTGCCTCCGCTGCGTCTGCTGCTGCTGCTGCTGGTGCCCGCCCAGCCCTGCTGCTGCCTGCAGGAGCCCAGCCTCCACCCACCCATCTAACAATCCATCCATCCCTCCATCAACACACTCACACGCAACTTCATTTCGCCAAATAATGTGACAGAGATAACGGGGTGTGAAAGGAAAAATAAATGATGGTAAACATTATTTAATGTATTATTAACATTTAAGGATATTTTAATGCTAGAAATTGAATATACTACTGTATGAGTATGTGTAAGTGCAGTGGTGTGCACAGATGTTTGGAAGATCAGGGGCAGAAAGTAAAAGGGCACCTGCTGTGCACCGGTGAGGCAGGCACCACCACAGTATATCATTTCTCATATTCTCACACACCTGTGTATACCTATCATTTACAGCACATCATCACTTTCTATCATAGAGATGTGCATTTTCTATACAACACTGAATATCATTTCCTCTAAGGACACCCTTTGGGACTCTGTCATGTGGGGACAGTAAGGAACTTCATAACACACCCTCTCTGATTTGAAGGGCACCCACAGGAAGCAAAGTTGTAAGGGCATCTGAAAGGGCACTGCATCACTTTTCTCCCCTAGAAAGACATTAATACATTTTTTAAGTTTATATTTTGCTTTATTTTTTGTCCATTATGGGAACTAGGGGGGGTCCCACCAGCTTGTTACTGTGTAAGAGTAACAACTTAAAAATTAAAAAATGGTTTTCATAGCCTTATAAGTCTTTTGTATATTTTAGGCAAAGGCATGTCTTTACAGAGGCAGCCATCTTGCACCAACATTTTTCTACAGCACCCTGAATTGAAGTAGAGGCTTAAGCCAAGAATGGAGAATGACATTTTTTCTAGTTTTCTAGTTTTTTTCTAAGCTTTTGACCCTTCACGCCCTTACTTGTTAGCTTTCATTGATGGATTATTGAGGACCTGTCTTCACCTGTTTCACCTGTAAATCATTTCAACAAGACACACACACATATGTTTTCACAACAAGTGCACACCCTCACAGACATAATGCATTCCCTAGCCCCTTACCCGAACCTTAACCATAACCTTAACTAAATGCCTGACTGTAACCCTTACCCTAAAACCAGGACCTCACCCATAAAAGCCCTTTAAAGTTTTGAGGATCAGCTAAAATGTCCTCACCTTCCAAAAATGTCTTCACTCCCTATAATTTATACACTTGTTGGTCCTTGCACAAGCCACAAATACAAGAAAACACACACACACACACACACACACACACACACACACACACACACACACACTCTGTCAAAGCAGAATTCCATTGAGACAAAAACATTGTAAAACCGCCACAGAAGAGACTTTAAACATCTACAAAGACAATAAGCATCCACATGGGACTTGAAATAACAGACTACCCATATAGTGTTGTTTTTTTTGCCTTAGTTAGTCTCTGTGTCTTGCTGTTATGTCAGAAGACAATGGAGCCTTCTGCATGTCCCACCATGTTATTCACATATCCATGCATATAAGTGAAGTTGTTTAAGTCCCTCTCTCTTGCTGTATGTTGCTCTAAGACAATGCTTCCAACACACAGCATGGCTCACTGTTTATGGTGCGTTTGTGACACAGGTATCTGTAGGCAAAAAAAAAACGGAAACTCTAGTAAATTGGCAAAATGAAAGGAGTCAATTAGCTTTTATAGCAGGTTTAACAAGTGTCTTCATTGTACAATATTGAGCTAAAAAAGTGTGCGAAAATGTGCATATGCTGTTGCTGCTCTATGTGCATACAGTGACAGGTGCCCTCTTTAACCCTGCATATTACTGGCCATATTACACCAATCTGTCACAAGATCTGACTTTATGCAAGAATAGTTTGTAGTGATATTTCTCGGAAAATCCAATGTCCCATTAAAGTCCAGCTTTTCTCCACATGAGGGTCGCCGGGGGCGCTGGCGCCAATCACATAGAGCGAAAGGCGGGGTTCACTCTGGACAGGTCGCCACTCTCACTCTCACACTCACACATACCGTCAATTTAGAGTGTCCAATTTGCCTAAAAAAACAACACTCACACTGGGAGAACATGCAAACTCCATGCACAAGGTCCTTGTTCTGACCAAAAATAAGAATAAGAGCAGATGAATAAGTTGAGGCAGAAATATGAACTGAGACACCATGAGGACTGTTGATAGCTGGCATTTTAATAAAGCTCAAAGTAATAAAAAAACAATTCCATATTTAGTTAACTGAAAAGAAAATAAACTCAGAGTTGAAAAAGAAAATTATGATTTTTTTTTTGAAAAAGTATACTAATAGATTTCATACATACAACACCGCAACAAAGCCTCATGAAGACTTTATAGACCCTCACACTTCTCTCACTGCACATCCTTTCTCTGCTTCATCAGCACACACCTCCAACAGATTGTTACAAAAAATACTTCTTTATGCCAAAATATATCTGTACAATGTCAACCAATGTCGAATGACAACAAATGCAACAGTAATGTCAAAAGTAAAGTAAACAAGCATGACAGTCGTAATCTTTGACCAGACTTGACAGTAGACGAGGTCTTGAAGTGCTATCCTAGGGTGGATCTGTTTATTTACAAGTGTGGATAACGCTGAGGGGGATCAAGATCACACACTTCAGACAATCCACATTAAAGTGACAGTTTTGAATGTATAGCATTTCAAACCAGCTGCAACATGGCCAGTGCTGGTTATTTTAAATGACTCTTAGATCATTGCACAGACTGATGACACAGTGTGGGCATTTCCATCTATTCTAATACTGATGATAGTCTTATGAGTGTTACTGCGGCGTGATCACACTTTTTTTTTTTTTTTTGCATTTGCAGCACAACAAAAGGCCACAAATGACGACGACATACTGACACACGTACATGATAACTTATGAAAGACACACAAAAGCAACTACAAGCGGACTTCGTTTGTTTGAGTGTAACCAGTATTATGTACAAACCCATTTAACTTATTTAGTATATTATGTTTCTGCAAATAAAATCTGAAACACCTTTTTAAAAAATATCTTCAATAATAAATTAAGAGCTTTCGTGATGGTTCTCCATTCGCTCAGTAATCTCATCACAACTGAGGTATTTTCCTCACTCTTCATGGCACTTCACTTGACACACACACACACATACACCAAATTGACGTGGTTAATAATTTTTTCCGTCACATATAAAAAAAGAAAAGAAAGAAAAGGAAAGCAAACACGCTGCCTGTGCAGCAGCAAAACGCTTATTAAAAAAAATGCTGCCTCTACGTGATTGTAGATCAGACAAACCACCCTTTAAATGTACACACACACAGCCTTTCCTGTACCACAACAGACTTTTTCAACAGGCGCTGACAAAATGCCACCAACACACACGTCCATTATGACAAAAAGCAAGCATAAGGCCACACATGATCAACGTACAGAAACCAAACTGCCTCTTAGAGGGGCGTGACATTCAGTGCTTCAGTGGTTCAACTAGGTAAGGCATCGGTCCGCCTATTATTTTCTTCTCTTTTCTTTTTGGCACACAAGAACATTGATACACATGCTGACACATACGAACATGTGCTCCGCTCAGAATAGTCCAGAGTGTCAACAGTCAGTTCTGTATTGTAACAACAGAGTCTGAGAAGCTCACTTGCGTTCTACATTCCAGTTGTGATTTAGAATTAAAAGGAACCACGTGTCCCTTTGACGAAATCAAAAAAATCCACAAAGTTGTCCTTGTTCCTTTTTAAAATCGCATGTCCACATGTTGCTAAACCATCTGGGTTTATTTGGGGTGCAGTTTTTTGGCCGTTCCCTGCTTCTTGCCATGCCACAGATGGCTCGTGATGGTGATGGCGTCCACACTGGCGGACATGGTTTTGGCAGGGATCCTGCTGAACTGCTTCCTGTCCGAGTTGTACTTGTAGAGGCCTTCGATCATCTTGGTCGTGATGCTCTTGGGCCCGATGCCTGCTAGCCTGGTGATCTCTTCGGTCTCGGGGCAGTAGGTGTACACAGACCTGAACTGGCATCCAGCATCACGGAACAACACCAGGAAGTTGTTGATTTCGGATTTCTCCATTTCCTACAGAAGGTCGTAAAAGGTCATCATTATGATGTGTTTTCTTACAGCATGAATACATAAACTTAGACTTACATCCATACCGCTCTGTTTTCATTTAAAAAACACATACATTCCCATCTGGATACGTCTGGTGTGAAAACATTATACAGAACATTATAAACATTATATTATTATATAACATTATATATTATATTTCCTTTCGAAACATGACACAGTTACCTGCCCCCACTTCATGATTGGTTGTTATCAGCCGTACCTCAACTATCAGCTGTGAATCTTTCCTTTCAGTTTCACCTAGTCATGATTACAAAAATCCTGACAACGCACCTGAATGGTCCCGTGATTAAAGCAGTTTGGTCCATAAAATATCAGAAAACCTTAAAAAAATGTTGCGTCAAACTTAGGAAATAATGATGTTCTCAAATGTCTTTTTTTTGTCCACAAACCAAAATAATGAACTTTTAATGATTTGCTTTGTTATCCAGAGCAAAGAAACGAAGGAAACACTCACATTTAAGAAGCTTAAACAATCGGAAATTAAAAAAGCTTCAAACTGATTATATCGCTTATCAAAATAGTTGTCGATTCATTTACTAATCGATTCATCGATTAATTGTTTCAGCTCTACGCGTGATATACATTGTTAGCCTTTCTTGTGTGGATGCAGATCACTTCTGAAATTGTCATTTTTATCTGAAAATGGAACAGTGTGGTAGTATGGATGTAGACTTATACATGAGAATGATAAACATACATCAAGTATCTTGTTTTTCTGCCCCTCGTTGACTTTGCCAGCCAGGCAGCAGTGAGCCAGAGCGTTCTGGATGATGTGCTTGTTGGACTTGGCACTGGGCTCCTTGTATAGTTTGGGTCCTGGAGGAAGGAGGAAAAGTGCATAGATGTCATGTTGCTACTTTACGTTAATGTAGATGGATATAAACTAAGCAAGCACAGGTCTTTTACCTGTGTACTCAGTGTTGGAGGGAGTAGAGGAGGTGGTTGAATCATTTTCCCAGTCCTTCTCTCCATTGCGACTACCACCAGAAGGACAAGGAGAAAAACCCTCCGCAGAGTCCGGCCTGGAGACGATCACACGCGACAAATGACACACACAAACATAGACAGTACACACACATAAGCGCGCACAAAGATTCCACCAACAGACATGCACGCACACACACACACACACAGGGCAAAACAAAGTCAAACAGTGTTGTCTTACATTACATCATTCAAAAACACAAAGCTGTGAGACAGAACAGGCATGTTCAGCCAAGCAAAGCGGAGTCTCTGCGCTGTCTTTATGAGCTCAAGTGCAACAGCAAACAGCAGCGGTAAAGCACAGAGCAGGCAGCTTATAGAAGAGAGCAAACATGAGTCAACAGGGCAATATTGCAAAAGACACTAGTGCACGTTAATACAGGAGCAAGGCTACAATGCAAGGCTACAAACTATTTTTTACTCTTGACACATCTGTCTACTTATGTGAGTCCGTGTTGAAAGATTGACTAATGAAATGTGGACTAGACCAAAATCACATGGAGCCACACCTACAGTAGTTAAATACACTTCATCTGTGGAGACACTTCCTGTTCACGGCATTACTGACCTTCCCTTTCTTTCTTTGGGGGAGCTTAGAAAGAATGGGGTATGTGCAGAGGCTAATTTATTGCCTCTGACGGATCCATGCAAAGGTGATGACAAAAGAGAGAGGGAGGGATAAAAGAGAGTCAACATACGGAGTGTGAGCTTTAGCGGAGTCAAATCACAGGAAGAAATCACGAGAAACAGCAAAACACTACATTCATTTGGGTTTTAATACTGAAAGGACTTAAAGGCAACAAGAAGCGGAGGTCGTAAGTTTAAACGTCAAAGTGCACGCAGCAATTTCAACGCACAAAGACACAATTTGAAACTTAAAACAGGTCCGTTTCCAGCTAAAAACAGCTGTTATAGCTTTAAACTTATATTAACTTTGCTTTCACTTCATTTGATTATTCGATGGCCTTTGGAAATGAGGTCAGGCTCCTCTTGGTGGCACTAGTAACTAAAGTAAAAGAATCTATTACACCAGCTTTTGGGTCGCAAACAAAGTTGTAGAATGCTTCACCGAGGATTTTAAGTGTATGCGTTTTAAATAACATGCATTAAAAAAAAATGCTTATGCCCATTAAACTTAATGTTATAAAAATGGCAGCAAAACAGATGCACACAAATTTGCGACGGTCATGATTTAAAAAAATCATCTTTAAAAAATGTAAGTAAGTTGTATTCATTACAACTTACTTACTATTACTATTGTTCAAAGACCTGAGAGGGGTTTCTCTGTGGAAAGTTTCATTTTTTACTGAGAAGCAAACAGAAGACATCTAACATTGATCTTCTTAGATGAGATTTCAGTGTTATCGCGATTTAGTTTGACACAAATAGATGTGATCATTCAAAGCTTCAGGCGACACTTGGAGTCTCACCTGTTGTTCTTCCTGTTATCTGTCTGATCTCTGTCGTTGTCAGCGAGGTTGAGAGACGCCAAAGAAACGCTTGACACGGAGAAGCCTCGAGGTCGCACGCCTGTAACACAGTTGTTGACATATCGGTAAATGCGCGTACTACGAAGCGTTGCGCTCGTGTGTATGTGTGTGTGTGTGTGGTTTGTGCGTTGCTCACCTGTTGCTCTCACTGGAGGGTTTGACAACTCCATGACGTCCCTGTGGATGGACTTGGGACGTGGCTTCTTCTTGAGACTTCCAGATCGAGGCTTGATGACTTGATCCATGTCCTCCATCAGTTTGAGCTGCCTTCTCCTCAGATACTCATGCTTGATGTAATCCCTCCTGGCTTTCTCGTCATCCTTCTTCTGCTGCTCCTCCTCTGCTTTCAGCCTGAAAGTACAATGATTATATAATCAGCCATTTCACAGATTAGAGACAAATAAAAGCACATTGAGTACGACATACCGTGCAGCTTCTCTCTTCTCCTCCTGGTCCAGCTCCTGCTGTTGCTTCTTCTCCTGAGCCTCCTTCTCCCTCCTCAGCCTCTTCTCCAGCAACGCTGCTTTCTTTGCTGCCATGTCCTCTTCCCCTTTCACGTCATCCTGGTGTTTGACACAGTTCGCGTGAAAAAAAGGTTCTTCGATCAGAAACCAAAATGTGTTCTTGAGACGTCAGTTATTCGAACAGTTTTTACAGGAACGATTATCATAAACACAAACCTCCGGCCGCGTTATTTACATTATAAATGAGGAGTTAAATTTGTGCAGATCACTTGTGGTTATAGATTCATTCCAGTGGTCTGTAAAACTAGAGTGTGTGAAATGTGGAGAATTGATGTTTCTCAAAACAGCTTTTCCTGCTGTGGAGTAAAAATGTCTGTTGTGAAAAAGGTCAAAGCAACCAGGGCTCCAATTAAAAGGAATAAAAAAGTTATGAAAAAACTATTTATCAGATTTCAGAAAATGAAATGTGAATAGTTTCTAGTTGTTTTGCTCCACTATTACAGCAAATCGTTGCTTTGTGGACAAATATATTCAAGGACATTGAAAGAATTGAAAGCTGCAGCTCTAAAAGTAACTTTTCAATAATTTGGGAACTTCACTACGACCGGCAGACAGTTGGAATAGGATAGCACAAAGACTGGAAACCTTTCATACATGGCACCAAACAGCAGCTTAATTTCACAGTTGGATAAAAGGCAAATGTAAGTTTTTAATGTACGTTCATCTCAATCTACAGATGAAAAGAGAAAGCGCTTTACATCTAATGTATGTGTATATGTGTGTATGTTATGTTGAATTCTGCAGCTCGCCTTGAAGAAGAATCCACAGCACATCTTTTGATCGTCGCCATAGCTGTCCCCTCCAGTATCTCCCTCTCCTGTCATCACGTGGTCTTCTGGGGGATTGAGTCCAGACAAAGGCACCTCCACCAGGTCTCTCCTGTCCTGAGTGTCTCCTTCGACCCGGCTGCCTGCGTCCCCTGGCGCCTCAGACACCGGCTGCTGCAACACCTCTGATGTTGTCTTCGACTGTTTGACCTCCCCCTTTGACTGAGCCGGCTCAGCCCCTTCCCTCTCTTTGGCAGTGTCTTTTTTAGGAGGTAGAGGAGCGCCAGCACTCTTCTTCACCGTTGTCTCTTCTTCATCTTTAGTGTTTTCTTTGTCGACCATGGCCTCTTGGCTCATGCTCTCCCTGGATCCCACCTCGTGGCCCAAGTAGGCGAAAGAGCTGATCTGGCTTTGGCTGGAAGTGAAACGCCTCAGCCTGGGAAGGCTGTCCACTGAAGTGGGCGTGTTGAGCATTCGGTTCAAGGGGGTGACTTTTAGGTCATTTGGTCGTGGAGTCCGAGGTGTTCTGGCATGGAAGGAGGCCGGTCGCCGCTTGATGCCAGCAGGGGAGCGGTTGGGAGCGCGTGGAGAGCCAGAAGAAGACAAGTTGGGAGACAAAGACCCAACTGAGCCTCTGCCTGTCACGCTGCTGCTCCGCAACTCACGGAGCTGCCTGCGAGGGGGTGGGGGAACAAAACACCCATGGAATCAAAGATTGTACAAGTTGAATGCTTTTCCAATCACATTGGATGTTATGCGATACCTGTGCGGCGATGGAGCAGGAGGAGGAATGACCCAGGCTTGCTGTTGCTGGTCTCTCATGGCCATGATCTTCTCCTGCTGCTGAGCCAAACGCTGCATCTCTGTCTGCAGGAAGCCCAGCGACGTGTTCAGCCTCTCAATGGAGCGTGTGTATTCTGTAAGGTCGATTTCTCCTGGAGTCACACCTGGATCTCCACATTAAACACACACACAGTGGATCGCTCAGTCATGTCTAAAAGCACTGTAGACAAATATATGTTGTCCTTACTGTTACAATAAACTACAATAAACACATAGCTGACTGATTAGATGCTCCATATGTTGCTTGACACACAAAAAGTGATATACTAAATCATTTTATTGACTATTTTAGGCCAGAGGTTCTTTTTCATTATTGGATTTCCAGTTCAATAAAACAAGCAATTTCAAGACTTTGAAAAATAATGACGAGTTAGTGATGCAGTAAGCCGGGTTACTCACCTCCACCATCTTCACAGGGGGATTTGGGAGCTGCTCCATCTGGTTTGCACCTCTCTGCGCGATCCATGCTGCCCTGGCTGGTGTCTTTCATGGCTGTTATTGGCTCGGGGGACGGTGTCTCTGCTCCGCCTGAGCTGGGACTGTGCGGGGCTGTGACTCCTTTCCTTCTCACAACATTCAGAAAGGCTGTTCTGCCCATCCTCTGGCGATGGCGAGTAAAAGCTGCTTCCACCTGGAAAATGCAAAAACACCCACATGGTGTGTGTACATCTACAATCTATTTGAAGATACATCACTCTCACACTCTCTCTCTCTGTTTTTTTTTTACCTTTTTCTTCTGTGCTTCAATGGCTCTGCGTTTCTCTTCCAGCTTCATCCTCAGTTGGATCATCTCTGAGGCTATGAGGTGAGACGGGTCTCTGGGGGAAGGTGTTACAGGAGAAGGGGATATGATTGGCAGAGGAGGTGTAGAGATCTACAAGAAAACACAACGATCATATTTATTAATTCATCAAATCACTTCAGTTGACACTTCTGCTCCTACAAGAACAAATGACACAGACGACGTCACAAACCTGAGCAGAAGTATTTTTTGTTGGGTGTGTATATGGTAAATTGAGATCTGTGCTCTCTGGTGTTGTTCCTCCACTACTCCTGCCCTCCAGCTTCCTGAATTTCTGCTCTGCAAAGCTTGTCATCCGCACCATGCCTCTTCCAGAGCCACCAGAGGATGAGGTGGGGCTGATGGTGTGAGATCTGAGGAGTGTGGATGCTGGGCTGGGGCAGGGTTGACTCCTGTCTCCTCCATCTCCCCTCTCGTCCCCGGTATTAGTGTCACCAACCCCTTGGCACCCTCCTTCTCTGTTTCTTGCCCTCTCTGTCCGCTCGGGCAGAGGACACGACCTGGTCATGGTCTCACAGTCTGGGTCTATATCTGAATAGTCTCTCAGTGAGGAGGAGTCCTCATCCAAGCTCTGGATGTCCTCTGTCCTCACGTGGATGCCCGTGTCGACTTCATCGGTGGACAACGAGTTGGGCTCATGGTCGTTCAGTCGAGCCTTAGCCGAACTCAGGTCGTCTCCAGGACCTTGGGCCCCTGGTGGATCAGGAGGCTCTGCACCGTGGAGGAAGAAACCATTGTCTCCTTCCCCCACACCCAGGAGAGCATGAGGCCTTTCAGAGTCATGGATAATCTTCAAGGCCTCCTCAATGCTCGGAGGTGTTGAAGGGCTGATGCTACCGAGGTTGCCATGGTTACTGTCTGAGAGGACTCCATTAGAGTACCTGGGGACAGAAAAAGGTAAATAACACATTTCACTTTACATAAATACCAAAATCCTGTCCATTTGTATTTGACTACTAAGAGAGCAGAGAACTCTAATCATCCTCTACCTGCTTTGGTTCTTGACTGAGAACGTGTTGCTCCGCCCCACAGGTTTGTGGGAGGTGAAGTCCTCATCCTCCTCCGGTATGTGTTTGCTTTGACCATTGACGGGCGTGAGGGAAAGGTGGCGTTTCATGCCTCCTCTGGATGCATAGTGAACTTTGAACCCAAGACCATCACTGGAGGCTGAGCGGGTCATCCCTCCAAGGAAGGAGGCTTCACAGGGCGGCACCGCTGGGTCTTTGTCCAAAGGAATCTCAAAGGAGATTCCACGAGAGGAGGAACTGGCGGAGGTAAAAAAAGAAAGAAATGAAACAACTGAACACTCATCCTATGTATGTCAAAGAGGAAAATGCTCTTCTATTTTTATGCACTCACCGTTTTTCTTTGGGCCAGGTCCCAACACAGCCGTCCACGTATGACATGGAGGTAGATCTCTTCATTGTACCTGCTTCAGAGACACAGCAGACATTATTACACAGCTAATATCCCGTCCACATTTCCTCTCAACTTCTGGCTCCTTATCCTGGGTTGTTGTTTGAACAAGTTTGACTGTTTAATTAATGGTAGACATTTTAAACTAAATGGATAAAATGAAATAGGATGGCTACTGCACGGCTGCAAACGTCCACTAGAGGGCATCTGGTTTCAAAACATAACACATCCACACCTTTTTCCACTGGTCTGTGTTAATGCAGCAGTTAAGTGCATACAATGTCATTTTTTGAAGATTATATGAGACGTGAGATGGAACCTTCCACTAGACACAAAACACAACATATGCAATTTACATGCACATTAAGCCTAGAGTCCCTTACAATACTGATTTAATTCGGACTAAAATGTATATATTGATGACCACTGAGTAGCACTGTGGAGTTTCTGTTAAGCCCTTTGAGGCAAATTGTGTTGTTGGGCTATATAAAAAAAATTCAAATTGAATTGAATAGTCAATAGTAACAAAAATGTATATATACGTTGTTATTTACCCTCAGCAGAGATGCTCTCTGGGCTGTCAGGTCTGTCTGCATAGCTCTGTTTGACTGGACTGGATGCAGGGGCCATGTTTCTGGAGGACACCGGCTCACAGGCTACAGAAAATATGGAAAACTGTAAGTCATAACCTCAATTTTAAGCCGCAGTACTTAACAGAAAACGCATGCAAGTCATTTGTGTAGTTGTACTGTACCGTTTGGGTTGAAGACTCTTGGCTGTACAAATGAAGGTTTAACCACTTCAAACCACCAGAAAAGCTCAGCCATGAAAACCAGATAGTTACTCTGCAAAAAGACCACACACACACACACGCGCGTGCAAGTACACACAGTTGTTTATTAAAGCCATTAGCACAATCTTCACAATCACTAATCTTTAATCTTCTTTAAATCACTGCTTCGTCTCCCCTTCTATTTCCATAACGATTGAAAATAGGCTTAAACCATAATTTGACATATCAGTGAGGTCATGGCCTGACAACTGTTGCTAGGTAACAGACTCAGGTGTGTGCGAGTGTAGCTGACAACCCATACATTTCAGGAGAGCCGCCAAAACAGCACCTGAAGTTAAGTCTAAATGCATCATCTATACTCAGAAAGAAGCACAGCGTGGTGAAAGATGCATTCAGTGTACGTATGATATAAATATGATTGATATGTATCGGTGATTTCATAGAGAGGAACCACACTGACCAGTCATTATCATTCTGGTATGGATACAGGACAGCATGGGATTTCTATTCATATGAACTGCTACACACACATAAACACACACACACACACTAATTAAGATTCAGTAAGGAGTAAGTTAGAATGGGCAACATGCCACAGCCGTCTTTTCATGACCAGTTCTCTCTTTTCACGTCCCTCCTTCTACTTTGTGTATTATTGAATCACTGTATAATCAACACACACACATACACACACACACACTATAAACAATGTTAATGTGAAATGAAAAGAGAGAGAGATTGTGTTCTTAGAAAGGTAACTCCCAGTCAGCTTTGACTGTGACTTGAATCCAAATGGTTCTGCCCACACTCTCTTTCCCTCCACTGACTCTGCAGCGTCTACAGTCAGGAAGACGCAGAGATGCTCAAAAGGCTGCACAGTAAGGGTTTTATTAATCCAAACACGTGTTTGTGTGTGTGTGTGAAATGGGGAGATCTCTGCCTGAGGACTGAGTGAATCAGCCGTCGTGTTGACCCAATGTGACCCAGTCACATGTGGGCAGAGTTTTTGTGTGTCTGTTTGCATGTCAAACTCGATGGATTAAGGCTATGTTCGTTCTACTGTAGCGTTAATGTCAGAAAGGCTCCTCAAGAGGTACCAAATACAAGTACACACACACACTCACACTCACTGGCATATTTATTTAATTTGGCAGTGAAGAAATCATCACTGTATCCAAAGGGAGCTTTATACATCCAAAGCTACACACACAACTACAATCCCAGTCACAACCAAGCCTGCCCCACACACACACATTCATTATTAAACTTTTCCTAGCATGACTCATTCTTGCCATATTCCTTCTTCTTCTTCTAAAAAAAACCCCAAACTTTCTTTGGAGCCTTTCTTCAAATTTCACATTACAGACTGAGCCCTTTCCACACCCTCCACATGCATTTATATTACTATTTGAAATCGGGTGTCTCCCTACCTTTATGGATGCGTGTGCATAGAGCATGTCCTCCAGGCTGAAGTGGCAGCAGTGGCTGAGGTTGTTCTTGCAGAACTCTTGCACGAGCTGGAGGTTGTACAGACTGTCGGCTAGTGACATGGTCTCTTTGAGACAGATGTCTACTCGGCCAGGGGAGGGGCACGCACACACACACACATACACACACAAGGGCGGGTTGAGAGAAAAGGCCAGACAGGAAGACAAGGGACGATAAGGCAACGTTTATGTTTAAAAAAAGAATGGAGGACAAAAAATGACTCATATTTCCCACAAAATGTGCTGTAGCTAATTTGAATCACACACAATCCTTGTAGCAGCTCATGAAGTAAACTTTCAAACTGACTTCCTTCTGAATGAATCATCAGGATTTTTATCTCCTGACGTTACTGCAAGGGCACTCCGTGCATGTGTAGGATGTCTGACAAGCGGGAACAGATAAGGCCCAGGAAACTCAACATAACTGCGCTTTACATTACTGTACATCATAATTGTTTTTTTTGGATTGAAAAGAACTGCCAGCAGGCGCTCAAAATGCACTTCAACCCACTTCCACATCTGGCCCACACGTGTACGAACTGCCTGTGAACTATAGTCACTCCCAGGAGCCTCAGAGCACCACTGCGAGGATTGTTTATGATTGAAAATAGCAGGCAGTTACTCCTCTAACGGTTCTCCGTCACTGGCCGTGCTGGTGACCAATCACACAACCCAAGCCGAGAGCATTTTTAGAAAGACGGGTGCAGAGATGAGAAGAGACGAGTCTTTGTCTCGCTGTGACTCCTTCTCCAACTCTTTGTCTGTCCTCTTTATTCTTTGACTCCTCCACTTTACAGTAAATACAGAAAGCTGGGTTTATCGGTTGATTGTGTTCAAGATTAGTTTCATTATGCCAACGACTGTCTCCAAACATAAAGACAGCATAAAGCTGCACATGACGCAGTCAGACAAAGAGAAAGGATAATAAATACACTCTTTGTTTTGAGCACACGGCTCAAATGCATGGCCGCAGTTACAGCAGCAGTGAGAGCAGAAGACAGCATCCTTTGTGCTGACCAGCTGAGACTGAAAACCACTGCAGTTAGCTCACTGCAAGTGGGCGTGGGTAGTGAATAAAAGAGGGTGTGGTTACAGACTGACCGTACCTTCCAGTCTGATTGCCTGTGGGCAGTAGAAGTGCAATAAGGCGGTCAGGGCACAGCCATCCGTGTTGTCCTTCAGCAGGTTATCCACCAGGGGGAGTGATGGAGCACTCCGATGCTGGGCAAACTCTCTCCTGTAGCGGGCCTGAAATGAAACCATGGCAACAGCACAGACATCACCCATGTGTGTTGTCAGGGCAGATATCCACAGCTGGATCTCTGAATGTTGGTTAAAACATCTGCAGACTCTCTCACACACACACACACACAGAACAAAAAAAGGTGGGAGTTCAGGGATTCAGGCTCAACTCAAATAATGCAGACTAGATTAACCATGCAAAAAGATTAGATTAGACATAATATGTCAATCATCTATCAAATATAAGTAAAAAAAAGAATAATGCCATCACATTTCACCTTTTTTGACTCTGGGGTGTGGTTAGTATTCTACATGGAGGCACAAAAGGCATGCTGGGAAATTAATGGTTTGAACTATCATACATTCAGAGTCACTTTAAACCTCCATTGTGGTGCTGTAGCCCACACTGATATGTATTGTTTAATAATAATAATGTGTGTTAGTGCAGCCTTTCCTGTCTTTTTGTGTGCATTAAAACCACCGAGACAACACAATAGGCTGCGTGTCCTACGGACGTCAGTGACCCCAGTTTACGCATAAACACACACGAGTAGCGTCACATCCACATCTCTTTACAACACACATAATAATAAAAGCCTCAGTCACATCAGCTGAGGGACTAAATGTCGTCTTTTTGGCTTGTTTTGCTTTTACAAAGACACTATAGGACATCCGACACTGTCTAAAGGTGTTAAAATATCTTGATACTTCATGGCCGTCACATCCACATCTCTTTACAACACACATAATAATAAAAGCACAGTATCAGAGGTGGAGAGTAATGGTTTACATTTACTCTCGTTACTGTAATATAGTAGTTTTTTTGTGTGTACTTTTAAAAGTAAAAAAGTACTTCTACTGAAGTAGGTTGGTTTTTTTTTTGGAGGTACTCTACTTCACTACATTTAAAATGGCATCCGTTACCGAGTAAAGAAATATTGGCCTGAATTAAAATAAATACATTTAAAAAAAATCACTCACTAATTTGCAATGAATTGAAAAACAATTCATGTACTCTGAGTACTTTTTTACTTTAACTTCAGTACATTTTTAGACCAGTACTTTTACTTGAGTAGAACTATTTCCACCTCTGCTAATACAGTATACTGTATCATATATTGTATATTAGTCGCCCCTGGATTGAAACATATACATTATATTGCTATATTCTTATATACACAGCACACAGCTAATGCAAACAACATAAATGATGAATCAAACAAGCACATATCGTATGTAGCGACACAGACTGTGTCATTAGATTCTGCTGAAATCTGCTGTTGATATGATCACAACTAGAAATCACAGGATTGTGGGGGCAGACGGTGAGGTAGGATCGGGCGAGGGCCACATGCAGTGACAAACAAAAGAACATGGGTAGGATTGCATCATGGCAGGGGATTTAGATTAAATAAAGAGGAGGTAGGTGGTGATGGCTGGTAAAGAGGAGTTCTTCAGCATGGATGGACTTACAGGTACTAATCTCCAGTACCATTTGCTGGGAGACTTGATGGTGGATGATGAGTGGACAACAACAGGAGAGAGGGGGGAAAGACATTAGAGCAAACAGCAGTTTCACTACAACAACTGAGTCTGATGGACAACAAGACTATAAAACTAAAACTGCACATCTTCATACAAATACACATCAAAAAGACGTTTATAGAGATTTTGACCTGCTAAAAATGTGACATCATGTGTGAGGAGAACTTACTGTATAATGGACTGGGTGGCGTACTGATTAAAGAACACAGGGGTATTAAGTATTTGTTCGTAATTAAGGTTTGTACCAAACACAGACAGACCACATGCCCGACCAAGATTTCATTGCAATGCCAGATAAGTGGATAGGATAATACAGATTTACAGTTAAAATGTATTTTGTACAATTCGTTTTTAAAAATGTGCCAATAAAAGATATTGAACTGCTTAAATCTAAGCATTATGAAAAGGTTTTTTTTGAAGATGAAAACAAATAAACATCCAATAAAAGACCTAAAACTCAAATTCCTCAAACTACAAACATAAACAGAACTCTCCAGTGAGTCATGAGTTGGCACCAATGTTGAGCACAAACATTCACATACTCACACACACACACACACACAGAGAGTGAGAAATGCTGAGAACTTAGTCATGAGACCACAGTTGAAAATCTTTCACACCATCCCAGAATAGACTAAATTTACTAAGATGGTCTTGTGCTTAACCATTAGTGTGTCTCTGTGTTTGTGTGTGTGTGAAATTGTGTATTCTCAGTGAATAGGCCTCTGTTGAAGAGGATAACACCGACAGAGACAGGGTGTGATGGAGCATGGAGCAGCAAAGCAGCTGACTGACACAGAGCCCACATCACACACATCACCCTCCCTTTAAAAGACTCTCTGTAGCCTTTGACCAAACCAGAATATGTAAATGTGAATGAGTGTGGGATGGGACAGGGGATGGATATCAAGAACTGGTACTGAATAGGCAGTGGTTCCTCACTGTTCACTACTGAAACATTCAGCTTTTCCATGCACTGGTTAACTGGACTGTCGTCCATATCCCAGAATACAAACACCAGTGGGGAACTGATTTATTGAATTGAGTGTATCTACCTCAATTATGCTTAATTGGCAACATGCTCCCTTTCAGCTTGTTAATAGTATTAGACCAAAATAACTTTAGCTGTTGGTACAACACCGGCTTATTTCCAGGTCAAAGCGTGAGCGGATGGGAAGCGTCTAACATGTGCAGAGCACCTTAGCCAGTTTGGGTCCATGCTATGGTAATTTGACTTTCACTCACATTATCTAGGCGTGTTAGTCCAACTTTGAGACATTTGATTTATTACAATTTCAGTTGGACAAACATGTCTTTTAAAAGAAACACAATTCCCTAGACTCTTTGTCTAACAACATATAAACATACTATCTTCTAAGTGCTGCTTGATATTGATGTTCTGATTCCCCACTGTCCCCTAATGATGACAAAGGTGTTGGTCATCGTCTCCTCTCACTAAATATTTCTTTTTTTCATTTTATTACCTCCTGTCACTGTTGTTGAACAGACGACTGAGGCATGGGGTTGTGACCTGAAGAGGCAGTGTGATGAAATGTCTGTAACTTCACCGTTAAATGAGTCAAAGAGGACAGTTGGTGGCTCTGTGTTTGCCCCCACTAGACGAACTTGTTTCACATAGGCCTTACATAACTATGAGGCCTACAGGATGTCAACAGTGGCTCTATCTGTCACTGACTCTTTAGCTACGGCTGACAATGTTCCTAAGAGCCGTCTCTAAGTCTTTGTCCACTTTTCTATCTCTGAATGTCCTTCCTCACTTTCCTCCTCTGTCTTTTTGCCCCATCTTACATGTCCCCTCCTCCTCCTCCTCCTCCTCCTTCGCCCCGGAACATTTTTTGTCTCCTCTAACAGAAGTGTTGTGACTCTTGCCAACACTTCTCTGCAGCTGGTCTGACACTGAGCTCATCTGTTCCTCTGACTGACAAAGCGCCGCGTGCTGTGCGTTCATGTGATGGGTACATGTGACGTGTCGAACACGGAGGTAAACGTGCGTGAGATAATTAAGCAGGCGAGAAAGATGAAATGAAATGAAAGGCAAAATATTCGGCCCGCAGTATAAACATAAAAAGTCCTTGTGTGTTCTGTCTGTATGTCAGTGTTTGCTGAGACACAGATGAGAATATGTCGCTTTATTGAACCAGGAAGTGATGAGCTAATCCTAAAACAAAAGCACGGTACAACCTGGACAGTTCGCCAGTCCATTGCAGGACCAACATATAGAGACAGACAGCCACTAACTCACTCAGAACATGCAAACTCCACACAAAGAGTGGAGTGGCATCACTCTTCTCATCTACTTTTCTTCTCCTTCTTGATGTGTGCGACTTTAGTGTTTGTGTTCTTACTTTGTGTGTTGTCGTGTTTGACTCCTGAGAGGAAGATTCTCTCAGCTTCTGCTCCTCCACAAGGATGTCCCGCAGGTGATCATTCACCTGCGGAGAGGGAGAGAGAGAGAGAGAGGGAGAGAGGGAGCGAGAGAGATGGGTTTCACATTCCACATTTTTTGTTTGACATTGAGAGGCTGAATGGGGAGTTTGTGGGAACAGGGGAAAGTTGAACAAGAGGCTCCTCACATCAAAGGCAAATGTTTCACCACTTCTGTCCATTAACCGCTGCAGCATATTGTTACTGTAACCTAATATTTAAGCACTCAGCTGACTTCCAACCTGAGGGCAGGTGTAAAAACAACGTACTCTAAGAATAGTTTTCTTTCTTTCTTTAAAAAAGTCTCCTTTTCCAAAACACTCTTCTGTCTCCAAAAGTGTGATGTGACATTTTGGCCCCAAGGACTTTCAAGGTCACATCAGCAAATCATCCACCATACACTGATGAATCCTCAAATGAAGCCTATGTTTACTGTACATACTGTATACAATCCTACTTTACATGGAGCAGGAATGTTTCAATCCCATTCTGAAACACGTGGGCCAAAATGGACTCATTTAGTCCTGATTCAGTGGTCCAAACGTTAGGCTCAGCCTTGAGTCAGTCATCTCTTGATAATCTCTCCAACATGATTGTACATAGAAAGTTGCCAATTCTCCATTTTGCAAAAACAGAATGTTAAAATCCCCACTGAAACATGTGTGAGTGGATCTGCAGACAAACTAATGTGATTCTGTGTGTGTGTGTGTGTGTGTGTGTACCTTGTTGATCCAGGTGGTGATTGCATCCTCAGTGTCATAGGGCAGCTCCGGAATGTGTCCGTCACTGTGTGATGGTTCAGCAGAGGAGAACCTGTTGATGCAGGACATCACCCGCTCCACACTCACCATCTCCACAGTGTACGCCATCATCAGCGTATCGATGAGTGCCAGATGGGAACTCTGTGGAAACACACAGCAGCAGCAACAGACAGACAGACAGACAGACAGACAGACAGACAGACAGACAGAAAATATGAATTATTTTCCCTTTTTTTGTCCACTAACATCCAAGTGACAATGCAAAAAGTATTAAATCAAGTGTAGACATCATTTATAACACCTCCTCTTCTGTATTCTTCCCCAATGTAACCATTTCACCTTCACTGACATTAACATTATCACATAAATGGATAATCATTGCTGGGGTACCCGTGAGCAAAGTACCCAATCCCCTACAATTGCTCATTGTTAATTGGACACTCTAAAATTTACCCCAGCCGGTTGTGTCAGGAAGGGAATCCGGGATTAAAAAAATCTCTGCCAAATTATGTGTGGAAGAATTTCAATTTCCAGAAAAAAAAAATTCAGAAAAAGTCAAAGGTCACATTAGTTTATGTTGTTTATGTAGTTGGCATACACGTATTGGGGTATTTTTAAAATTCAAAGATGCTGAAAAAAATTAATTTAATTCAACAAGAAGTTGTTGTTCTTCAAAACAGAAATGTGCAAATATCCACTCATCTCCAACGACAACATTCTACATTGCAGCAATTCTAATTCTTTGGCGTCACACTCGCTTTCCTTCCTTTGTGTGGAGCTGTTTGTTCACCTCACCAGGAGCTCAATGAGGATGCTGTGCATGATGTTTTTTGCAAAGTAAGCAAAGATCTTTCATGCGCCACACAAACCTTTGTTGGCTCACTGTGTAGTTCGCAGCACGCCCCTTTACTCAGTCTACAGTAAATCTCTCATCAGTCTTTAAATAGACTTTGTTGTGTTGCAGCGTGACGGTAAAATGATCAGATTTATCTTAAGTGGATCAACATTTGTGATCACAATGTCTTTTAACGCTGTCTGTGCAACTGCTCTGATACAGTAGTGCATAAAAACAGCAATTCCATCATTTACTTCATGTGTGTTTTCTTTCAATATCTACACAAAGCTTGACATTTTCCTGGCCTTTCTGATCCCATTCCAGACTCGTCAGACCAACAGACCTCCCCTTCCTTTTCCTGTAATACGACAGGTCTACTTAAAAACACTTATGCTCTGAGTGTGTGTGTGTGTGTGTGTGGGGGGGGTCAACCTAAGTGAACAAAAACATGAAATCAGGTGTTCCATGATTCAGGAGACTCAGATCAACAGACAGAAAAACAAGCAGTTTGTGAGTCTGTAGAAGTGAGTGTGTACTGTTTAGCACAGGCCTCTCATTCATAACCAACAACAAATAAAACTTTTGGTAACTTCTGTTAATGTGCTATAATTCTGGACTGGTCTAACCAGACATGTACAGAGGAAATGCTGCACTTAGAATCACTCTTCATAGAACACCAAGGGTCACATGATCAATGCCACATCTAATTCACTGCTCCTAATGAATTGAAAACACACACACACACACACACACACACACACACACACACACATAGAGGAAGCATTCAGAGAGTGTAAACCTCAGCCAAGGCCCACTCAGTTTCCCACAGAGTCAATACACTCAATACAATCTTACACGTTCAACAACTCTGTTTATAATGTCACCAGAATCTGTCCTTTATGCTATTCACAGCCTAAAATTTGACCTCCTTAGCTGAGGGAATCAATGTTGAGATTAATGTGACCGTAATACATTTTATTGAATTATAATTGTCCTAATCTGGGTTTAAGGTAGGGATCGGAATCAGTATCGATCAGTATCGTTCGGTATCGGTGCGATTCTGGTCAAAATCACTGGATCTAAAATCTAACAGGTAAAAATAAAGCCTATAATTCACTATGCAAAGACTATACAAATGTAAATAAAAATCAGCAAACACATTTTAGCTGACTCATGTTTGGGCTGTTTATTTCTTCTTTTTTTGGGAGAACAATACTTGTTATGCAGTTGAAAAATGATGTCTTTGAAATGACTCACAAATGAATTACCAGCTTCATAGTTCATAAATGGTCTAAAATAATGAAGTCTCGGACACGGAAAAGTTGTATCGTCCCATCCAACAAGTAACAATTTATGTATCCTTTATTTATTTTAAATTAACCAGTAAAGGTGGTGAATTATTATGTCCAACCAACAGTCAAAAAAAGAGAAATTCTCAATGACATTAATGATAATGCAAGCTAAAGACAGAATACTTTAGTTTTAAACATATGATTAATGACTTCAATCATTCACCAACATTACCAGAATAAAACCTTTATGTAAGCTCATCTGTAGAACAATACGTGGTGTTAAATGTGATGTCATATTACACCTGTAGTTAATCCCAAGAGTAAACAGGATTGTTTGGACTGCTGTTTAAACACATACTGTATACGGTTATTGAACCTTCTAAGAATGTCTACGCGAGTGTCCACACTCGGAATTCCAGCATCTTCAGGATATTGCCAGATATCTGACATTGCAAGCATCGTCCTTCAAAGTTACAGAAACCTGTCCGTCAACTGGACTTAAGAGAGGAATCTGTCATTTTCTTAAAAGGGCCTGTGAAGCAGTGGGCACATAGTATAACCTCACTTTGAGGACCACTGAAATAGATTACATTACATTTTTTGATTTGGTAGGAAAGGTACGACTAAGGCCGAAGATGTAGGACAAGAACAGGAATGACTGTTGGTGCTACATATGTATAAAAAACATTTAAACACACATTTATAACAGTCACTCCCATGTCAAACAGGGATTTTCATCAGCAGCCTGGGTGACCACACTAAGGTGAGAACAAACCACTGGATGGGAATAGTTTGATCGCCCGTTTATTATTGCTTTCAGCTGGTTTCCCAATCGCTGGGTGAAGAAGAGGTTTTATAAAAAATCTTCACAAAAGTTAACTCTGTAAAGCTGTAAAATCTTATCTTTGAGAATCAACCGCTGTGCAGTGTGACAAACGGGTCCAGACTGATCTCTCCATTACTCCATTATTCTATTCATTATCTCTAGAGCCACAGGCCTCCACCAGGGCAACTCTTTATGTTGTTTAAACACACACTGCTAAGTATGTCAGTCTGTTTCGGCCCTAGCTTCAACTTTCCCAACCCAAATCATTGAAAATAAATACTGTTTTCATGCAGCCTTTAGGCTCGTGTGACAGTTTCATTACCAATGTGTCATTTTAAATGTGCATCCGTCTGTGTAGACGTACGGCGTCCACACGTCACGTACAAACGGCCGTGAGCCTAAGAAACGAGAAGACGACAGACCGATGTGCTTACACATCTACTCCGCTAATGTTGACACGACAGCATGGACTTAAGAGCCATGGGTCATCTATTATCCCTCAGTAAGACCTCTGATGTGTGTTTGACAGTGTGTGCGATGTAAAAGCACTCATGGTTACATTCAAGCCTTATAAGGCTGTGGAAATGGCCAACATTGGTCATAAAGACCAATAAAGAGGAGCAGTACACTCATGTACAATGGCAGAAGCATCAGTGTTTGTTCTTGCGGCTGTGTGTGTGTGTGTGTGTGTGTGTGTGTGTGTGTGTGTGTCTGTGTGTGTGACAGAGAGAAGGGATCAAAGGCATCTATAGAAATTTATAGAAAGGTCCAGCGCACCTGAGCAAACAGACAATCAAAGAACTTGAGGTCAACATTATAGGATTTTCTATGACAATGATTCTATGACAACTTTAAAAATCAGTGCAGCCAACGTTTTTTGTTTTTTTTTACTATACGTTACTATATATATTTCTTTTTTTTTTTTTCATCACAACAAATGACACACACAATTATGAGTACTTTGTCAAATGAAGTTTCTGAAAATAAAAAACGTGTGTAGAGTAATGTAAATAAGTCATAATTGACCGGGACAGCACACATGAAGTCATACGAGTTGAGCTGCTCCACTGCTGACAATTTCAGTTGCCTCTGCACATATGAAGGACTTGTACAAAGCACGTGGAAGCAGAACAAAATTGCCAGAGAAAGATAAAAAATGTTTAAAAAAGCAAATATAGCTTAAAGAGAAGAAAGGAGCAGTAATGCAACATTACGGGGGCCGAATGAGAATGGCAGTGACTGAAGGACTTGCAACTCCTCACAGATGTACAGCATGTGCATGTGTGTGTGTGTGTGTGTGTGTGTGTTTGAAGAACGGGTTAAAGAGGGTGTGGCAGGGGGTGAGGGAGGAGTGGTTTAAGGCTCTCGTTAGTGCACCAGACATGCTTTGACTCACTGTGAGACCCCACCCTCCACAGTGCTGCAGTAGCACACATCATGTCTCCTCTCCTCTCCTCTCCTGTACTCACACCTTCCCAGCTCTCTATACAATCTCCTCTTCTCCTCCTCCCTAGGTTTTCTCCTCCTTTCCACTCCTCCACCCCTTCTCTGGCATGCACATGTCATCACGCCTGCCAAAAAGGCAATAGCTCTGCCGTCTTCTTCTCCACTACACTCCAACCACCCTCCCACACACACACTGCATGACAACTTTTCTCCCCCTCTCCCGTTTTCACATTCACCCATTCACCCTGTCCTCTTGTGCTCTACTTTCCTGGATCCTTGTGGAATAACAGCAACACAGCAGCCTTCTAAACTAAACTCAAGTCTTCTTGTTCCCCCCTTTTCTCCTCTCTGTAGGTATTTGCTCTGTGACGGACTGCCATGCTCCTCCTCATCCCTGACATGAGTTTCTCTTCTCTTTGGAAAAGCATGAGGTCATCATTTTTCTTTTCTGCATTCACAGTACCATGACCCAAAATGAAAGGCTGGTCCTTCACGGCTAAAACTATCCCGCTGACTCGACAAGTACGCACACAGTAATCTCATCTGCTTCAACCCAATAAAGCCTGTAGGCTCCATACGTATAACACTGAATAATCTGGTCTACACTTACTCACACGTTCAGTTTCAGTGCTGCACCATCACACCCACCCTCATGACATTCCCAATCAATAAATGATGAAGTGAGCACAGGCCACTGTAAACACACACACACACACACACACACACGTGACCTTGAATGGTGGCTTTGAATCGTTCCCTGAAGATTTGGAAAGAGAGAGCACAGGCAGAGGACGAACAGAATGCAGCTACGATGTAATGTAATATGCTTAGACTTCAGTTAAATATTCAGGGGATGACAATTTTCTGTGCTCATTCAATCTACAAAGAGTTTGGACGAGAGAGAGAGGGAGAGGCTGCAGAGGAAAAAAGGCTAAAAAGACCAAGACGGGGAGAGAAGAAAAGCAGAGCATAAAACAGCGAAGGGAAAGAAACTGTAAAAGAAGACACAGAGGGGGAGAGTGTGTGTGCAGGAGAGAGAGGGGTGTGCGTGTGTGTGTGTGTGTGTGTGTGTGTGCGTGCACTGCAATGCAGACACCTTTTGGCATCAGCAGAAGTGTCAGTCTGCAGCCATGTGTGTGTTTCCCTGGAAAAAAAAAAAGGAACTGCTGTTTTAAGCTCTTCTCACATCCAGGAAAAGGCGTCAGTGTTAAAGTGGCGGAACAATGAGCCAATTAACAAACGCGTCCTTGTTTAGTATATTATATTTTAATTATCTTTGGGTTTTACAAGCCAACTGAAGACATCACTAAGTTGTTTTTTTTTCTGCAGAATTTCGTGACTTTTTCTAATAAAAATGAAACCCGGCAGATGATCAGTGACGACGCGGCCTCATCGCGTTCTTCAGTCGAGGTCCAATGCTGACATGCTACCAGAATGTTTTTGGCAGTGTGAGGTAACGACACGCCATCTAATGACACGGAGACCAAACAGTGAGTAATGGTTGCTATAGGGAACCTGTCATTAGTGGTTGTTTCTCTCTCAAGAGAACAGAACTTTGAGGGCGGTCCTACAGTGTGACACATGGAGCTGTACATACAAGTTTCCCCCGGAGGGAAAACAACACAAATAGTAACATGAAAATGATTCATTTGATTATCTGACAGAAAAATGTTATATAGTGCTTATAATCAAGCAAAAAAAACACGGATATTTCCTGCTTCTGACGTGTGGACACGCTGCTTTTAGGCCACACTTTTGAGTTTGAGATTGTTTGCTGGTTAAATTGTTATTAGTAATCTGAAGCTGTCACTTTTAACAATGAATAATAATAATGATGCTTAGTTGTCGCCGTGTGCGTATGTGCTGACACGTGTTGCACATGAACAGGCTGAGATCTAAATATACTCATCCCACTTCACACATCCCGTCGCCTTGGTTACTACTACGTATGTATGTGAATGTCTGCATTTAGTGGAAGTGGAAAAATCTGTCTGGTGCACGCTCACTCACCATGTTTATAGGTGTGCTGGTCAGGTCTCGCTCTGTCACCAGTCGGTCCTGGTCAGTGACATACAGGCCTTTCTGGGCCAGGGCTTGGATGACGGCGTTGTGTCCCAGTAAAGGTTTGACAGCATCGCTGCGGAGGATGAGGCTCCCAGCTCGGCAGTAGAGCTCTGCAGACTGGAGCAGACAGGCCACTGGAGGCTTCAGGTGCTCCTGGTTGTACTGGTCCCTGTAGAAAGGCTCGGCCAGCTCATCTGGTACGGCGTCTGACATAAAGTAAGAGCAGGGAAATGAGCTGGGGCTTGTTTTATCCTTCCGTCCTCAAGCCACATTGCTGGCGAGGCTGAATGAAGCCTCACTCTGTTCTGTTTGTGCTGTGGCTTCCCTACAGTGCAGCCACAACATGTGCTCAAGGCCTGTTGCACATGTAAAATATACAGACAATGAGATGTTTATAAAGACAACACACGGGGATATTACAGTAGCTACTAAAAGCCATAAGTGGAGTTGGTGGTGAGAGACAGTTTTAACTGTCACATCGATGTATTATCATATTAGTGTGCAAACGTGACTAAAGCCAGTGTGTGTCTGTGTGCAGGAATGCAAACAGACACGACTGTTGGTGGAAGTATACGTTATAAAGTATAAGTCTGTTACCTCGGCCAGTTAATCTGATTTGAAGAAAATATACAGGAAAAACTCAAAGTTTTAATATACTGGTCATTAAACCTTGCATGTGTGTGTGTGTGTGTGTGTGCTTGTATTTGTTACCTCTTAGGACCTTTTCTGGCATAAACACTGACCTTGTCAGGACCACAGCCTCATTTTTGAGGAACTGGTTAAGTTTAGGGCTAAGATTTGACTTGTGGTTATGGTTAGGGTTATGGATAATGCGTTGATACACTTTTAAAACACTGCATGCTAAAAGTATGAGTGTGTACTTCTGGTGCGTGTGGTTATTTCCTCTCTGCTCACCCCTGAATCACACTGAGGGAAACACAGGACACTAAAGATATTTGTCTTAAAGGTACAGCTTGTTTTTTTTTGTATCAGAACTGCAGAAACAACAACAGTTCACCAAAACAACACAACAAAATGAAATATGTAGAGAGAGAGAGAAAAAAACCAACATCTATTAAACATGTGATTTCCAGCTTTCCAGTGGCAAAAGTTGAAGCAGCAGCTGCTCTGAATGTCTCCACTAAAGGATTCAGCCATCGGGAACACAAACGTGACAAGAGTGAGAGCTATATTTGTTCCAGACACTACTTCAAGAACAAAAACCCAACAAAACATTGGTAGGATTGCAGCAGGATTGCGTTTAGACTGGAACAGATAATCTTTAAGCTTAATGGTAATAAAATGTTTTCTAAAAAAGACGAAAAAGAAAAAGAAAAGAATTGAGTGCATGCTGTTCTGGAGTTCATGAAAATCTGCCTCGTCAAGAAAAAACCCTCTCCTTTGTGTTGGCCATCAAAGAGGAAACAGACAGGAAGTAGCTGCCACAGGAAGTCCAGGCATGGAGAAGACTGCTCCCCTGGAGACCCCAGGATCACAGCTCAGCATAGTTACACAAACTCACAGTTATCGCTGCTGTTCAGCGCTCTCTTTTTTTTGAACTGGCAAATTCACTTATTCATCTAGGTTCCAGATTTCTGTATGGAAACATTATTGATTTTATACTAGTGGATGAGGCTGGGCAATATATTGATTTTACGTCAACATATCGTCGTATCATGTCATAGCATCTGAGATAAGATTGTTTCAGTGCTGATAATGAGGTGTTTAATCAAATGTTAACATAGTGAAGTTATTAAAGTAAATACATGGAATCTACCTACAATTACAGAAGGAAAAAAAACTATCAAAACTTCATTACTTCATAGTTTCTTTCACATTCAAACCGCTTTTATTAAACACCAACAATCTTAAGATATGCACCAGATATCATCTAAAATGATCTGTATTTTAAGGACGTAATTGACAGAATAGGGAAGATATATTATTTGCAATGCACCGTTACCGTCCTATGTCTCTAAAAAGAAAACTTCATGAGGTCAGAGAAACAAATCAAAATGATGACTTAACAGCCATGTTAGCCAGCCCTAATTTTTGTTCATGATTCATGAATAATACAATAAGTATTGCAATATAATGTTCTTTACGCAATAGAAAAAAGATTATAGAGTATACTGATGTAACAGACACATTTACAAATAACACATAATTAAAATAACACGTATTAAGTTTTGAATTGGACTTGAGAAATGTTTTCTGCCCCAAAAGAATATTAAAATTGAAATGGATGAATGTAACTTTCAACCAAGGAGCAAATGATCATTGATAAAGACTGATTTGAAATTGTACAATACATCGTGATCGCCCAGCCTTGCAAGTTAGCTGTGGCCTCTATGCTTCTATTTGAAATCTATCACCACAAATGCAAATAAGCTCTTTAACGCTGGTGTAATTATTTCTAAATGCTCGTTGTCAATGTAAAAACAAAACATTATTCAGGGTTCAGTGTCTTGCTTACAATAGAGGTAGGGAGTTGAACCACCAACCCTATAATCATTCCTCTGCTTTAAATTACTTTGGCGAAATGGCTGCTGACAAACACATCCACACAATTTACACTATATATATATATATATATATATATATATATATATATATTCTAAAAACATTAGAATTCACCGCACAGTCAGCTTTTGAGTTGACCTTTGTTGCTGCTTCTGTGTTATAAGTTCATTGGACTGATTATTTTCTCATTTAATCTATTAGTCTTTTCATCCATAACATGCAAATCAATTGTGTAAAATGTTGCTTGTGTTTGCTTTGATCCACAAACCAAAGGATCAAAACTGTGCACATTTAAAAAGCTGGAATGGGAGAATTGTTTTTTTATTTGATCATAAACCAACTCAAAGCAAATAATTGGGACAAAAGTGAGTTGACAGTAAAGCTGTGCTCTGACATTCATTACACAACCAGGCACACACACACACACACACACACAGTCGACATCTTTAAAAGCTTATTTTTCAAAACCTCCCATTTCCACATCCTTATAGCTGTAAATCGCCGCTCCCGTGCATGCTGTGTTTTAGGGCAATAGATCCATCTTTCTAAAGTTTCAGCCGATGTCAAAGTTGCCACATCTGAGCAACACCAGACTCATCAGTTAGAACTAGGCCAAACTGCGACTCAGAGGATCAGTCATGAACTGGGCCACAGTTCTGTTCAGTGCCAGGGAGCTGAAAATGTGTCAGGGCAGAAGAACACAAGCCAAGCGCACGCTTCTAAGGCTGCCTCGGTCATATTTTCCAGTATTTGTATTGTATCGTGCACACGTTTAAGCGCCTCGCACTGCTGGATCAATGGCCTCGATTCACGGTCCCCTTTTTGATCTCTCTCTTTCTTTCTAGGTTTGTCTGCCTGTGCCGCTCATTGACTCCGGGTAGAGTGCAGTACAGTGTACAGGAGGAGCAGCTGTTAAAAGCATTTATTAGATGTTGGAGTAAACCTCTGGGTTCAGCAGAGCAGCGCTGGAATTACTTAGTCCTTTATGAGACGAGGCTGCCACAGCTGCCTCCAGACTACAGTGACAGGAGGAGACATGTCTGGAAGACATAGGCTACGTAACGTATGAAGTATTAAGTTAAAGAGAAAAAGTCAGTCGTACAGACGAACACTTTACTAACTGTCGAGAAAATAACGGACAATAAAAAGCTTGTGTGCTGTATGAACTATGCACATATACTGTGTTTGAGAGGAAAATCATTTGTAGTTAGTTAATCCAGAAAGAAACTTGATCTGCTTTTCATCTCAAGACTAATAAAGCCCGTGTGAATTTTAAGGTACGATATTATCAAATATTGGCTTTAAAATGTATTATTATATATCAGCATTTACACCAATTATCCGCCAATTTTTTTACGTTTATTTACTTTGCTCAATAAAGAAAAAGTATATCTACATCTGCTGAGACATGAGTGTGAAAAATATGACGTTAATTTCACTACAGAAGAGACAAAATGACCTTTGAAAAGGTCATTTTGGTCATAACATTGGTCATTTTTGACAAGCTGTCATCTGTGACGCTGGACTGTGCTGACCTGCTACAGATTTTTCAAGTATAAAACGATTCCTTACTTAAATACTGTATGCCTAAAATGATCCATCTGGTGCAAATTAACTTAGCATACCGTATACCGCACGGCTTCATTGTCACATGAGATACTGTATAATAAATGAATAATAATTCAATGTTTTCTGGTCTTCTTCATGTGTTTACAACAGTAAACTGCCCTGTGGACAAAACAAGACATTCGAAGTCGAAGAAAAGCCAATCGACCAATGACATTTCAGAGACTGTGACACCCCCAAAACAACAAATGGACTAATTGTTGTATTAACAGAGATATTACTGCACAGGCTGGGACACAGAAGTCTTTGCCGTGTTTATTGATTACACATCAAACACTAAAGGCTGACAGTGTACAGTGAACAATGTCACAGCCTTATTAGCTCTGTCCCGACTCCTATTGTGGAGAATAAGAAGCAAGTAACAGGTAAACCAATGATCCTGTGACACAAGCAGGGATCTCATTACCTCCAGGGGAATGTTATATAAAACACAAAACAGTGGAAGCATTATTCAATTATTTTATATTATTTAAGAGGAACTTTTCCGGAGTCAGTTTTCTTTGAACTGCTGCTTTTTTTTTAATGATTTCTATTTATAATAGAGGAACACTTAAGTGATTAAGTAGTTTATTGGAGTCAGAGAGTTGTTTACAGAACGGTTCCACATGTCAACAAGGACATCCAACACGACACCGTGATAAAAATCTCACTCGATAAGTTGATCATGGTGACTTAGAAATATCTATCTTGTCAACATGCAGTTGGATTGGTTTATTTTGAAGTATACCACAAGGGGCAGTCTATGCGGTCGCTTTCAGTTCCTCTTTACTGTTATACACTTTAAGTTTGCTATTTGCTGTTCAGGTGCTAATATATGCGGTTTAACCATGTTGCTGTCAATTGAGTCGTCGTTTAACAAACTCACCCCTCCCTTCCCCAAGAATGTTAGGAAACTACGGTGGCCTTGATGTGTACAAGAAAGACTGTCGTTCTTCTACGTGTACGCAGAAATCTCCTGCTGCTGCTGTGGAGACATGTTGATGCAAGATGGCTGCCTCCATAACCCAAGGCCCTTAGCTAAAGTATGTACAAAAGTGATTTTTATTTTAAAGTATTATATATAGTCTACTGCAAAAACGCACACACATTTTACAAATATTATTTACTGTGACATTCAGTTTGATTTTGTGAATTTAACCATTTACAGGAGGTGTTATTATGGGCTATATTTGCTCTTAAAAATGTACATTCTTCACTTGTGTTGTGCCGGTTTGGGCACCGTTATGGCACCGGTGACGTTTCGAAATGATCGGTATCGAAAAATCCCCCAAAACACAACTATATTTAGCCCTAGTTTGATGATGATGATGATGATGATGATGACGTTTATATGCTTTCCATGACCTACCCGAGCCGAAAGCCTTGGCCACCAGCCAGGTCAGACTGCAGGAGATCTTGGCTCTGGTGAAGTCATAGTGGTCGAAGCTCTTAATGGCAGGAACGATGAAGGTCCGTCTCATGCCTCTGTCCTCTGCCGCATGATCTCCCATCTTCCCTGAGTCAGGATCCCGCTACACACTGCGGCTGAGGCGCAAGTCAGCCCGAGCAACTCCTCCTGACTGCGGATGTCATCCCGTCCACAGGAATCCGAAGCAGGAAAAAAAAAAAAATCTCCTCGTCCTGGAAAGATTAAAAAAAAAAAAGACAAAAGACAACGAAACCCTAAAAACTTTGATTTGTGGGTTGAAGTGTCGCTCCCGGTCTACATGAGCGCCATCCTCGTCACTTTGGTGTCCTTATGGTTCAGTGATGTCCTCACGGCGCAGTTTAGAAACAGGCTTTCTGAAGATTTCCTCCATTCCATGACATTCTCATAATCCTCCTCCTCCTCCCGGTCGACAGGACGGAGCAGCGGCTGTGTGTCAGAGGAGGAAGGTGACGAGTGAGCACAGTCAGCTGAAGACACTATTCGCGTCCATGTTGTCCTTCTCTGTTTTCTTTTCTAACTGTTTTTCCTCCTCTCCTCTTCTCCCTCTCCCTCCGTCTCCGCTTCGTCTCCTCTGCGCTTTTCCTGCCGCACTGACCTGAGCACAGCGCGCACTGCACATGCGCAGAACACCCAACTCGCGTAAGAGTCACCGCCACCAAAAAATTATGTAAAACACACGAGGTACAGTTCACTGACACAATATACACTTTATTTACTATTACTACTAAACGATTCTTCATGATTACACTATTATGATTATGATGATAACAACAACAATAATAATAATAATTATTGTTATTATCATAATAATCATTACTATTATCATTATTATATAATTTGTATTGTTATTATTATCATCTTTATTATTATTATCATGTGTGATTATGATTATTCCATGATTCAAAATTCTTGGAGCACTTTATTAACCCACTAAATGACATTGTCACTGGTGTTATTTAATAAACTGAGTACATGAAATCATTGTTTCCAAAGAGAGGTTGATCAGTGCTACACTAAAGGAGTATCAATATTTCCATATCCACAGATTGTACACAAGCAAAGAACTTCATGTGGGTTTAACTTTATATCACAGGAACACACCAGCAGCCAAACCTTCCCATCACCTATAGTGTCATTCTCCTGTGGAGGAGGTATAGCAACAAGAGAAAGGCTAAGTTAACATGAAACATGAAAAAAAAAAAAACCCTACACAGATAAAAGTGCAAACGTGAGCAGATGTTTACAGTAAAATAAGAAACGAGAGGAGAACTCGACAGTGGAAATAAACGGTCAAGACATGAGGAATGTGGTGCTAATGAAGATTCATTCCTCATTTTTAGTTGGAAACTGTCAAAAACAACCTGTCAGAGGAAAGTCTGTGACATTTGTGTTAAACATAAACCTGAGCCAATGCATAAAATGAATTTACTGTATCTCACTATATCTTATGTAGCTTGTTCTAGACATGAAAGTGTGTTACTAATGAAAAGGAGACAAATTACAAATGAAATGTCCCTGTTGAACACACACAGTCATCGACTCACACTCCCCTGACTTAAATCTTTTTAAATTCAGATTTGATCAGATCTGATTTGGCTGTATCATGGATGACTGTACTTTGGAGGAGCAACGAGGAGCATGGCTCAACATCACACTCTAGTGCCTGTACTGTGTTCATACAGCTGAAGAGGTTAGAAAGTTTATGTTACACACATCCGCCAGTAGATGGCAGTCCTCAGCTAAGTATTCATTTGCAATCCCTTTGACCAGCAGTACAATATTCAATAGTGTTCATTATAAACTGTTCATATAACTGTATTGGCATGATTTTTTTTTTTTTCAAAAAATACCTCATTTAAAAATGTTTGTCCAAATTTATTCCTGCTCTTCTTTGCCTGCACCTCCACTGTGATCCACTGTCATCTGAGAGTCATTACCGATCATAATGTATTGAGCATGTTCAATATGAATGTTCGGTGCTTGTTGCCTCATAGCTCCGCTGCCACCCTGTCCTGGTGAAACAGTGGGACCAAGAAGATGATGTTGTGCCATTAAAAGGGTCAGGTTCTCGTTCTCCAGTGAGTGTGCTATTTTACTCTGTTGGATCAATTGCCTTTGATACTGGTTCAACCGCTTTAGTTCGTTCTGCCTCTCCATCTGGCTTTTCATTCTCTGTCCCTCTTTCCAGATTCTCTGCTGTTTTTTAATGTTTGCAGGAGACAAAACCTTCTTTACCTTTCTCTCAAAGTTCTTGTTCTCCTCCAGTGAGACGATTGTCTTCAGCACCATGGGCATGTTTTCCTTTCGAATGCTGTTCTCCTGTGGCAGCAGAGGGATCACAGTGTTGTGCTTGTGTTTTTTGTTTAAGGAGTTGATGAGGGCAGTGTCTGTCTCCACTTCCACCATGCGAGTGTTGAAGTTGCGAGTGAGTAGCAGGAAAGTGAAGGCTGAGTTGTTGATGGCATCCTCCACACACCTCAGAGAGCTCCTACCCGGGATGGCAAAGTCCTCAGAGAAGGTTGCGCCATCAAAACCAGTGGCTGTTTCCAGTCTTGTCTTCATTCTTTCAGCCACATCTACATCCTCTGGTGCATGGAGAATAACAAATGCATAAAATGTCTCCTCCTCCTCGTCTTCTACACCTTTACTTCCACACATTCCATGTGAAACAGAAGGGTTTGTTGGAGTATGTAGATGCATTTTTGGTTCCCTGCTTGGTTTGGTGGTGTGGTTTGGAGTCTTATTCTGACCAGTATGACTTTCCAACTTCCTGGGCTCTGCTGCAAGTGCTGCATCCATGTTGGATTCTGTATTTGCTTCAAACAGACTAGGGTCAACAGATTTAGGCTCAGGTTCTGCCGGTAACAGAGATGCAGGTGCATGGAGGACGTGAGAGTTTTGCTTGGATTTAACTGATACTTCTCCTTGAAATGGGACTGTTGGTGGTATGCTAATCTCTAGATGAGTAGGGTATGAGGGCATTGAGGAGCTTGCCTGCAGAGGGCTGGCAAGACTAAAATCTCTCTCGGGCTTATTACTCATTTCCAAAGTTGTGTTTACTTCACCCAGGCTTCTGTGAGGATCATAACAAGACCCTGACTTGAGATCTCTTGAGCTCATCCACTCTTCAAACACAGGCCCACAGACAACTTTAGCTTCCTCTCTGAGTGGATCATACTCCAGATTGTCACAATCGCTTGCTTTTTGGCTGTCAATGGAAAGGGCCCTCTGATATGCCAGATTTCTCAGAAGCGGATCACATAGTCTTCGCTCAGACAAAACTTTAAACATTCGAGCCAACACTGCTAAAGAGTCGCCCGTTAACACTTGAAAGTCTCCACAGTGAACTCCAAACTCTGCTAAATTACCCCCACTCATTTTCCACCTTTCAGCCAAATGCTTGGCAAAGTAGTTGTCCTTCAGCAACTGGAGTTTGTTCAGGGCCTGCGCCTCTTTCTGGAGAATGATCAGACACAAGGCGTGTATGAAGTTCTCTTCTAGAGACTCACCCAACTGAATAGTCAGGCTTAACAGTCGCTCCGGGGGCTCCTTAAATAATATGTCAAAAACGTCCCTCAGTCCCGTTCCCGGATTCTCTTGTCCCTCGTCACACATGTTCACTTATACTTGGTAGTCCACTTCTAGCTTTGAACAAACAAAACAGGAACACATGTGAATATGCTTTTCCTGTATTTGTAAAGATATAAAAACAACACGTTGTCAAACATTGAGCTAATTGCTGACACTTTAACAGTTAAAATAGTTTGAATGCCATTGGATAACCAGCATCAAGTTCCAGTTTAAATAAGGAAGTCACTCAGAGTATCTCTTTCCGAGTTCACTTCAAACAATTGAAAAGTTTTCTTCTCTGTTGACAGGAAGCTGTAAGTGCACATCTGAAACTACGCCGTCAGAACGCAACTCATATGCAGAGAGTTCTGTCTAAGTTTTGGATTCGTGTTACTCTGTAAACGTACCTGTGGCAGTTGTTGGCCTTTGGCCGGTTGAAGCATTTGTGCCTGAACATAATGATGACGTAACAGGTTGTGGAGTATGGGAACTCATGAGGGACAAAAGACAAAAACAGGAAGCATTCGTGTCTGCTACAAGCACACTGTAGTTCTCCACTTGACCACATGCAATGTAACATTCTTGTGAGCACCAATAGTTTATATTACAAGCATTCAGCTCCATAATTTGTATTTTTTTGTTCTTACTTTATGAACTTTTATGTGTTTAAACAAAGAGAAGAACTTAAGTGAGGAAGTCTGTAGCTCATCATACACAGTTGACACAGAGGAGAGAGGAATTCAGGCTTTTTTCTCCTTCTCTGCTAAAAGGCAAGCGTATTTTTATCTGCGGAGGAAACCTCTAACCCTGTATTTACCAGGGGTGGGGTCACACCAGGCAGAGTGCAAGCCAAGATCGTTTCCCTCAATGCAGCGCAGACACAGAGCCTCACTGTTCTTACTGCTGACTGCAGTGTGATATGTTTACTGTACGACCACTTCTGAAGGATTACAGTAACTCTGAAGGAGGTCTCTTTCTCTGCCTTCCTGAAATATGATTTCTGAAAGAATAGTATGTACGTGTCTTGGCAGAATAATACATCACCATTCAGCGGAGCATATACAGCACTAGGACCATGGCTCTGTTGTTATGAGCACAAACCCATCTGTGGAGACTGTTTGAGAATCATAAGAGGGCAAGGAGGAAGTCAGAAACAGGGTTAGGGTATTGTATTTTTTTCTCTATTACTTCTTTATTCAGGGTAGAAATCAAAACAACATTTATATTTTTATATAAACTATATTTATATATATTGTTATTATTTTACTCACTTCCTAAACAACATGCTTGAACAGTGTCAAGCTTTCACACATATTTGTATCTCAAATTAGAAAAAAAAAATCCTCATGTGGAGGATGAAGCAGTAGACGATGAATGAATGAATGTTACAATTTTCCCTTTAAACACAAGGTGCACAAATTCCATGTTACTGTTGATAAGCCATGTTCTAGGCGCCACACGCACACTATGTATGCCCCTCTCTGACCCATACACACATCCAAAGATATAAAAGCACACATACACTCAGCCTGTAGGATACTTATGTAACGCACTGCCAAATGTCCATCTTTATTGAGGTCAGTCCTTTTAACGAGAGACACGCTCTACTAACAGCTGTAGTCAGCCTGGCATTAAACTCGCCTTCACCTTCAGGCCAAAATATGTAGTTGTCAGTTCTGCAAACCGTGGCATTGCACGACTTCAGCAATGGTGAGCAGACGCGGTCTTGTTTTTGCAGTGTTCTTGTTATAGTATTATTTTTTTCTTTGCCTATAAACTGCACAGATGTGCGTGTGTTTGTGTCAGTGGTTTCTGGCCGTGGGAGAGAGCCCTGAGGGAGACACAGAGGGGTCACATATAAGAGGCTTTGGGGCAGACGAGTGAAAAGGAGGCCCTTTCTTGGACAGAGACTACGGATTAGGATGAAAGACATACGAGTGGGGGATGCTCTCTGCCTTTTTTATCTGTCTCACCCGCTTGCTGCACCTCTCTCCCACATTTTGTATCATGTCTATTCAAAAATGAGTGAGAAATAATGAGGGTGATACAAAGAAGGACATTGAGGTCCCTAGATGGAGAGGGCGATTGATAAGAGAGTGTGATACAGGGGCAGAGCAAAAGACGACCTGAGACCTTGACAGATCGATAGCCTCTTTTGAATTCAGTTTGAGAGAGGCCATGCTACATGCTGCTCTTTTCCCAGCCACATGATTCGTCACACATGCTAAGAGAATTTAACACACTCACTTCTGGCAGGCAAAGTATATGCCCCACACACATGTTCACGGGAAGGTATACAGAGATATGAGACCATGCATGCACTCATTCAGCCCAGAGTCCATGCCCATGGTCTGGCCTCTATTGAAACAAATGAATGAAACACCTGCATTTACCGCATTCCCGACAGTCGTGCAGGGAAAACGCGAAGCAACAGTGAGTGCATCTTGTTCATAGAAGAAGGAGTTTGTGCATGGGCGGTTACAGCTTTAGCTGACCTACATACATTCGGACAAACGTGCGTGTGCTGTGCATCAAGGCACAAATAACCCCGGACCGTGACACACTACGGCTAGTTTGTGTTGTGTTGACAAAGTGGGTAAACAGATCTGAGCTAATGTGACACCTAACTAGCATTAATTCAGGAGCAAAGGTAAACGAAGCGAGCCTGCGGACACAACGGGGGAGGTCAGTGGGGACAGGGGGACGTGTGTACTGTACCACACTGGACTATGCTTGGGTGAGCATGTAGGCCATGCCAACAACAATGCATAATACAGCCTCTGGTGATGGGGGATGCTACACACACACACACTCCCCACTTTCATCTCACATATACACACATATATATATATATATAGACATACACTCACATAAACACACACACAAAGTCGTGCGCATGCAGACATTGACGGTGATGAGGCACAGAGCAGTTTATGCTCATATCACGACAGAGTCTTTGATCAGTGTGACAGGAAGGGCACTCGCCCCTGAGGAATTAGCTAACTCTTGCCTCGCAAAAGCACAGCCACAATAAATGAGGCATGTTTGCGTTTGCAGCAGAGGGTGGAGGACGTCTGATGTTTGGCTTCATTAATATGCTAAATGTATGAATATGATTTGTTCCACTTCATTGTCCAGAGTATGTCCAGAGTGGCATGATAATGATTAAAAATGTAGAATGTGCAGAAATTCAGATTGCACCTATAATCCTCTCAATTTAATAGGTTGTTAATCTGTGCAAGTCATTTACATACGGCTTGTTAATGAGCAAATCCACCAGTTTTATTTCTCCTACAAATTACAGCTACTTGCATATTGAGGATTAACAGTGCGATAGTTTTTTTTTTCCCCAAATGCTTGAAGTGGCTCTTCTCAATTTATACTAGATTGAAGTGTTATGTGTAATATTAAAGGAGATTTGTTCAACTCACTTCAGATTATTGCCAGACCTTAAAAAAACAGGACAGGAAAATAGACAAATAAAAACATAAATTAAATATTATAAAAGCCAGTTATACAAATGTATGAATAGTCATGTATAGAACTGGGATTTTCCAGCTGCAACATTCGGGATATGATTTTGTCAACATATGATTCATATGCATCAGGTTTTGCATTAAAGCTTTATAAGTTCAGACTCCTTCACTTGCACTGCTGCACTTGGGGAGTACAAGGGAGTGTGTTATGTCCTTGAGGAGGCTGATCTTAACACCGTCTGAGCACATACAACACCAACATATTAGCTTGGGCGTACAATATGCAACACTGCCAGAGTATATCATTATTTGTGAAGAAGTGACAAAGGCATTGAAATTTGTTTGCAAGCAGATATCACATTACCCTTGACAAATAAAAAGATCTTGCTTCCATGCAGAGAGTTAAATGAGATATCTGTCCATGAATTATAACGACCCTAAAGCAAATACTGGAAATGTGTGGAAAAAGCTCTCCTCTCTGTGTAGTTAGAAAATGAGTTTCCCCAAAAACCCTCAATGCATGTGAACTTTTTAAATGCTGATAGAAAAATATTGTTACCACTGGATGCTAGTTGTTTCGGCAGCAAGCTTCAGATGACATTGTTTTTATAACTCGCAGAAAGAAAGTGAAAAGGCTAATGTCCTGAGATATCAAAGCTATTCTTGTCATGGTGTCACTATACATTTATATCTTTCTGATTTCCCCCAACTTCGTATACAGGCTACAACAAACTGAATGACATTTATGACAATTGTACAAAAGGGACTCTCACAGAGAAGTCACCATCTAAGATCTTTTGGGTTTTTCCTCAGCTGTATTAGCCATCTGAGAATGTAGATTTGTTCATTTTGTAAAGGCCCGCAAAACTAATAATTAGAAATTATGTCATTTGGAGCTTATTTTGGCCAGTGAGGAAGGTTATTCCACTCATTCACAGAGTCATGCATATGTAAAGACCGTGTAGCAGCAAAGGAGGAAAAAGAGAAGAGAGGAAAGGAATTAAAATCTCCAACAAATGTAAAAGAATAAATGGACCCAATCTGGCTGCACTTGGTGTTAGAATGGATGCCCATCCAAAGGCACATGCCCAATCCCCCATGTCACTTTTGTACGACTGCAAACCCTGCGGATGCTCCGCTTGTGTAGCAGATGCACATAACCAAAGGATGTGAGGCATGAAAGCAATGGGAAATTCATTACATATTCCTACCCCCCTCCGTTCCCCATAATCACCACAATTAGCAGACATCTGCAGTGACTCCAAAGCTGCGAGTGTATTCAGGCAATCAGAGCAGCTTCAGCGACAGCACTGACTGAATCCCCCTCTGTGATGGGCCTCATCCTAAAGGAAAGCATTCCATTAGGAACTCATTGATTAATTGAGATGGAGAATTTGCTCCTGGCATCATGCAAGAATGGAACCCAACAGGAGGCGTACATGATAGCAGAGTTGTACGCAGGGTTTTGTGGAGGTGGTCCGGGGTTCTGTCGGCGTGATTGTGCCACACAGTTGGCGCAATTATGAGAACAGTTTAACCAGGCAACAGCTATATGAAGATTTTCTGACCCAAAAACCTGTGTGCGTCTAATGATAATCAAAGCTATTTATGTGTAGGTGTAATAAAGGAACACTTTTTCAGTTGTGTTCGTAATTTTGATGACAGTGAGATGAGAAGATCAATGTCACTCTAATGTCTGTATTTTGGTCAGTTTGAAGCTATCCTAATGTTGCATAGCAGGAGAAAATATCTGAGTGTTCTTTCAAAATGTTTCTGACTGGGTAATTCTCAAAAGTGTCAAGAGGCTGACTGTACGTACTCCATCTGTGGAGGATGACAGCTCATTACTGAAGCAGTTGGAGATGTCACTCTTACAGGGCACAGTATGGTATGCCCTGATTTTAAGCCGCAACTTAATACGTTGTCATGGAAATCAACAGTAGTACATTAGACACTTTCCATTTTTGTTAAATCCGTGACTGCCTTTATTCTAGACTGCACACACACTTACAGTACATAGCATGTATACAGAGGTGTAGTCTTGGCTCCATGTGGAAACCTTTCGTAATCTAAATGAAGAGACATTTCAGAACCAATAAAAACACTTTTTGGGTTTTATCGGACTGATTCTTTTAAGATTTACTCAGTCAGAGCAGTTAAATGGCACATTTTTCTGTAGAGGCAGACATGCTTCATAAATCATTTGAAATTGCTTTACAGATCACTTACGTCAATCACAGAACAGGATTTGGGTTGGAGATTACTTTTGGTTATAGGGAAAAAAAAAACACTCTATAAAAATGCATTATTAAGGCAGGGGAGAAAATTACCAAACAAATGTGATGGCTACGTTAACACACAATTTAAATCCTGGCAAACACATTAAATGCATTTACAATACATTTGACAAAAATGTCATGATTTAGTATGTCATCTAAATGACATACTATACTATGACTTTATGGTCACATTTTGGACGACATTCTATACTATGACTTTTTTGACTGATTTTGGATGACATACTATACTATGACCTTTTCGACCGATTTTGGACGACAAACTAACCTATGACTTTATTGTCACATTTTGGACGACATACTAATCTATGACTTTTTTGACTCATTTTGGACGACATAATAACCTATGACTTTTTTGACACATTTTGGACGACATAGTAACCTATGAATTTTTTGACTGATTTTGGACAACATAATATACTATGACTTTTTTGACCAATTTTGGACGACATACTAACTATAAAAAAAATGTCATAGTTTAGTAATGTCTTCCGAAATTTCACAAAAATGTCATACTGTAGTATGTCGTCCAAAATTTCACAAAAATGTCATAGTTACCAACATCAGTCAAAACAGTCATAGGTTAGTATGTCGTTCAAAAACTGTCAAAAAAACCATAGTATAGTATGTCGTCCAAAATCAGTCAAAAAAGTCACAGGTTAGCATGTACTCCACATCATCTCTCTTGTACTTTGTGGGTGTTCTCCTCCTTCGAGCAGATCTCCGTGTGACAACACTCCTCTGACCTGCCGTCTTCTCTTCCTCAGTTAACATTTCTAGCGGTACATCTCTGTTACTCTCAGTAAAGTGGTTCTGCACTAACTTGTCCAAGCTAAATTGTTGACTGCACGGGCTGCTTGGCTCAAATGGGCTCTGGATGTCTGTGTCACCTGCTGGTGAGTCACTGGAAATCATTTCTACCTCAGGAGACTTTCTCATATCTTCCTGATCCTGGACCACACTTACAGGATGGACCTCCCCTTCCTCACACAGCATTTTTAGTACATCCATCATATCCAGGAATCGGGCCGCTTCAATAAGAGCTGGGAGGTCTGTCTCCTTGACATCACTCTCAGAGGCATACAAAAAGCCCAGCAGGTGCTGAAAAACAGAATCCTCTACATGGTCCAGAGTCACATGTGTTGTAGTAGGGTTTTTGGACAGCTCTGCATGGAAGTAGCTGCTCCCATGGGCCAAAACCACCTTGTGGGCTTTATAGATCCTCCCACCCACAGACACAGACACATCACAGAACTTCTGCCTGCTCCGATCTTCATTTAAAAACTTGAGGAGGCTGTGACTCTGCTGTGACATAGTCAGGTGCCGGATTTGTGAGGCGGATTCTGGACCAGTTTCAGAGCAGGGCGGTGGCACATTGAAGCCCAGCACAGAGTCCAGCTCTGTGGCACATTCATCTCTGCCTCTGACCAACCTGCTGCGTTTGGGACGCAGAGGAGCACTGGGTTTTCTCTTCATTGGTGTGTCTGATGGGCTACTGTGAGTCACTCCTACAAAACACAGGACAAATTATCACAATAAGATTGTTTTCAATAGGAATGGAAGCAAGGTTCAATATACACAATGAATTACACAAAAATATTTAACCACACATTTGTGAGATGTTTTTGACATTTTTAAAAGCCACAATTTATGTTATTTACACTCTAAAGCAAGTATCATTCTTAAATTAATTGAAATTTATTGCATTATCATTATTGACTGATATGTGGTAGCGTTTTGCGCCATACCACCCAGCCCTAATGGATGGTTACATGGGACAAAATTATAAATAGGATTGCAAATAAATAGTATTATCATTGTTGATTAATCTGTGAATCACTTCCTTTATTGTTGATCAGTTGTTTGGTCCATAAAATACAGAAAAAATATGTAAATCCTCCTCCAAACGTTATCGGTTTAGTGGGGATTCATTCAGTACTTGATTATCGTTGCATCCCCAAGTATCCGCTGTTATTAGGGATGAGCCGATATGATACTCGGTATGGGACAGCTACAATTATAAAATCCGATTCAATCCAAAAGTCCTTAATATCGCACAGGCTGTAAAAACGTAAATAATAATCAGCAACTGCATTTTGGCTGAGTCACGTTGTGAGATTTTTATTTCTTCTTTATGAGAGAAGATTATTTGTCACACAGCTGGAGAATTATGTGTTCGAAATAGTGTAGCACAAATGTGTTGTTCGCGGCTTTAACATGACTAATATCATCATCGGCACATACTCTAGTTTGTGATATCAGTATCGGTATCGGTTTAAAAACACCACTGTGACAGTTTAGAGTTTCGGTGCATTGGTTTAACAGCAGTCACACTGACATTATGTCGACATTGACACATAAAACTATGCAGAATATTAGCGAACGCTAACGTTAAAGGTGCATAAATGCTACTTATCAACGCACAAACGCACATGAGTATTTACGAGAAGCTGCTCAGAAGACTGCTCTCCACAGAACAACTGACTGCTACATTAGCACGTTTGCATCTCCACCTAAAGGACCCCCTGACATAAGGTGAACACAGGAGTGTGACGAGCAGACCCCCCTCCGAGGAGAGCGTTGACAAACGACCCTCGCCTTGAATTAACTTTAACACGTCTTAATTTAAGGGACACATTTTACCTGAGAGACGCGGGTCAAGTCTAAATAACACCGTACCACACGAGCCAACAAACGTAAAGTGGAAAACAAACAGACGAATGGTGATTTCCTCGTCATAATGTGAAGCCCAAACGTCGCCATCACACGAAAATGTCGGACCCTGTAACAAACTGTTCGCCCATTGGTTGTTTTCGCTTTTGTCCTCTCACGCTTTTTGCTCGGAGGAAAAATCCGAGGAAAAACAACAACACGCGGGGGATAATAACGAGCTGTGATACTCACATGTCTTCATTCTGTGCAAAAACATAAAAGCTGAGACACGAATCCAGCGAAAAGGACAGTTTCACACGGATTACAAGAGCGTTCGGCGCGCGAAGGGATCATGGGTAATGTAGTCTCTAAGCACATAGCATTCTGCGATTAGCTACTAACCACCTCTTCAGCTTAGAAAACTGTATTTTCTTATTTCACCACACACACACACATATACAGTATATATACACATATATATATACACTGTATATATGTATACATATATATGTATATATATGTGTATATATATATATATATATACATATATATATATATATATATATATATATATATATATATATATATATATATAGATATATATATATAGATATATATGAAAGTCCCAGGTTCAAACCCCAGTCCCTTCTAGGTCCTTCCTATGTTGAGTTTGTATGTTCACGCCGTGTCTGTGTGGGTCATCACCAGCACTGATATTCAGTCTTTGAGTCGCTTCCTGTGTGCTGCTCAGTGGCTGCCCACTGTTCCTAGTTCTTGAAAGGTTCCTAGAAGAGGATGAATAAAATGCAGAGGGCAAATTTCCCCACGGGAATTAATAAAGTTTTAATAAAGTCTTAACCCTAACACCCTGTAGTATAGTGTGCATGCACACATACACATCTCCATGTCTATATTGGTAATAAGGGATATGTACAGTATGTATAGTTAATGTGTTTGACATGTGAAAACAATATTTTAACTAAATTGCAGTTCATCCATTTTCATTGATTCATTGATCATTGATCATACTATGGTCAGGGAAAATTTAAAATACCAGTATTAGGCTCCTGGATGAACCTCTCCCTTCACCAACATGTGAATTGTAAGGCATTGTAAGTGCATTAGCTTAATCCCTTCTGTCTGGAGAGCAGCACTCCATGCGTTTCAGTAAGCAGGCACATGTGTGGAGGAGCAGAGCTGAAGATGGAGCCGCACACCTATTATGTGCTCGACACCTGTCACTGACCTGAAATGAAGATACTGCCAAACATCTAGACATTTGGACAACCTTTGTGAACAATGCTGCAGTACAGCATTCATGTGTGGATGTTATGGTTGCTTTATGCAGGTAATATTTGGCTACGGGAGGAAGGCTTATCATATTTCTAGGCCAGAATGATTTGTGTAGTTTCTTGAATTTCCTCTTATTGTCTTTTCACATAATAGTAATGGTAAGAAATAGTGGCATATGTGCTCGGTGTACTATGATATACTACACCCAAATTAGTGTAGAGTCTAGATATTTTGAAACTAAACTGATTATTTTAGTAATAATTGTCTGTTCATTTTTGTTTGTTTTTCATTTTAATAACACATAGCAGGGTCAAATATCTCAGACCAAGTAGAATATTAAGTGTACAAACTTGTGTCTTGTCTTTACAGGCACTTTGTCAAGTGAGGACATCAGTGGATGTGAACTGCAGCCGTGCCAAAATGGTGGCATATGTGAGAGCCACAGTGGGGGATTCAAATGCCTTTGCTCCCAGCAGAGACAAAATGGACGCCTCTATGGGGGTGAGAATTGCACAGTTGCACTTTCAGGCTGTGATGTCGACCAGTGTGAGAACGGAGGAGTTTGTTCTCCGTTACTTGTGAATGACCAGCACACTTACACATGTGTCTGCCTTGCTGGCTTCACAAGCCCAAAATGCAAAACCCCCACTGTCTTTTCATTTGAGTCCGAAGGCTACATTTACATAGAGACACAGCTTCGGTACCCAGAGGCTCCTCTTCGTGTCAAATTCAGCTTCAAGACAGAGAGAACAGATGGTACACTCATGCAGCGCCGAGTGGATGACCTGCTCCTCAGCATCGAGCTGAAGGATGGGCATCTTGCCCTCCGCAGCCTGAAAGGTCAAGCCACAAGGACACTGGTTCAAGAACTCCCAGAGTACCTGTCAAACCAGAAGTGGCACACAGTAGAAGCATCACTGGGCAGTGTGGTCAGCCACATCAGGTTGCTCTGCACTGAAAGAGACTGTCCAAGAGACTCCAGTGTTGGAGTCCAGCTGCTGGACAGAACTTCTGCTCTCACCAAGCCAGGAATAGTCCGTCAAAGCCTCTTCATAGGAGCAGCGAGAGGTTTGGACAGAGCAGTGGATGAAGCAGAGTACCCATCTGCTTTTCTTGGCTGCTTCAGAGATGTGTTTGTGGATTCACATCTGGTGTTACCAGAGCCAGAGAATTCAGACACTCAGACAAACATTACTGTGGGATGCAGTGACAAAGACAAGTGTGAAAGCAGCCCTTGTCAGAACCGCGGACGCTGTGTCAGCCAGGGCTGGAGGAGCTATACGTGTGAGTGCCACAGACCATATGAGGGACACGACTGTGCCGAGGGTAAGTGCCACTTGCACACGCACCAACACCTCTGAATGCAAATTTAAAGCTAGAAAGCCAAACTTTTTTATTTTAAAGAGGTTATACATTTATATAAACATACTTATGGCTTGTACTATGTTAAACTTCTGCCATTAAACCCTCCTAAATGTCCTACACTAGACTTTTTATGTATTTTTTTGGTTCATAATTTTTTGGTTTCACAATTTTCCATCCCATGTGCCACGAAGAAAAACCGCCATCCACACAATTGTCTGCATGTTCTCCTTGACACGTGACAAGGGCAACACCAAGTTCAACCTCAGTGGCCTCACTGCAGAAATCTCACTGGTTTCAGGATAATAGAGTTTGTGAACTTTAAAGGAGCTTACAGAGGCAGTAGAAATAGCACCGTGCTCAAGCCACTCAATCATGCAATTAGGAGGCACTCACAGCAACACCTGGGCTGAGGATTAAAAAAAAACCCGGGTTTTCTTTTTGGCAACTGTAATCAAGTTTTAGCAAGGGAAACACTGACCTTTACTGTTGTTGGTTGTACTGGCCATTTCCTTAACATTTTTTTCACGTAAAGGGCAATGGATGATGCCCATATATTTGTCAAATATAACCATTAAACAAGAAATTCTATCATTTTCTGCCAGCTGCAATCAGTTTCTGAAAAAGGGAATATCTGCATTTACTTGGTTGTACTGGGCCATTACAGGTGTTTCTACAGGTGAGAAGGGCGGAGTGGGCTTCACTGTGCCAAATATAACTTGCAAGCAGGGTTTCTGTCTGATGGGCAGTTTTGTGATGTTGATCTGTTGGTCACAACAGACCTGGTTGTTGCCACTCCCACTCCTATAGAGAAGTAATTGTGTAAAAAGTAAAAGTGCATAAATTATGCAGGATCTTATCTCTTGCTCTGACATATTGCACATCTTTTAAAATGCACTTTATTTTATTTTTATATTATTTATTTGATTCATTTTTGCTCTTGTTTTGCACCAACAACCAGAACACATTCCTTGTATTGTATTGCATTCAGTAAGCTATACTATATATTGGCAATTAACCCAATTCTGATTCTTTTAGTTAGCTTTAGAGATGGTGTGGGGTACATTTCCACTTAATCCAGACTAGATGTTCCCCATTTACAGTTTATACAAAGCAAAAAAAAAAAAATGCTGACAGTAACATCATAGTTATTGGATGTAAGCATTTTCACCTAACAACGTACAGTGTTTGACTTTCTCTCATGCACACACTCTCTCTCTCTCTCTCTCTCTCTCTCTCTCTCTCCACCGCCTGTACCCATACAGAGTATATCACTGCAAGGTTTGGAAACAAAGACCAGGAGAGTTACGCCGTCTTCTCCTTGAATGAGGACCCAGGTGATGCCGTAATCATATCCATGTTCATTCGCACCAGACAGTCCAGTGGCCTTCTCCTCATCCTGGCCAACAGCACCAGTCAGTACCTCCGCTTGTGGTTAGAGGAAGGCAGGGTCAAAGTCCAGGTCAACAACTTTGAGAGCCTTGTTGGTCAGACGCCTATCAGCGATGGACACTTCCATTTATTGACTGTGAAGATGGAAGGAATAGCAGCCAACTTGTTCCAGTCGGCCCAAGACCAGGGCTCCATGTCCATCAGGCACACCAAAGCCCACTCTGGGGATCTGGTTTTCGTTGGTGGGCTGCCAGAATCAAGGGCCTCAGCTAAGTTTGGTGGCTACTTTAAGGGATGTGTACAGGACCTGAGGATTAACAGCAAACGGCTGCAGTTCTATCCCATACAAAGTCCAGTGGAATCTCACAGCCTGGGAAAACTCATCAGTGTCGCAAAAGGATGCAGCAGTGACGACGCCTGTGCTGTGAGTCAACAGTTAGTGAGACATTTACCTGCACCCGTAGCACGTAGAACTTGCAGTGGATTCATTTGTACTGTTTGACATCCTTTATCAGGTCAATCCCTGTCTCAATGGGGGAGTGTGTTACTCCATGTGGGATGATTTCATCTGTAATTGCCCCCCCAACACTGCAGGGCAGCGCTGTGAGAAGGTGAAATGGTGCGAGCTGTCTCCCTGCCCCGCCAGTGCCGTTTGTCAGCCCCGCTCTCAGGGCTTTGAGTGTAAGTATCCTGAGAACAATAAACCATATGAAAGAAAAATTAACATAGTCTTCCAGTTTGCTGAATAAATAACAATATACTGAACAGCCAGAGGACAATTTGAATGGAAGTCCAAGGGGAAACTACGACCTACTTCTCACATAATCAGTCAGTAAACATCAATGGTCTCAATGACTAGTTTTAGGTCTTCCATAGAACATGATGGGATTCTTTTTAAATGATGTTCCCATTAAGAAGCATGTGATTGGTTGCTGGTGTCCAAAACCCTCAACAGGCCGCAGGTCAATTCGCTGGGCTTCGGAATAGGAGTTCAGTTTCTTACGGGTGATTTCACGGCCACTACTCCTGTCCTAAAAATATAACAGTTAGTGCTCGCGCAGATCTGTGCCGCAGGAGCACCCTTGGTAAATTGCTGTGGGAATAATACACAACTCCTTATATGGACATAGTGGCAAAAAAGCAGCTATATGTGTTCTAAGGGTTAATAATGGCCATGGTGCAGGCGCTATCCTTGAAATAGTACTGTACAACAACAGTGTACAACCTTGGTGGCTATTCCTGTTTGTGACGTGCGAAAAGAAGATTCACTGTCAATGTTTCTGATCTTCCTTTGGGGCGTCCTGCACTGTGCCGTCCTCTCAAGGCACTCACTGGTGCAGGTGCTGTTTAATTACCGGGTGGTTGATTACCGCGGGGAAAAGAGTTGAGGCAGGGATCCTATGGGATTCCCCTAAGACGAGGTAATCCCTGCTCAGATTAAGTCTGAGTGCCACATGTCTGTGAACGATAATGATGACAAGTCTTCCTTCACAGTGGAGCAGAGCTGACACAGCCCACAGCAGTGTATTTGTAGTGTATTTAAGTGCAAAAATGTGCGTTTAGAAATGGCTTTAAATGGCTGGGTTAGTTAGTTTACAGTGCTTGTTTTATCAATTGAAACCACATTACCGCACATAAAATAAGTGCACTTCATTTCTGTGTTGAAACAGATTAAATGTTAATGATAGAGAACTACATGGAATGCTAAAATACCATTTAAGTTCATACTGTTTAGTCTACCTCTGTCCTCAGGTTTGTCTAATGTGACATTTCGGGATGAAAGCAGTGTTCTGCACTACCGGAGCAACGGCAAGATTAGCCGCAACCTTACCAGCCTGTCCCTGAGCGTCCGCACAAGACAGTCCACTGCCACCTTACTGCACGGACAACAGGGCTCAGCCTACCTCACCGTGTTCCTCCACAACTCTCATTTGGTCACGGAGATCAAGGCTGGGGATGAAAAGGATCCCTCCAAGGTGACAGTTCAAAGCCAAGGTGCCATCAGTGATGGAGTGTGGCACACAGTGGAGCTCAGCATGGAGAGCAAGACACTACCAGCCTCCAGGTGGATCATGGATGTGGACGGAAGCCAGAGGGAGCAAAGCATGTCCAGAACAGCTACAGGAAACCTGGATTTCCTCAGGGAGGGAGCAGACATTTTTGTAGGTGGACGCAGTCTGGACACTAGAATGAAACTGTCTGGTTGTCTGGGTTCTGTGGAGATCGGAGGCCTTCTCCTTCCTTTCCACTCGGACAGAAGGTTGAACCTCCCCAGACCTCAGGAGGAGCAGTTTGTGAGGATGAATGGCAACGATGCCCTGCAGCACAGCTGCTCGGGATCCAGTGTGTGCGCACGCAACCCCTGTGAGAACCAGGGTGTGTGCGAGGATCTCTTTGACCTGCATCACTGCACATGTCCCTCTGAGTGGACAGGGCCGCTGTGTCAACATCCAATAGACGCCTGTGTCTCAGGTCCGTGCATCTACGGCAACTGTACCAATTACCCGGGCGGATTCAGGTGTGTGTGTGAGCCGGGCTACAGTGGTGAACAGTGTGAGGTTGAAGTCGACATGTGTGAAAACAGCAATTGCAGCAACGGTGCTACTTGCCTCAAAGGCGTCCAGACCTACTCATGCCTCTGCCTTCAGAACATGACCGGCCAATACTGCAAGTGAGTTCATTAAAACTTCATTTATACCTCTCTGACGTCACACTCACGGTTGTGCGAACAAGCTCTGACGGATGTGTTTCTTTCAGCGACAAAGTCCCTGAGATCCCATGGTACATTGAGACAAATCCGTAAGTGCCTTTGCATTTAAAAAAAACGACACTGTTCCAATAAAACAAGTACATAATAACTCGATTCAAGTGGTTGACAGTGACATTCTTTGTTCTTTTGTCTGTTAAGACTTCCTCAGCTGCCTGTGTCTACATGTATGGGTACAAGATGGAAATACAGCTGCTATAACGGAGGGAGCTGCTCAAAATTCAACACCTGTCACTGCCTGCCGGGCTTCACAGGACAGTGGTAGGACAGTCCTCTTTATACTCATTAACTTAATTAAGTTCACATACAGCACAATTTACAAGTGACATAATAGCATAATAACCTATGAACAACTAAATTCTTCTCTTTGTTTTAGGTTTAGTGAAGTATCTTTTTACAAAACATGTTATGAATAGCCTGACATTTCTTGAGAAAATAAGTGCAATTTCAACAATATAATGCCTTAGTTAACCATTTACAAAGGCACCAAACATTTAGCCATAGGTATCTGGAACTGAAAGATATCATTCTTTTTTTTTTTGTTTCAGTTAACAGATATTAAAAAAATGATTTCAATTTTAATATTCCTTATTTTTCATTAACAATAATAACCAGCAGTGGATCACCCACTTCTCTTTCGACTTTGGTTTACAGAGCAGCACAAACTTTAATTTCCCAGTGGAAAAGACTGTCTAACATTGAGATAAACAAACATTCTTAAGATATTGCTCACTCACTCCTTCTTATTAAATATGTACAATCTGTTTTTTCCTGTCGGGCTGCTTTTGCAAATATGATTTAAATGTGTGTTGTAATGCCTTAATGTCTGTGTTCTTGTTGTTCTTCCCAGGTGTGAGAAGGATGTTGACGAATGTGCCTCAGACCCATGTATGAACGGAGGCTTCTGTGTCAACTACGTGAACAGCTTTGAGTGTGTGTGTGACATGAATTATTCGGGGGATCATTGCCAAATAGACGTCAGCGACTTCTATCTGTACCTCTTCTTAGGCCTGTGGCAGAACCTCTTCCAGCTGGTGTCCTACCTCGTCATCCGCTTCGATGATGAGCCAGAAGTCGATTGGGGATTCTACATTAATGATTAGGCCCCTCCTTGTCTATTACTGCGCAGACATCTAGAAGAGATTATTTGATGAGTGGGAAATGTCACATTATTGGCCACAGAGAGTTTGGTGACTCTCTGTGGCCAATAATGTTATTACAACACACAACATTGTTTGTTTTTTACATTTAAGGTTCATTTGCAGCAAACCTCAGAGAACAAATGTATTCCAAAAATGTACTGACATGACCCAAGAACATAATCCTCACAAAAGCAAAAACAGATCATCATGGCTACAGATCATCTAAATTAATTAATTTGGTGATTAATATTTTATATTGTATAATTTTTTATAAGTGTATAATATCTTTTGTTGTTTTTCCCTTGTGCCTTCATTTTTTTTTTTAGTTTTGCAAAATAACTCTTTCTGCAGAAATGAATTGTAATTAGACTCTATTTTATTTGATTGTCCAGGCAAGAACCGATTACCTGTCTATAGCTGAGACGTTGTGCATGTATGTGACCTAAAATAAATGAATACAGGATATTCTGCATTTACAATAGGTGATATGTAGAATAAAAAATACATACATACTCATTGAGGAACTACTGTCATCTCGAAGTGCAACGTAATAAAAAAAAATATATATAAACCCAAAAATAAAGGTAAGAAAAGCTTAAAAGATCTTGCAAGGATGTCCTTGAGCAGTGCGTTAAGGCTGACGTCACTCTGGTGAGACTTTATAGAAGTGAATCTCTCATCTGTGTTCGAAGTCTTGTCCTGACCTGGAGTGACAACAGTGCAATGTCCTGATGGGAACCTCAGCAGAGGTTTGGCTGTGGCTCTGCAGTGTCACTGAACGGTCCATAGGTGTCACATTTGTCCCCTGTAACCTGTTTCTGCAAAGAGTGGACGGAGGAGGACAGGCAGATTTTCATTTGGCTTTAAGAATCATCGCCAACTCTACTTATAACGAACCAAGTCATTCATTATTCCTGAACCTACAGACACTAGGATATAAATGTGTTTTCTTGTTTTGATCATCGGGGTTTTTGTTTTATAAATCCCACGCTGACAGGTAACATAAGCACGACACCAACCGACGCCTTTTCTGTCTATTTCTCTTGTGCAGAATGCTGCTATTTAATTTATAAAAAATGTGTGTTAAGATGTGTCAACACAAATGTACCTGCATTTATTTGTGAATACCTGTGACCGAAATAAACTAACTAACTAACCAGACTAACAAATTCACCTTGCTTTGCTAAGCGTGTTCCCTGAAGCTTTAGTGGTGACACAACAGCTGCTGCACTGGTGTGTAAATGAACTGTGAGCTCTGTTGGAGCTTTTTCTTTTATTTTTAAGTTGAGATCTGATCCCACGAGTTTCTTTGCTCTGAAAAACCCCAAATCAGGACTACATCCACAGCTGTTTTTACACAAAAACAAGCGTCTCTTGGCTCACCGGGACAGATGAGACACTCTGACCTCTTCCTCCTCATGAGTGGTGGCTGTGTTTGGTGCATCTAGAAGAGTCTGATGCAGGGTCACATGGTACACATGGAGTTTTGGGAAGGTCAGGTCAGAAAGCTTGTACGCTGCAGCACTAACTGTAGATTTTATGCTGCTGTCTTTGATTTTTTTTCCCTCCATTTATTTGCCTTTGCTTCCATCTGGTGTTGTATTCCAGATCTGCTGCAGCAAAGAATACATGTATTGTTACATAAATCACTCCTGCACAAGTTATGACACATGAGTGGTGGGTGAGACAAGTTCACAGAAGCAGGAGAGAGTCTGGATCACCCACGTGCAGGGTGACACCTGTCAGGTCCTAACATGACCTGGAGCTTTTTGCTGCTGTGTTCTCATACGATCTCACTCAAGACACATTTTGTGACTATAAATCATCTGGGATTGTAGTTATCATGGGATTAGGATTATCACCATGGCGCCAACCGATCAGATGTGACTAAAAATGATTTCCTACAATAATAATACTAACACAAATACTCAATGATCCTAAGAACTTCAGAGAAAAGAGAAGATTTTTTTAAGAAAAAACATTCTCTTTAAGAATGTAGCTATTTGGAAATTAAAATCTGAATTTCAGTGCGCTCCACAGCCTGAAAGCCACCTTCTGTAAAAGTAAGGATTTGAGTGATAGATAATCTTTATTATTTCTATTGATTTTTTTATTTATTTTATGTTTTTATTGTGGTTCATTGTTTGCTGTTATGTTGTATGTCTTATTTGTAGTTTATATTAGTTGTTTTAGATGTATGTCCTCTAGTTATCATTCTGTACAGAACAAGTGCTTTAAAAATAATGGATGGATCGGTCATGTAAAGGTCATCAGGGAATCTTTAGGACATATAATAAAAAGTTTTTTGTAAATGTAGGTTACCTAAAAAAAAGGAGAGATAAAAACAGAACAAACATGGAGGTCTCATAGAAGTGCTTTATTACTGACCTCAGATCGAGAAGATCTCTGGTTGTGTCCTCATCCTGACCTGGAAAGTCTTGTCCAGATGGTGCAATAGGGAGCAAATATTAAGAGGAAAGCAATGTGCATCCATGTCCCTTAACTCTGACCCCCACCACCCCAATTGGCAAACATCCTCTTTGTGGAATCGTCATTGAGCAAGTCTCTCTGAATCCCCCGCAGACACTGAGGCCCTGCTGTGCAGCTCTGATTGACCTCTGAGGACACAGACAACTGATTACACAATGTGGGTGCTTGGACACGACTCATGTTTTAATATGATATTTCACTCAAAGATCTGTCATGTCAGCTGTCAGAGGAGAGATCAGATGTTTGCCAGTGTCTTTCTAAGAAGTAAAACAGTGAATTGTCTCTGATTTAAAGTCCCATGCTAGACTTTATTCAACTTAAATTTGTTTTGGCAGTGGTCCGAAAACAGAGTACAACCCACATGAGTCACAGGAGTCAGGAGGGATGATCACTTTGTTTAACTTGGCTCTGTTTTCCTGTTTAAAGTACAGGATATATACACCAGGAGCTACAGGTTTTTCTTCCCGTCCTTGCCCTTATAAGCGCCACTTTTCTGAGACTCTGCATCTATCGCAGACATGAAGACCCTGAGCATCACTGTGGTTCTGGTACTGCTGGCGGGGGCATGTGCTCAGGTCAATGTTTTACGTCCTCTGTGCGACTCACCTGAGGCAGAGGAGGCTGCTCTGTTGGCCAGGGATTACCTCAATGCCCAGCACACTCATGGCTACAAGTATGAGCTGAACAGGATCGAGGATATCAAGATCTTCCCCGGGGTAAGTCCTCGAGTGGATGTTGTCAAATTATACGCAAAGTAGCTGTGTCTTCTCCTATCAGATAAACAATGTCATTAAATGTATTGTTCCATACATAATCACTGTACACAGATCTCAGTTAAGACATGATCCTTTCATGATATTTCTACACAGTTGATGTTTGATCAGGAAAGATAAGACTTCAAAATGTCACATTTCTCATATATAAATATATATATATATATATATATATATATACATATATATACATATATATACATATCCTTTTTCTTTTATCCATCCATAGCTCAATGGAACTGACACCTATGTTCTAGAAGTTGACCTGCTGGAGACAGACTGTCATGTGTTGGACCCCACACCTGTTGCAAACTGCACAGTCAGACCCAAAATGATGACGGTGAGACTAATGCATACATATGGTGTCATACACATACACATCTTACCCAAATGAAAAGAGAACAATACATTTAAGATATGTGACAGTGAAAACTGAAAGGCAGACTGATGTATTCTTTCTTTAACCAGGCAGTGGAAGGAGACTGTGATGTAGTGCTGAAGAAAGTCGGAGGAGTGCTGACTGTCACCGCATTCAAGTGTAAAACAGAGGGTATGACTGATCTGACTGTACACTCATCCGTATCGAAGCACACACACAGAGCACGCCAGTGACATTCTACACACATGAACCTGCACGTGTCTTTCTCTGTACTTGCATATAGAATCAACCGAGGACTGCGTGGGCTGTTTCAACCTCCTCCCACTGAATGACACCGCAGCACTGGACTTTGTGCACACCTCTTTGGCAACCTTTAATAACAATACTGGGAATGTGACTTATGCTATTCTGGAGGTTGGAAGGATATCGTCACAGGTTGGCTTTAGTGTAAAGTGTTTACACTTACCAGTTCCAATGTACTGTTCATTGGTGATTATACAGTATTTCAATACACCAATACACATGCCTTGTTTCAGGTTGTGTCTGGAGGACACCAATATTTAGCAGAATATGTCGTCACTGAGGCTAACTGCACTGACGACGTCTGCATGCCCACGAGTGACCCGTTGGCTGTGAGTACACAAAGACCAGTTATTTGAAAAATACAGTGGCGTAATTACACGAGTGTTATAATCCAGTGTCATGTCATATACATATTTTAGCCCTGGTGGTAAGCTGTTTTCAAACCATTCAAAATGAAGGGTAAATTGTGTTTCTCTTTCTTTCTTTCTACCAGGAGCGTGGCATTTGTACTGCTAAAGGTTTTACACGTTCTCACGTTTTGCAGTGCAAGATGTTCCACATTCCCATGGTAATAACATGCTGTGTCTCCAGATACATTTCAATGGCCAAAAAATGAGTCTTGAACTTAAAACAACTTAGATTTTGCCGATGCTTTTCATCTTCCAGGTGCCTGTTGTGGATGCCAACAGCACTGTGGCTGCAGTTCCTGTCTCACCACCAGCTGTCCACATACACACAGGCAGCATGTCACACAAGCACGGTCTAAAACACCATAAACTGACCCCTCTCCACAATCCTGATCTAAGCGGTCATCTGTCAGAATCATCAGAGTCAGCAGAAATTGTACCTGTTGCCTCCGCAGTGGCTGTTGATTCAGCCCCACCTGCTGATGCTGCTGCAAATGTTGCTGCTGATGCTGCTGCTGATGCTGCTGTTGACTCTGCCTCAGACTCTTCTAGCAGTAGGGAGGACCACAGGTTGAAGAGAGATGCACCTGCTGCTCCTATCATCACATTAGGTCACGTTACGATATCTGAAACTGGTCCTGCTCTTTCCAGGTCAGTATGCCCAGGAAGGATCAGATTCTTCGACTGAACAGGTCCCTCAGACTCTATATTTGCTTCCTTGATGCTACTTTAACTTGAATTGATGCAGGAACGCGTTGTAATGACACAAACATGAAGTATAACTAATTTCTTGAAAATTGAGGAAGAGAGCTGTGTATTTCGTGCTCAATAAATCTTTCAAGTCCACCATTTTGTCGTCTTGCTTTTTCGTCATTGTAGTCTTTAAAATGAAATCAGACAGTTGGTGAAAGATCTGCTGAGGACACAATGACCTCGAGAACTTTCAATGAATAAACTGGCACCAGAATGCATGGGATCATTCATGATCACATGTGATTGGTGATTGCAAAACGGCGTGTTTGCTGATCATGTTGACTTACACCAATGACGTTCCAGTGAACCCATTGACATATCTAAATAAGTGAAATGGGCCGCCGCAGCCATTTTGACAGGTAACAGTAGAAAAGTTAACAGGTATAACTAGTGAGGATGAGATTATTTTGTTTCTTACACATTAAACACCACCAATACTCCAAGTTTGTTGGAGATAAATGTATAAAAGTCATGGGCTTTAGGACATATACCCATATTAAGTTACAAGTTGAAAAAGTATGTTTGTTTATCCAGTACACTCAGAACACAGACCTATAAACAACCAAGCAGCTGACCAATCACTGCTCTCCATTCCATGGACCCAGTTAGAATCCAAAGGTGATCTAGCAATTCCTTGTTTGCACAAGTTTGACCCAGCTACCGGGAACCTTCTGTCATTAATATACCATTTGTTTGTGATCTTATCAGGGTTTTTTTGCTCTAAACTCATTACTTCACATCTCTTGGTCTTCCACCACATCACACCAGACATATGTGGCAGGGTTTATGAAAAGAGAAAACTTTTTTACTATTTTATAACAAAATTTTGCAGGGTTTCAGCTCAGATTAGTTTTAAAGTGTTAAGTTCTGTCCATTTTTGCAAAAAAGGACAGAACTGACTGCACTTAAGGTCACAGCCGATTAATTAGTACATGTGTATTTACATGAATGAATGGGTCAATGTACCAAAACCGGATATATGCATTATAACAAGTAAGCCATCAAGAGAAAATCCTTTAACATCTGTGCCAAAAGATATTGAATTATCTGACAATGTATAAGAAAGATTTTGTTTTCCCAACTATTACAAAAAAGCAAACCAGCTAAAAAAAAATTGCTTATGGAAAAAGAAACAAGCTCAGGTAACATTTACATTTTTTTTTATTCGCTTATCTACCTCTACAGCTTCCAATTTCAAACTCCACTTTGGGCAGATTACTTTAGTCCTGCAAGACAACAAGCACAATAGTCAAAAAATGGGTTCTCTTAAAGACAAAAAAGCAAGAAACAGTACTTAAGGTGGTCACCTGCTGGGCTCCATCACTGAAATGCCTTTGTTGGACCATAGGCTTCTTTTGGTTGGAGTTATGAGTAGTGGGCTTCCACATGTCTTTCAAGGATTTAATGAATTCAGACTTGAAATGTGCTGCACTCAAAGACCCGTCTGAGGACAGAGGCACCAAATGGGAACGATCTATAGCTGATTCATCAACAGGTCGTGGCCTGTATTCCACAGGTAGAGGATTGGACATTTTTTCAAGCCATCCTGGGCGTTGCAGATTTTCCTGAGGGGGGTTTAAATTGGGATGATGAAAGTCACTATCCAGACGGTCGGGCTCCCTACCTGGCGGGCCACGCTGTAAAAGTATATAACCCTGTGACTCAAGTTTGGGTTGGATGGTCCTTTTATGACTGGGTTTCTTTGAGCCACTTTCATAAGAGTGAGAGGAATTAGTGGGTGCTTGATCATCTTGCAGCATGGAGTAAGGGACAAGAGGGCGATCAAGTACACTGAGAACTTTAGTACGAGTCTGCTCAATTGATCCCTCATCAGATTGGTGCAGTTTCTTAGCGGATGGTTCACTTTGCTCATTTGCGAAATGCTGCTGTTGATACTGGGCAATAACAGACATGAAATCATGCCAAGACGGAGGATTCATGTCCACAGGTAACAGTTGGCTCATTTGCTGTCCTGTTGGCTGGATGTAATATGGCACCACTGGATTTCCTGGACCATCAGGAGTATTGTACTGATCTGCTGTTTGGGTTTGTGGAGAGTTTTCAAGCATCTCCTTTTGTGGTTCATATGAATAGTGTTTATTTGGTATAAAATAGGGGTAAATTGGTTTAGTATTTGAAGTGTCCCTGGGAACACCTCCTGGTGCAGCATGAATGCCATCTAGTGGCAAGAGATATGGGTGCTTTTCATTCTTAGTAAGGGGGTGAGGTGAAGTGGAAGATTGTGTGGTTGTTGCTGCCTCACTTGGCTCTTGAGGGGGAGGAGCAGTCAAATAATTGCCAAATCCAGGCGGAACAAAATGATGCAGGTGTTGATGGAAAGCAATTTGTGGACAACAGTTAGAAAACCCTGATGGACAAACTTGAGGGCAGAGCATTGGGGGCATATATGGATAGCCTGATTGTGGGCTTTGTGAGGCTGTGTCATCATTTTTTGGTTGAGCAGTGGTGATCTGTTTTGGTGGCTGAGTGGATGGAGCAGGTGTTACAGGCTGAGGTAGTTGGGGCTGCAGTGGGTAGTAAATGTTAGGAAGATAAAACTGGCCATTTTGAGGTTTGACATGAGGAGGTTGCTCACTTGGAGCTGGCTTTTCAGTGGGAGTTTTTGGTGCTTGAGGATATGAAGGTTTATCCATTGGCTTCTGAGCTGGTTGATTTTCCTGTATAGGAGGCATGCGAGTCTGGAAAGGGCCCTGAGGCCAGACAGGTGGCCAAAAGGGTAATTGGTTGAATGGCTGATAAACTTGTCCCTTTGGTTCCTGAGAAACTGGTGGTTTCTGTGGCACAGGCCCACTTGAAGGAGGTCCTTCAGGTGGGGGGTTAAATGGATTTGGGACATATTTACCTTGTGGTGGTGGAGTTTCATGGTTTGGGGGTCTTTGGCCATTAGAAATTTGGATAGCTGGAGGAGACACTGGGATCAGTTCAGGCTTCTGTGCAGGAAAGTGATTAGGATTAGGTGGCTTAACATAGTATGGATAAGGGTTAAAAGGGTTTTCAACTGGTGGTGGTTGTGTGGCTGGAGTCTGTGCTGGGTGTTCAGGCACTTTTTCAGGTTGGGGTGGCCAGGTATAAGGAAAAAATGGCAAAGGAACTTGTCCCTGAGGAGCAACTGGCAGATTAAATGGGGGGACAGTTTGTTTAATTTGCAGTCCATCAGTTTTCTTGGGTATAGGAGAGGTGGATGGCTGTGCAGTAGGTAAAAGTTTAGTGTCTGGATAAGGGTAGAAGAAATAGGGAGACTGAGGATAGAAGGGCAACTGAGATTGCCCAGTTTCCTTTGGCCAATTTGGTTTCTGGTATGGTACCTCTGGGTTCTGAGGGATACTTGGGACCTCAGGAACTACAGACTGAGGATTTGGAGCTTGGGGTGGGATGAAGGGAGGAAGAGTTTGTTTAATTTGCAGTCCATCAGTTTTCTTGGGTATAGGAGAGGTGGATGGCTGTGCAGTAGGTAAAGGTTTAGTGTCTGGATAAGGGTAGAAGAAATAGGGAGACTGAGGATAGAAGGGCAACTGAGATTGCCCAGTTTCCTTTGGCCAATTTGGTTTCTGGTATGGTACCTCTGGGTTCTGAGGGATACTTGGGACCTCAGGAACTACAGACTGAGGATTTGGAGCTTGGGGTGGGATGAAGGGAGGAAGAGTTTGTTTAATTTGCAGTCCATCAGTTTTCTTGGGTATAGGAGAGGTGGATGGCTGTGCAGTAGGTAAAGGTTTAGTGTCTGGATAAGGGTAGAAGAAATAGGGAGACTGAGGATAGAAGGGCAACTGAGATTGCCCAGTTTCCTTTGGCCACTTTGGTTTCTGGTATGGTACATCTGGGTTCTGAGGAATACTTGGGACTTCAGGAACTGCAGACTGAGGACATGGAGTTCGGGGTGGGATGGTATGATGCACCCCTTTGCCTGGCATTTCAGGTTGCTTTTCTGGATCCTTTCCTGTGGGTTTAGGTTGCGTTTCAAACAGGACAGGGCAGGAAATCTTAGTTTGTCCATCTCCAGTCAGCTCTAGTGTGTACATGCCATCCTGCAACACGAAATGCTTGTTACACATTTTGGTGGACTTTTTTTGTAAACAAAGAAATATGTTCTGTACCTTTTTCTCCAGGCAGGGTGCATAGTGAACAGAGATGACTACACCCTCAGGATGTACAACTACACTGAACCCACATTTAGATGAGGCATCCATCAGTGGTTCCCAGTTACCATTCACTGTAAGGCAATATCACAATCAAGCACAAAAAAGGCAACGGTAAAGATTTCAATGCATAACTTCAGTCTGGTTTAGATGGCTTAGTGGCATGAGGTACTAACAATTAAGTGCATAGGAGAGGTATTTTAGTGTAAGCAACCAAAAGTAAGTATATAGAAGACTACTAGAAATTTATTTCAGACTAACTTGATGTCATCTAGCAAAAACTATGTTGTATCAATGTGTTGTGTAAAAGCAGAAATAAATGCAGACAACACAGTTATGAAGCAAAAAAAAAAAACACCCAGCACAACCAAATGCATGTAACATCGTTACTCTCTTGATTAACAAACATCTACATCTTCTTAACAAAGATCTACAGTGTCAAAAGCAAAACAAACTTACAGTTTACTTTGATTTTATCCACAGCGAGTATCCATTCTGTTCTTATAACCATGCCCTCACAGTGGCAGGTGACCATCGGCGGGCTAGGTGAAGACGGTCTCATAAGAGGGCATGACATTCTCACTGGTAACCCATGCCAACGCAGAGGAAGAACATAATTGTCCTCCTGAAACAAACAATAGGTTTTTAATATTCCAAGTATGTAAATCGCGAGTGTCTTCTGCTTTTAGAAAGTGTCCCACCTGAAGAGACACAAAGCAGCCGTCATAGGGTGCAACCAAGACAAAATCTCTCCTTGTTGATGTCATTGTGTATCCACAGCTTGGTGGCAACTTGGACAGAGGTAGAGGAGAATATTGACTTCCTAAATGATTACAAATGACAAAATATTAATAAAATAAAATCAGAATCAACCTTATTGTACTCAAATGACTGCAGTAGATAGCTTGGTCTTTTAATATGTACAGTGTATTTACAATTTGTAAATGAACTGTTAGATGTTGAAAAATGAAAAACATGTTTCAGTATTGGGTTGTAATTATGATAAATGTAAACATTACACTGGTTTTTCAAATACTTAATCAGCATGGATAATATATCACATAGCAGCAACTCAAAGCATTTGGGCATGTAGGTCAAGCCAACCTGGTGAGGTTTTAACAGAGCATCTGAATTGAGAAGACTACGACATGGGTGTGGATGCCACTCCCGTCAGCCCAGAACATTACATAGAGACTATAATTTGCACAGGTACTTCAGAACTGGATAATAGGTCTCGTGATAAATCTTGATTTCTGTTGCAACATTTGCATGATCCGGTCAGACTGCTGGTGTAAAAACATGCAAGCATGGATCCATCCTGCCCTGTGTCAACAGTTCAGGCTGCTTGCTGGCAGCGGTGTAATTTTTTGTAAGCTAATTCCAGCAGGATAACACGTGTCACACAGCTCTAATCATCTTAACATGGCAATGAGATCACTGTACTTCCAAAGTCATCAGGTGTGGTGGAGCCAAATTTACAGAGGAATATTTTTAGCACAATTAACAATTAAGATTTGAGGCTGTTGTTCTGTAGGCAAAATACCTATATTAGTTGTACCTCATATAGTGGCCAGTGAGTATGTATAACCACAACACCAAATTAACTTACCCCTGTCCACATAGAACAGAGACCCAGGTGTAGAAGCAGAATCATGGACTTTAAGCTTCATGGAGTCTCCTGTGCATTCCACCTTAGGTTCCAGTCCAAGGAGTCGCTCCACTGCTGAATTGTCCTGTTTTGGCATTGAAAAGCCTTCACCTTGTCCTTGTCCTTGAGCTTGTCTTGCTTCTGCCCAAACTTTTTAAAAATATATATACACATATATTTTTACTTAAGTAGCACCACACCAACTACTTTTTATGCAAGTCAGATATTTAATTGAATTGAACAGTATTAAAGTCATAATGAAAGCAAAATGTCATACCCATATCTGCCTGGTAATCAGTATCAAATCTCAGACGTTTCTTAGTGGTCCTGGTTCCTTTTCGTTTAACATCCTGCACAGAGTTTGGCCCAATTACGAGTCTCCCGCTGCGTAGACCGCTTCCTTCAACTTGCCCTTGGCTCAGCGCCGAGTCTTCTTTTAATTTACCCAGTGACTTAAGCCTCGACAGGACTCTACATCTGCAAAATGAACTAGCGACCACCAAAAGCCCTAAACATAGTAAAATCCTAGCTCCCCCGCTCTCACAGTACGCCATTGTGATAGAGGAAAGCACGGCACACACACACACACAGGTGACAGGCAAACCCTAAACTCCTCTTACTGACTCACCTTTGCACCCGCTATTAACTTCAGTGCGCATGGGGTTTGTTCCTAATGACGAGCGATTAAACACCTGACCTCAGCAGGTGTTGCCAATCAACAGGCTCAACGTCTGAACCAAATGAAACTAACGCTATAATGTGACATGAGATTTCATTTAGTGTCATCGTTGGTCTTCTAGAGTCATAGGAACCACATTATGTGGTGCACATTTCATGTAATGCTATGGTAACGACAGGCAGAGTGACATGTGAGGTCATGAGGTGATAAACCAGTGTTGGGGTGTTTAATTGTCCTATGTTTTGGGCTGCTGTGACAAATATGTTCTTCTTTCGGGTTCTCCCTTTAGAGGTCGCCACAGGGATCATCTGCCTCCAGGGCCCGAAACTCAATTTGAATTGGGCCCCCCTCCCACCACCTAGGAGACAGCTGTGCTTGAGCATTATTGATAGAAATGTAATAATATAAATTATATTATATTGTGTTATTGGGTAGTAAAATCTGTGAAAGGTGAAGCAGTATGTGTGGTGATACTGAATATGAATTGAAAAATAACAGCAGACATTGTATTTGCTGCAAACAAGTGGTTTTCAAAATTTGCACTAAATGTACACTCTTTAACTACAAAATGAAACCAAATAACCTACGATAAACACTATTTGGATACCTGAATGTATCTAAAGATATCTAGACTTCTGCTTCCCGTACTCTTCACCGTACCACCTGCCGTTCAGTGCGAGTAAAAGGTTTCCTGATTATGCAGAATATTGGCTTATTGGCTTTTTTTTCTTGAAGGCTAGTAGTTCACTTCCAAATTGAACAATGTGTTGTCTGGGCCTGACTGTGTGAGAAATGTCATTATGCTAAGAGTGACTCCACAGAAGTGTACTTTTCTGCTCCAAATAACCTTACTTTTTCCCTTTTGATTCCTAAAAAAAATAACTGGCCAGAAGGAAGGAAGTTTCCCTTCTATCATTGTTGATTGTCTGTGATAACATGATCCTGATACAAACCGCTTAAATGTAATGTGCAGTGACACCTAACAAATGTATAAACCTCAGTATCACCTTGAGGTTTTTCTAACCCAGCAGTGGAATACATTTCTGGTTGATCCCACATTAGGGTCCCATCAGGTTATTGTATTATTAATATAATTAGTTTTAACTTAATATCAGTTAGTCTTTGGAACTTTAGCATCGGTCTACATCAAAATTCATACTAAAAAGCATTAGGCAGGACATACTGGCTTTGCCTCTGGTTGGAATTACATTTATTTGATCCATCTGTAAACAAGGTCTCATCAATTCATGGCATTCAAAACAGATTGCGTCAGAAGTAGATTCCATCTCGAACAAAGACAAAAAAAAGACCATTTCAATTTTTTTTTCCATTTTTTTTAATTCTGTACATAATCCACAATTCTTGAGATCACCGATGCCAAAACATCCCTTGGGAAAGTGCCATTAAAAGTTACTTCTTGCTGGGGAAGCAATTAAAAATCCATCTCATAGTAGCAACAGATCGGATTGATTTTTATGGCACAGAATACACAGTTATTTTCAGAAAAGTTTCACAAGACAACTTACAAATGTTCTTATTCCAACCAACACCATTTTCAATGTTTAGTGTACACAGTTAATTTTCTTTTAAATATACTTCAAAGTACCATACTATGACATTGTGAGAATACACCTTTGATGTCTAAAGCACAAGGCAAATAATCCCAAGGTGCTGGAGCCCAACAGCCTGGGTTTACACTCAAAATGCATTTATAATGTAGTAAAATGAAATTGCCATTTCATCAATTAATGGACATGAAGTTAGCAACAGTTCAAATTAGTGGCAAAAAGTTTAAGTAGTGCTGAAGTCTAAAGAAGCAGTTAAATGTTGTACAGTCATCGGAAGTTGTCAATCGTTTACAGTTAACAGTGAATTCCAACAATCATCCATCTGAAAAAGATCAAGTCATTCTGATAATCCTCTTACACTGACAATTGGTCCAAAGGGGATGGAAGAAACATGTAGCAGGAGCTGACTGACAAATGTCCGAGCTGTTGCAGAGGTGGAATGTCTGAGACTCCAGGACGTGTGGAAGCATCTTAACATCTAGAGGCCTCAGTGTCGCTGACCTTACACACTTCACTCAGAAAACAGCCCAACACCACATCATTAACTTCTAAGACCACATTCAGGTACAACAGCAAAAGCATGTGATGGTGGGTAACAGAGGTTGTGCCTGGCGGTGGTGAGCAGGAACACACATACAGGACTTTGTCAGAGGAATTTTGTCATTTCTTAAATGAAGGCTATGACGACTTGGGAGATGGAGGCAGGTGAGAAGATGGTTTTGGCTGGAATATAATGCTGGGACAGAGAGATGAGGAGTGGGATCTGTATGCTAAAGAGGTGTGCATGCAACTTTTAAATGCCCACATGCTGATGGGAAAAATGGCATATTCTAATGATGCTTAAAATGAAAAAAAAAAAAGCTTTATTCTTCACCAATTATGCAACATTACATGTGGACTTCCCCTTGAAATGAGCCAGCTGCTTAGTGAATTTTGCACCACGCGAGTTTAGACTTAACATTTGTATTACACTTTGCAATATTTTAGCAAGAACATGCCATTGCTGTCATGCCCAAAATATGAGAAGTATAATGCTCAAGTGGGGAGGGGGTTTTTCATACAAAAAAACGGGGGTGGAGTATATAAAAGAATGTGGATAAAGTAATTTTGTATGCCTTCTAATGCTGGAAGTAGTGTCGACAATGCGGTTGAGTGCGAGCAAGCTGCTAAGTTGATGGATGGGTGGAGAGGTTGCTCAGTATCCAGACTTCCTCAGGTAGTCAGCCATTTCATATGCTTTCTTGTTAAGAGTTCCACCATGGACCCCATCCTTTGCCATGACTAAAACCAATACTGGAGCACAAGGAAAAAAAAGAGAAATGAACAAAATTGAAGAGTCTCCCCCCTACAGGATAAGGGGGGGGGGACAAAGGTGACACAGGATCTTACCACTCTTCATTGCTATTAAAAAGTTTCCAAGACATTTGACTGCTTGCAGGAGAAACGTTAACAGCAATATTTCTGTTCTCTTCTTTTTTTGTCCCTCAATTTTATCTGAACAAGCTTGAAAACATTAAAATCCTGAATCCCTCAAGTATTTTGCCATTGAGTAAGCCTTCTTATTCAATCCACCTCCATGGACCCCTTCTTTGCCCATTACAAGAACCAAAACTGAAAAAGAAGAGATAGAAAAGGGACAGTTAAGAAAAGTGAAAGGGTAAAGGCTTTGCAAGAAAGAAGGATTGTCACCCCAAGTGTTTAGCACAGGGACATGCAGCACTAACACTGTCTGCAAGATCAGTTTAGCCTAGTTATCAATTGGACTGATATGCTGCTGCATCCTGGACTGTCGATTCAGTGTTGAAATGTTTAAAGAGGTCAACAGACAACCCGAAGGAAAAACAGAAGAAAAAAAAGTGAGCTATGTTGGGAAAATGAAGGAGGGAAATTATTCCTAACAATCAGTGTTTCTCACTTTGGAAGCTCATGGGTAAATTATCTCATGATGACAATGTGAGAAGTATGATTTTCAGTCAGCACTACAAAACTGTATGAGGGTAAGTCTCAAACTGTAATGCTTTCATAATATTTAACACTATGGTTTAAACCCATGAAGGTGGCATTTCTTGCATTGTAATTACAAGAAAAAATTGTTAGAAATGACTTTTACCTTTTCCTGCTTTTCCCAAAGAAATATTGTATGTAGGCTCTCCTCCTTGGCTCTTTGTCCTGATGTCCATTGTCCAGTCCCCCTCATCCTGGAGGCTGTCTCTGAGGACTGAACATTTCTTTGAGCCCAGAGTGAGACCATTGGTGAAAAAGCTCTCCCTATCCTTACCGACAAGGACATCAATTTCTTGAGACTGGAAAACATGAAAAAACACAGAATTGGGTAAAAGTGAGTCAGATTTCAAGTATGTTTTGAGAAACATGAGTAGCATGTATTTATTCTAACCTTAGGATACAATATTAATAATTATTATATAATATTTATATATATATTATTATTATATAAATGTTCACATGGAAATATGTGCCCCCTTTAAAAAAGGGATGAAACAGGTTGTTTAGGTACTTTAAGATAGAAAGGTTCAATATTCTTAGAATTCGATAGCAATGTCTATATAAGCATATTTTTTCACTGAGACAACCATTGAAACTGTTGTTTCAACTCGATTTCAAAGCAAAATGCTCAATATATTCTCCAGGATTAAATAATATATACAGTTTGCTGCTTTTATGCAACATAAAAAGTTCTGAACTGTTAAATTAACAAAACAGAAATTACTTTTTGAAAAAATGTTTGGCATTTATTAACCAGGTAGACCAAACAAGTCATAAATTAAATTATCAGCAAACTGGTTGACTCCCAACAATTCCAATCATCAACTGACAGTCAACAGCAAATGTACTGCTTTGGCCATATTGGGTTTCTCACCTCATTACCGAGGAACCTACATTTTTCATAAATTGTTATATAATGAGGGCCTTTGCTTTCAGGATTTATTTCGCTTACATGTTGTGAACATCTGTACTGAATTGGGGAAAATTATATTTCACTTCACTGCATTTAAACCAAGTGATACACTGCAATTCAGCTTGATGTTGTCTTAGTGTCAACTAAGTACATAGCATGACATTATATTAGCAAGACGATGTGGACCGCCAATCAATATAATAAAGAATGCAACACATTAAACCATTCAATTCCTTTTTCACCAGATATTGATTCTTTCTGTCAAACCAATCAACAGATTGCAGCATGTCTAGCTCCACCCCTTAAATACCAGACCACTTGGCCAAGTAAACCAGCATTTGGAACACATCACACCTTTTGACATTTAATACACAAACAATTACCATTCCGAGAGAACATAACTCCACCACTTGGAGACTCTGTGGATAATGTCTCACTTGGAGCCAGGCAAATGTGGCTGTAGACCAGGGGTCTCAAACTCAAATGACCTGGGGACCACAGAGCATCTAGTCTGGCCAGTAGAGGGCCAGTCAGGTGGAAAAAAGTCCCAAACCATAAAGAAGTCATTTGATACTCTTTCTACATGTAACTGTATACTTTGCACTACAATTTATTCTATTTTGTTCCATTTCTATTCTATTGTGTCATGTTCTATTAACTGCTGCAACGTGTGAATTTCCCCAGTGTGGGATCCATAAAGTCTAATGTAATCTAATGACTGTATTTGAATCTTATTTAAGATGAATATTACAAGGACGTGATGATGACCCTGTCAATTTTACTTTGTTGTTTTGTCTGTAATCATGTGAAATGTGCTGCTGCCGGTCTTGATCTGGACCCCATTACATAAGGGATTTTCAATCTCAAAAAGAGCTGTTAGAATTTAAGGCAACGATTACATTAGCTACAATAATATTATCCGTATTTCGTGCATAAAAGGAAAATGTCACGCAGATGTATTGTAGGCTGACCGAACGCCAGTGAACCGGTAAACCGGCAGCTTAACGTTTTCTTCTCCAAGCGGCCGTTCGCACAAAAGCATGCACGCTCCCTAAACTCACACACACACACACACACACACAACGTCTCTTCGCTGGTTTTAAATTAGCACCGGGCTAAATTCGCAGTCTGTTGTAATTTTCATCAATTCATGTCGGTGGCAATATGACGGATTCATGTCTTCTGCCATCAAGCAAGCCCCGGTGTGTTAAATCCTATACGAGACACACGAGGTCTAATCCCGCAGCATTTCCTTAGCAGGAAATAACCGCGACAGGCCACCGATGAAGCTAGCTAGCACGCGTACCGTTAGCTTGCTAGTCATTTATATCCTGGGAGGTAACGGTTTTTCTACACGCAATTTATTCTTGCGACCGTTAACACACAGTACCACCAACCCAGAGACACACCTTCTGCCTCATTACACCATTTCAATCGCTCTTACCGTTATATTGTTGAAAGTACCGCCGGCATGTGCTGCCCAAACATATTTGGCGTCCGTATACCCAACAATGGCGCCATCCTGACAGCTGCCATCGGCCATCAGGTTTTCCACGTAGCTTTGCCAAGACATATTCAAGAAATGTGTGCTTCAAATAAAAAAGAAACCCTACAGCTTATTAAGAAAGGTTTCCAGACGACAGGACAACCCGCAAGCGAATTTGGAATATCCAACCTAACCCGCACTCCGACGTTGTCCAACGCCAAGGCTGGGGCATCAAAGGAAGCCAGGCAGGGCAGTGAGGCGGCTGGGTGTAGTCCGTATCAGATCACTCCGCACAATGAGCTGCCGGCGCTTTTATCGCGGCGGAATAAAGAGGGACTTATCAGCTCAGCGAAGAGTTAACTGTCTGAGGGCGACACAAACACACACAGATGACTGATTTAATCATGAAGTCATTGATTCTTTCATTCACTTAATCACATCACATGAGAGAGCAGTGGACATGTCCAATGTCCACGTGACTCATGGGGCTTTATGACATTATATATCAGTTTTATGAAAACAACACTGGAAAAAAAAAACCTCTTTTAATTGTAGTTTTATTTTTTCAATAGGAAACACAAAGTAATATGTTAAATCTAGGATAAACACAGTGTTGAAATATTACGAAGTAATTTTGTTACTGTACTTAACTACAAAATTCACATATCTGAACTTTATTTATTTTTCAAGCAACTTTTACTATTACTTCACTTCATCTCCTCTTACTATCTTTGTTACTCGTTACAGCCAAATCAAATCAGAAGAAGAAGGGTTGGTAATGGTATGTATTTATATAAACTTGATGAGCTGCTTTTTGTCATTCAGTCACAAACTGTCTTGGTCAAGGACACAAAGACAACTTTGTGACACTGGTTTGCAAAACTGGCACTGAAACACTGAAAGGCTTAATCAGCATTGTGTGTACTCATTTGATAATAGTTGGTAGGTAACAGACATTTGTTTATTATATATGAACAAATGTATATATGTATGTATAATATACATACATATATAAAACCAATGTCATTTTTTATTCTCAGTCTGTGACATCTTAAATACCGATACTGAACTTTAACCAGACCAGACAAAAATAATATCTGTGTCATTGAAGCATTGAAGGCTTTTAGTGATAAAACTTTAAAACCAGGAACATCTGTAAGCCCCTGTATCATGATCTTCATTTACCCCAGCCTTGAATCCCTCCTCCTATTACCCAAAAAGTAGCTGAATTATGTATTATGTCTTTGAATCAATAAGTGATTTTTAAAAGTATAATGGCAACTTGTCTACTTTGCTACGTTTTAAATCACATCCCTTACCTAAAAAAATGTTATAAAAATAATAAATACATTTAAAACAAATTCACGCACTGGAAGCTTTGGCAGTGAATGGTGAGGACAGGTGAATTGCCGAATTAAGGTCCCTGAGTGAGTGAGAAAGTGAAAGCATTTGTGACTTTGACCCATTTTGACTGATACATTATGTGTTTACATATTTTATTTTGTCAGCAATTTAATTTGCAAAGATTTGCCTTTAATGAATGAATGAATGTGTCCCTTGTCCTTTTTGCACAACACAAGAAAGAACCCCAACTTAATTGAAAAAGTAACTTTTACTTCATTATTTCTGCTATGATGTGCAGCAATTTTAGTCCTGCACTTCTAAAACAGATTTGAACTTGATCAGCGAACAAAGTGTGTCACTCAGGACTGGTCAAAGTCAGCCCAGGTGCACATGTTTATTTCTTCCCATATCACTGAACATGTCAGGCTGTTTGAATTTCCATTGGTGGACAATTTGCTGTTTCATAATTTTAAAACAATACATTAAAGTGGCGTAAGCCAACACGAGGTTCATTCAAAATACCCAAAAAAGGAAAAGAAGTCGATGGGGGGGTGAATACACCCATTGGCCACCAGGGGCAGTGTTCTCTATGGTTTGTGAATAATCCGGTCAGCAGTTTATTTCTGGTGCAGTCATATGTCTTCAGACCTTTATTTAGTCTGAGGGAAATTATTTAGTTTTAAGACAGGGAATGTCAGTCTGGCTGATTGTTAATGACCACATTTACATATATTTAAAACGTTACATTTGAATATTTGCTAAAAAATAAAAAGGTGTCACATTAGTGAAGGTGACAGTTATCTTTCATTTCTTTTGACTTAAATGATAAAAACGTCCATACCACATTAACTGTTTTTTTGCCTCATCTGCTCTAGATGCAGTAATATTAAACCAACCTCAACAGAGTACATTAGCCTCCCAACATTCCCTCACAATTTAATGCTTTTTTATGACTTACATAACGTTTCTATATTCAGCTTTACAAAGACTATGAGGTGTTTAATGATCACAGGAGTCACTTCAGGCATATTCTGTTAAACACAATTGTAGTGTAAAAAAAATGTATTTGTTTAATTTATTCCAGAAACTTAAAAGTCATACATGTGAGGGGGTTGTACTGGACAAACTTACACAGCAGACTTCAATGTACACTGCAGCAGGAAGGGACAGAGAGTGATGCATTCAAGGGCTCTCCGATAAAGTTTGACCTCTGCTTTGAAAAAGGCAGCATTGATATACAGCTGGTCATTGAAGACAACAAAAGAAAGAACTGCCAAATTAATTAGATCCTATTGGGGAGTGTTTTGGCGGTTGCTGTGTCGTAGCCACTGATGTTTATGTTAAATGCTTGGTAGTTCTCACTGTTGTGTGACAAGGGAATGTTGGTAGTGACATTTACACAGGCTGTGTCTATTTGACATACTGAGGTACTTAACATGGGTTCCAGAATGTTATCTGTTGTCATGCTGTGAAGTGAGTCTATAACTTATGAAAAAAATATCTAGATTTCCAATTTGTCATTTCACATTTGTGTACAATTAAAGCGAACCCGCACTCCGATATATATAGCACAGAAACACTTTAATGGGCTCCAATAGCTAGAGATGCAATGTATTTATTTTATTTCATTTATTGTTTTCACAGGGACAATGTGTAATCATAGAACAATTCAACAGATAACTTGTAACTTATTTGCATTTATTGTTTCTAAAAACTATACTCGGACAATTTCAACAATGTCATAATATGCACAATTCATAAAGGCCATGAAAGAGAATTACTAATTATTAATACTACTATACATCAAAGTTTGTGAAATACAGGGTCACTGGTGGGTACATTTTGGGAAGATTTTAACCAAGGTCTGTTTTAAACACTGCCAAGCTAAGGGATATTTTTGGGATTGGCTGAGTGAAAGTCCAACCTTTTACTTAGGGTTTAATAAATAATGCATCCACACTTGAAGTAGTGTTTCATTAATCAACCATGTCTGTCTTGGAAATGGCTGGTTTATTCTTATCACGATTTAGATGTGAAGCAGGTCGTGGCAACCTTTAATTCTTAAAGAAGTGGATCCAACATATAAAAAGTGTAGAAAACACTGCTCAACTTTTTCTAGTTGAAAGGAAAGACATCCTTTTAACAGCTACAGATGTTGGGCAATATATTGCAGTTATGTACAATACCTTAATGGTAGAGCTGGACTATATGTGTGTGTACATATGTTATATGTCTATATCATAACAATAAAAATAACTAGCTAGAATAAACCTCATGCCCTGCGTTTACGTTGTCAATTCAATCACTGTTGTCTGGAGTTTACATTTTTCCAACGGTACCGTGAAGGCAGCACTAAGGGCGATTCTCGACAGCTTTGTACGTGACCGGCCCTGCGCAGCCTTCTTACCCACGATGCAGTGCGATTGCATACAACATAGCCATCTTGTAGAGAGTGACTGAGTGAGGGAGGGAAGTGTTGGCGCTGTTTATATCCCCGTTTGTTTTAAGGCGTGAGGTTTCGCTGCATTTTCTTCTGTCGACCGCGGTGAGCCTTAAATTACGTGTCGTTACTGAAAGACTTTGGGCCACTGTCGCGAGCGGCTACGAAGGATACTGCTTTCAGGAAGATGTCTCACATACTTGTTCCGACGTAGGGGGAGTGTACAGCAGCAGCAGCAGCAGAAGCAGCAGCAGCAGCAGCAGCAGCAGCCAGTTGGCTTTACTTGCTAGCTAGCTCGGTGAGTTGAGGGCTGCGGGCCCTCCTCAGCTTCAACTAGCTCCTGGAGCTGGGCAACGCATAGTGCGTCAAAGGCCCTTTGAGAGCTGCACAACCGGGATATTATCAGACCAGTCCGGACTAACTAAGACCTGTGGATCTATCCCCGACACAGAGGGCGCATCGCTGGTCAAGACGACACGACGACGAGCGGCGTTTGAATGTAAGCTCATGAAACCAAACAGGAGACTGAGAGAGGAAGAGGGATCGCGCAGATTCATCTTGAGCACAGTTAGCCAGGCTAATTAAAAATAAACGCAAGTGTGATCTTTAACATGATCTAAACATTTAGGCGCTGTAAACCGGCCCGTCCCCTTTTCCACAGAGGATAAATACAGGCATACGGGACTCTGAATCAGGCTCTCAACATGTCAAAAATGCCGGCCAAGAAGAAGAGCTGTTTTCAGATCACCAGTGTGACTCAGGCCCAGGCGGCAGCTATCGGTGCCACAGACGACACGGAGAGTCTGGAAGACCCAGACGAGTCACGGACTGAGGACGCGTCGTCGGAGATATATGACGTGTCTCGGGCCGAGTACGAGCCTGCGTGTGACAGAAGTTCATCTGAAGAAGCGTTGAATAATGTTGGAGAGCCAGAGGCAATCAGTGTTACGGCACCATCACTCATACCTCAATCCAGTCACTTGTCTGCGCTGTTAAACAGTCCCATTGGGGAGTTTCGAAAAGTGGGAGTGTCCGGGTCTGTTCAAGGTGGTCAGCAGCCGCAGGGGATTGGTATTACGACTGGTTTACCCCTCATCAGTCAGGGGGGAGAGCAGCAACAACAGCAACAACAACAACAACAACAACAGCAACAACAACAGCAACAACAACAACAACAACAACAACCTACCCCAGCAACTAGTACTGGGCCCACCAATGTGTCAGGAAATGCACCCCAACCTGCTGCAGTGAACATTTCTGCTACTCCATCTCCCGCCTCCACGGGGAGTTGCACTTCACGCTTCAGGGTCATCAAACTCGATCATGGTACTGGAGAACCATTTCGGAGGGGCAGGTGGATGTGCACAGAGTTTTATGAGAAAGACTCTGATTCTTCTGTTGTTAGTAGGACTGTAGATAGCCTTCGGCATACCAGTGCTATGTTTGACCCTGCTGCAGACAGAGACAGTGGGCTTGGGCTTACAGGCGCCTCGGTTGTTTCCTCAGCAACATACTCAGGTCATGGCTTGGGCTCCATGGCAGATGCTTCTCTCTCTTCACCCCGCATGCATTCAGTGGAGACGACACCACAGCAGCAGCAACAACAAATTCACCATCAAAGTTTCAGTGCCCGTCAACAGGGTGGTAGTGGTGCAGCCGTGCAGGGTGCTTTCTCTGGCAGCAAGCAAACAGTTGGAGGTGTCCAGCTGTCAGCTCCCCAGAGCGTGCTGCCCGTTGGACTAAATGGGTTGCCTCAATCTGGTATCCACCAACAAATGTCCCCTGTCATGCCCCCCTCAGCCCAGCCCATCACTTACCCTCCCCAGCAGCAGCAGCAGCAGCAGCAGCAGCAGCAGCAGCAGCAGCAGCATCAGCATCCAGTGGGTCACCCCTTAACCAGCCACTCATCTGGATTGTTGCAGAACCAGGCAGAGTACTATCAGCAACAGCAGCCAGGCCTTCCCACCAGCCAGTCCATCCCAGTGTCACGCCTCTCTGCAGGTTTGCAGCCAGGTGGTTCTACGTCTGTTGTTCCTCCAAACTCTGGAGGGACCTCTCTACAAAGTCAGTCTGGAGATATTGCTGGAGCAGGAACTGTGTTGGCTGGACAGCATGGCCTCTTGCAGCAGCAGACTGTAGGAATCGGAGGTATTGGAGGCTCCATGCTGGTCGGTGGATCCACTCTACAGCAACAGACTTTGAGTCAGTATGCAACCGCTGGACACCCTCAACCTCACAGCTTCCACCCTACATCCTCTAGTGTTCAGAATGTGCCTGCCATTGCAGCGAGTTCCAGTGTACCCACCACTGTTCCCACTGCTGTGCCCAGTGCCTCCATTGCAGCCATGCCAAATGTGACAGCTTCCACTTTGCCTCTCGGTCAGATAACCCACAGCAAGTCTCCACTAATTTTGGGGGCGCAGGGCCTCCCAGGATCTGGACTTGGACAAGTGGAGGGTGGTGGAAGGAAGCCTGAGGGTCTCATCAACGCCCAGTCTCCTGTCGTCTCTGGGAAGGAACCAGCGAAGCCATTCATGCCTGACAGCCTGCAGCTCACCACTCCAGCTGTCAACAGCCTGTTTGGAATCCACATACCTGTGGACGGGGAGGAGGACAGGTAACAATTCTCTGGATCTGAATATATAAGTGCCAGAAATGTATCACCTCTTTTGACTTGAGTATTATCCCACTGTGTGTATGTTTTAATCCATAATATGCACAATTTGAACAATTACAGACGGTGTAAGGCCAGGGCTTGTTTCGTTGTACAGAAACATGTTACAGCACAGACATGTTTAAGCAGTTTGCTGTGATCATGAAAATGTTTAAAGCTTATGCTTTACACATTTAATGCCTGTCAAGTTTTGGTCACGTAGTGGTTCAATTGGATAGGATTTCCCCTTACTTTCAGGGGAGTATGGAGGGGCTGAGTAGGAGGAAGACAAATGTGGCACATAAGAAGGAAATATGTTTTCCAAACTTGAGGTAAACACATATGGCTTCCTCAGCACAGGCAAAGTCATGTTAAACACATGGCCTACTCAGTACTGTGATTCCTTGTGTTTTAAGGGTGTGTATTTGTGTTGTGTGTGTGTGTGTGTGGTGAAATTTTGTTACAGGTCTTGTGTCTTCAGCCTTGTCCTCCCACTTATCTGTCCCCTCCAGGACAGCGTCTAATGTGATGGCCTTGGCCGCAAACATCAAAGCTGTGTTGCTAGTTGCTTCTGTGCATAAAGTTCATTCGGTTAGCCTCAGGCTGCTCCTGCCTGGCCACTTTGCAAATGTGTGGCATGCCTGACCTTTTAGTTAGTTAGTTCCTTCTCTGGAAAATACCTTGCAATAGAGACATAGGGAATAGTGTTTAATTTTGTGTTGCTGTTTGTATGATATCATGGTTTCCACCTGTAGGCTCCCCTCAGGAAAGTCTTCACAGAGTATGTTGGAGCAATGGCTGATATAACTGCTGATTAACTTAGCATTGATTGTAGATATTATGTTCCTTTTATAATCATTTGCTTTTATCAGTCCATGTTTAAATAAAAAAAAAAACAGAGCAGACATGGTTTGTGAATTACACAATGTTATTATGTCAAATTAGGGCTGGCAATAATAATGAATATCTCGATATCAGTATTGATATATCTATACACACACATACATATCATATCTGACGTGTGATACTATTTTCTTTGTACATGACTTAATGTGATTAAATAGAAGCGTCCAGTCCACGTGACACATCGTGAAATGTGTCGTTATCTTTCTGTTGCTGTCACTTTGGTGCTATGGCATTGGCTTCCTCTCCAAAGTTATCTTCCTCTCACTTCCTGAGTTCAAGCGCTTTGTTTCACTTGTCATAGATGACACTCATGAGAGGAAATGATACAGTGCCTGAAATCTGTGGTTTCCATGTACAGTCGTGTAGATGAACCAGGATGTAGACCAGACTAGATATGCAGAACACTGCTACTATACTTCCTCACAGCGTTGGGCAATCAATTAAACACGATTTAAGATGTTTCAGTTTGTTGTGTGGAACCTTAGAGCTTTCACTCTGTATGTCTAAAATATAAACCTAGTTTAGCCTGTCACTGGCAATACAAAAGACAAGATATACGATTTCCCTCCTTACTGATAGTCCAACATAAACAGCAAGAGTTATATTGTTTGTCTTTGTTTTATTTCTATTTGGGAGATGATAATGCTCCATTTTAAATCTTCTGTTCACTAGTGCTTTGGGGATATTACCAAAGATTATTCCTGTTATGTATGGTTGACCTAGATCAGGGGTGTCAAACATACGGCCCGGGGGCCAGATCCGGCCCGCCAGAGAGTCCAATCCGGCCCACAGGATGAATTTGTTAAAATTTCACACTACGATTACAATCTAAACGTAATGTCAAATACAATATTTTTCTCTTCCAGATACCTGTGACTAAATGTTTGTGCCATTTTAGATTCAGTGTGATGTGTAAATAGTACATTCAGGCACGATATTGTTGAAATTGCACTTATATTTCTCAAGAAATGTCATGTTTTGTAAAAATATCCTTCATTAAATGTAAAACAAAGGAGAAAAAAAGCAAGTTCTTGTTGTTCATAGGTTATTATGCTATTATTTTACTATTTTTACTGGTCCGGCCCACTTGAGATAAAATTGTGCTGTATGTGGCCCCTGAACAAAAATGAGTTTGACACCCCTGGCCTGTTTGCAGTGTACACATGGATGTACAGATAAATTTTTACCCAATGAACATTTCAGGTTTTTTTTTTCTCAGATGTATGGACTTTCTATGTCATGTCTGTTTGGTTTTGATTGTCGTTTCTTTGCAGTGCAGTTTTTGGAAAGAATTGCTCTATTCAGGCACTAGAGGTAATTTTAAGTTGTGAGTCACCGTTGACAAGTGGGTCAATTCAATAGACTAAAAACAGAAATGTAAATTTGGATACTTTACATTAAACTTATTCCTTAAGAAAACATACAGTACAGTACAATTTTTAAAAATCATACTCAAAATAATAGTAGGTTTGTAACAATGCTCCTGATGGGATTATTTTCATCACAGTACCTATGTATTGCTTGTGAGAAGACCCAGCTCTTGCGCTGATAAAAGCATTGGGGGGGGTCTCTTGCGACAGACAAGCACTATCAGACATTGAGCAGTAGTCTTTCCACTGTGCCCATATTGTGCTGATAAGAGCCGTGACAGTGGGGTGTGTCAGCCAACTGTATGTGTTGTCACATTGTAGCCCTTTCTTTTGCAACACGTGCTTAGGCTAAGTTACTGTATATCCTGTTAAAGGCCTTTGGATGTGGTTGAACATTCCAGTATGTAGTATGTATAGTGTTGCAGGGACACACACTTTGTAAGCTGGCTGTTGTCGTATGCCACTGATTGATGGTGGTGTTTTTTTTTTTGTCATCAGTGGTGCAGCATCCATGCAGTTGGTGCTTTGTACCTGCTACACCACTGACTGACTGAGGCTTGGCAGTTGTTCATGTACAGATGAAGTGCTAAATGACATTTCATTGCAGAAGCAACTGTGGAGGTGGAGGAAGCTGCAGAGTGACTTGTGACTTGCAGGCATTTTAGCTATGCTCAATACACCCCCTCTTCTCCGTACCACCAGCCATTGTAAAAAAAAAAAAAATCTCTTGCTTAATTTCTACATTTCCACTGAAATGTTTATTTTTTCTCTTGCCGATCCACACACCACAAAACAAAACACCTTTTTACAAAAAAGTAATATTATACTAATATCTGTAACTTGTACAACATGTGCCATTCTTACTCATGCCTTGACTGTTAAGCTCTATAAGATTGTGGACTTCACACAGGTTACACAACCTGGAAAAAAGCTCTCATCCATGTGGTTGGCCGTAAATTTCTCCCCGTGTTCCACCACTGTGTAATTTTCCTTGCAAGTAACTAAAGAAAAACAGATATAGACTTGAAAATTAAGTTGTTGTTCTCATCATTGTTCTCTCACTTAAAATATGTTTTGCTAGCCTTAATGTTTCCCAGATTGCCTCAAGATCTGAGGGAGTGTAATGACATTGCTAGATAATCTCTTTGTACTTGCTGAGGATTTGCTTCCATTTTTGTGGAATAATTTACATTCACATGTCACTACTGTAACATGCATACAATTAAAGTCATGCTGAAGGTGGTGTACCTTCATTGTCTCCACATATCGGGAGCTTGTGTAAAATTGTAGTTCTTAGGAGGTAGTTAGAAGGGGAGGGGAGTCCAGGGCTGTGATGGAAGTGGAGCAGTTACTGCCACTGTGAATCAAGAGACTGTCTCTGTGTGGGCGGATGAGGGGTGTGTTTTAAAAAGGGGGTGGCTTGACTCAGCATGTGCTAATGTACTGTACGTGTGCAAAACTATCCGTGTTGGGGGTGGGGATGGGGCACTCACACAGGGAAGATGCATGGTTCTGGTGATACTTTTGGACAAAACCACTAGCGAAATGAATAGTTTGTTCATCTTGAGTCATGATGAAATAGTGTGGGTTTATGTGTGAAAGTGACGCAGACGGACAAACACATACTGTAGGCTCTTTCCCTCCCCTCTGCGACCTTTGCTTTACTGCTATATCCTGTTTTCAGTCGGTGCCTCACACTGCTACCCTCTATTCGTTGAATATTCCTTAGCTCACTTCCGCAGTAGGGCTCTGTGGTCATATCATATAACATTTTGTGGGCATATTTTTTCCCGGGTGCACACATACACACGTTGGACATCCTTGGTCTTTATAGTTCTGAACCTGCAACCATTTATGCTGTGATACTTAACTTAACCCTCTGTAGGATCTGTGCAGAAGCACTGAAAAAGGTAGTCCTGTAAAACGTAGGGGTGTAGAGGATGATTCCATTTGTATCTAGATGCATGGGCTATGATATGACTCAGGGGAGATACTTTCTTTTATTATTATAGAACTATTTGTTTAATGTAGACATTACATTTAAAGTAGAATACGCCAAAACTATCACTGCTTAAATAGATATTTACTATTTTTCTTTTAATTTTAAAAATAACTCACCACGGGTTCACAGAACATGGATCATGAAACTTCCTACCTGTCATTGTGTTAACATTGGCACAGTTAGACAAAAACTTTGTTGTTAAATTGACATTTAAATATAAAGTGAAGTCTGTCTTATTCATCCATAGACCATATGGTTTCCCCCCTGAAGCCAAGCCAGAAGTAACAATATATTAAATAGTAAGACCAGGCGAACTCCACTTAGTAACTCTACAATGTGTTTCTGTGTACAAAAGTCAGCTCTGATTAGTGGACAAACACCACAAATGTAGTTTTAGTTTTCAATGGCTTGTTTAACTGGTGCTGTGCTGTAGATGAGCTGAACTGACAATATTGGTACTTTTGGCTTTTAACCAGCAGGGTATATAAACTAGTAATTGTTTAACTGCATTTTACACAGGTTGTTGAAGTATAAATATAAACATAAATGCATGTCTTCAAGTTTGTTCACTGATCAAAACATAGGCTAAGAATCTTATTATTTTCCCGTTTTTATCTACTTAAAGAGCAACTGCTTGCTTAGGGATGAGCCAGAGAGGGGTTAAAGTCTTGTGGCTGTCTTGTAAAAGTGGCTGTTTTGATAACTTCCAACTCTAATTCAACCATAATTTTGAAGGCTCAGAAACAGGCCGTTGAGAACAGCATATGTGGATGATAGTAAAATAAATAAATAAAAGCCTACCTGTGCTGATTGCTTGCATTTCACCACTGTAATTAGGGCTGGGTGATATGGCTGAAAAGCATATCACGATATAACTACTTCGTATTTACGATAATTATGGATCATTTTTCATGACTTTTCAACACTTTTATTCTAAACCTTCCTCTTATTTTAATCAGTTATCAATCAGACCACACAGAGGAAAATGTCAAGCACGTTAGTGAGATTTTTTTTTAAAACCAAACTTCTCAACTATGCTGACTGGAATCATGTCCTTGGCTCTGTGATATGCCACTGCCTAAGTTATGTCTTTGTTGCAGAGTACCTCAACAGGGCGGTCTGCGTATCTCCACATGTAGTGGCAGATGATGTTGATTGCTCTGCCGTGCAATGCGTGTAATCCAGAGTGTGAGCGACGAAGATGGTACAATAAGTTTGTTGATAATAAGTAAAAAAGCTTTTGGTGGGTATGATGGTCTTGCATAATTTGTAGCCGACAAACAGCCATTCTGGTGAGGTAGTGTGTCCCCTTTTTTTTTTTTTTTTTTAAACTAACAATCTCCTTGCTTTCAGCGCTCATTCTCACCTCTTCTCACTCGATGTCCACATGCTGTGGTTGTGAGTGAGACAGGGAAGAGGATGCCACAACAAAATATGACCGTTCACTGATTGGCTGTTTGACTGCCTCCTGCTTCGTTAATTTTCCGAGTGCTTTTTTTGCTTGTTTTTTCCTAACGAAGTTGAGCGATCGAATGTCATATCAAACATTTTTTCTCTTGATATCACACTGTTTATCACGCTGTCTAACTGTTTATCGTGATATATGTTGTTATCGTATTATCGCCCAACCCTAACTGTATTGACAGTAAATCCTGCAGATGATGAATGTTATTGGGCGAGAACCAGGCGTAGCATTTTCTTTTTTTGTTTGTTCCACTTGTTGGTCTTCCTTTGCCAAACTGTGCATTCAACAGTTTGGTTTGAGATTTGAGTCTATTGTGTCAGTAGAGTCAAAAGTAGCTGCTAGCCTGAAGCAGAGGAGGGGAGCCGTCAGACCGAAGATCTGGTTAGCTCACTTCTTTGTAATGCCATATCCCTTTATACCAGTTAATACTTGATGTATTCCTATCAACTGACAGTTGACGCATCTATCACACACTATATAAATAAAACCTCTTTTATATATACTATAAAGCAAGGTAGGCAAAGCAATTTCATTTATAACACACTTTTCATACGGAGGGAGGTTCAAGGTGTTGTACTGGAACATTTAAAAACAACACCAAAAAACGTAGAACTTCCTGAAATCAATGCAATGTTTAAAATCGCATATCATGGCAATTTTTAAAAAAAGAGTGTTAGAAATAAAATGTTAATGGTATAAAAGTAAAAATAAATAAGTAAATAATTTACATTTATTACGAAAGTTTATCAAAAATAGTATATAAATAGAATTTGGGAAAACATACCTCAGATTGTTAAAATAGTCAAGTTATATAACAAGTCTATAACATTCAGTAGGTTAGCAGCAGTATTCCATAACTCCACTCAGTGTGTAAAATAAGTCGTCTCTATGTAATGGCAGTGACAGAACTGGTGTATTAGGTTTAAGTTTTAAGTTGTTTTTTTTGCTGTCTTGTTTTCCCGAGTCTCTCTCTGTGTAGTTGTTAGTTTGGGTGAGCACAACTATTGATATATCTAACAGTGCTTGATCGTAGCTGTTAGCCTTTTGATAGTTGGCTCCAAATGCCTTTTTAGAGGAGGAACATTAAGGAGAACTATGGTGCTGGATCATAAAGTTGAACTTGGTTCTTGTGGCCATCATGGCATAAGATCCTGGTTTCCTTGCCACTAATCTATGCTAATCTCCTCCAGTGGCTATGCTGTAATCATGCAGTAGCTCCCGGTGCTCCGTCTACTCCATCTCCCCTGTCTTACAACCCATAACCTGCTGAAAGAAACTCCCATAGGGCAGCTGGGAATCTAAGTAGTTTTGACCTACTTTGCCTGTGTGGCAGATGCAAGGATGGTGCTGACAAATTGAGCAGCAACGGTGACTGATTTGTCTCTGTTTTAATTAATCCCCTTCTCTGCCTGTCTATCCACTGCACGTTTTTTATTTACCCCCCGACCTTCTTTTCTGTGCCACTACCCATTACACCAAAGTCTTACTGGTCAAAAAAAAGCGTGCTAACATCTGGTTTGTGTTTGCAACAGGAATGGATAGAATCAGCATTTGCGCCTGACCTGGGTCAAATAACTCTAGATAGACTTTTTTTCCATCAGCTCTGATTGGCAGTGATGTGAACATGACACACTGGTGAACATGCAGATTTCTAGTACTGCTGATGTACCTTTTTACAGCATGTCATTTAAGCACAAGTGATCTAAAGTTATCTAAATCTCTTCCGTCACTGCTGCTTTTGAAAGAGGGGCTGAAGTGAAAGATAGAATGGTGGAACTAGGTTGCATTGTCTCCATGTTTTTTGTGTCTTGTATTAAATGCTGCACATTGTTTTCCTTTGCCCATTGTATTATTGTTAAAAACAATGACCATCAATTGTAACTGCTACTTCTTCTTTGGCTTCTCCCTTTTAAGGGTCGCCACAGCGGATCATCTGCCTCCATATTGCCCTATACCCTCAATTCTAACTACAAAACACATCTACCAAACCAAACCAGACAGACAAACAAAGTCAACCCTGTTTAAAAAAAAAATTGATGCAGTAAAATTTACATAAATCACATCTTCGCCTTCCAGTCAACCACATGTTGACAAAAAAACGCACTGGATTAAGGAACAAATGTAAGAAAAAAACATTAACAACGCACATCTCATGTTTAAAAGTCAATTGTATGCAGTCAAGACGTGTAATATTTCACCCCATATGGTTTCATGTCGATTTAATTTGTTCTTTCTGTGTTCAAATTGTAATAGTGTGGGTGGAGACACAGATTTAGAGATCTCACTGTACCCTGTAAAACATAGAAAAACAAAACAAATGAATGGATCACAATGGTATATCGACATTTAATACTTGAGATAACCAGTTTTTTTTACATCAGACCAAACTCTGTGTATTTTACTGCACTCTCAAAATGCACAAATCAATGAATCCTTAGTTCCACATTTAAGGCAATTCCCTGATTTACTTAGGTTCTGTACATAAGTTTGTATTTGATTGAAAACAGAGTTTCATTGATCACAGTGTCTCTAGTTAACACATTATGTCAAGTCACGTTGGGTAAAATGACTCACAAAAGCAGAAAAGTCTAACTACTGACAATGGGAAAAGGAGTTGATTGCCTTTTATTAGTGGGTGTACTCATGTTAAAGAAACTCTCATATACTTGCTAATCTAGATGAATTTTAAAGAGTCAGCTGAAGTCGGACCTCTGTGATGTCGCCTCAGAGCTCAAATCTCTGTTTTCTATCTGCCATCCTCTCACTTTTCATTTGTCCGCATGCACTTCTCTCCCAGGGCATCACTTAAGGCTCCTGTCGTTTTGTGTTCTCCGTGAGGTCACACGGTTATTATCAGGAAATAACCATGAAACTGAACTTTTGATGTGGCTGCTAGTTTTTCAGCACAGGTTTCTGCAGCACGGGAACACTGAAGGATAAGCCGTGTGTCATGCTGCAGCTTTATATGCGAGATAAAAGCCGCAAAGAATGCACCAACAGTTTATTTCCGTCTGCTGCCAAGTTATCATTGAGATTTGTGGCAGTTTTTGGCAAAATTTTGTGATTAGAAAGAGTGGTTTGGAAGAGTTAAAGGGGAGCTTTTCTTGTGTATGTTAAATTGTGTTCCCTCTTCATGTCGGCCTCACACTCCATACTTTGGGGTTTATGGGGTGATGTGGACCCACTGCTAAATGCACGGACTAGTTGGTTTACAAAGAGGCGCTTTCATAAATGCATATTGACATGTTACATTTTGGAGTTACAAAGAGAGCCATTGAGAGCGGAGTGTTTGCTACTTGAAAACAGGGCATGATGACTCCACCAGTTAGTACCTCATCCATGAGGAGCTTGCTGGAGTCCAAGTCATCTGACCCTGGTGATTTCAGCCAATGGCTCGCTTGTACAGTTCTGAGTTAGTGAGAAAGAGAGCTTTTCTTTGGAGGTGTGTACTTAGTTGCCACACATGTGCGGAGGTTTTTCTTGTGCTGTTGCCCGCTAAGTAAAATTAAGCAGGAGGCATGGGAGGAGGATGTGAGAGTGTTTAGTCATGAGGTAATGTGACAAAGAGAGTTTGTGCCACATATTTCTAGGAAAAGAGGTTTGGCTGCTCCAGCATTCACACACATGCTGTAAATCAACTCCTGATTCTCTCTCTCTCTCTCTCTCCCCCTCTCTCCCCCTCTGTGTGTATTGGCCCGCTCCACTGTGTGCGCATGTTGGTGTACATTTACGTTCGTGTGCTTATGGGGGAAAAGCTCTTTTTATTTTAATGTAAGGCACACGCAGGACCAGAAGAGAAAGAGCCAAACGTGTGAGCGTGTAGAGGTGAAAGTGTGTTTCCGCTCCCGCTCTCGACATACATCCTTTGGCATGGAACATAATGTACCGTTGTAGCTAATCACTAGGAGTGTCAGAGGGAATGTTAAATTTCATGTACACTTTGTGTCAACACCTTTTCTCTGCGTTTAGACTGTGTTGTGAAAACAACAACGGGGGTGAATGGCAGTTTACTGTAGGTGAATGTCCTGAGGGAGGCTTTCAAAGCTTAATGAGTCTCTCCCCACCTTTGAACACACATTCCTGCATTTAGGTGGAGACTCTTTGCTTTGCTCTGTTTGAACATATGTTAAGAACTAAGAACCTTGTCTTCAGCCGAGTTCGCCACAAAATATGAGCCAGCGTGTTCTCTGAGTTGGAGTGATGTCGTGTAACCAAACATTTTTTAGGAATCACAGCTCAAGTCTTTGCTTTCACTATTTCAATTCTTTCCTATCTTTGTTGTTTCTCTGTCTTCCTGAATGTGACACAGGAACCCATCCAAGGCTTTCTACCAGGCCTTCCAGTCTGGCAGCAGATTAAGGGACTCAAAGGCCCACAGTGATAGGTACCGTACTATACTGGAATGGACTGCACAGCCCTGCAAGAGTGTAATAACGTGTGCTGTGTTCAGTAGCTGTGAGCTTTGCTTCCTACACGTGCATGGATTGAGTTTGGAAACAAACCCTGGCAGCAAGCACAGGACTGGCCAAATGACTCCTCAACAAAATATCTCTCTGTCTCTCTCTGTCTCTCTCTCTGCTGCTGCTGCTTTCTCTGACACATGTAACACCTTATATGCCGTGTATCTATAGATTGCTTGCTCCGTTTGTGTTTGGGTTGAACATATTAGGTAAAACATCTTAAGTGTGAGTTTTCTGACATATTGCGACTGATTTGCTTTGCAATATGCAGGTTCAATATAATGTTTGCGTATAGGTTTAATAAAGGATGAACCACAACTACATGTAAGCCCCCCCCATGTTTTAGTTGGGAAGTCATATATATGGTAATTAATTACTAATCAGTTCATTTTAATTTTGAGATTCAACCTATTTTGCAAAAATTACTCAAGCAAATGGATCAATCAACTCTTCTATTCTTTAACTAAATGAAAATAAAACATGGCACAGCTAAGGGTTTAGATGAAGAAGTAACTGGTAGTAGTTACAACTGTGTGCAAGCATAACTAATCTGCATTGCTCTGACCACTCGGTTCCCGTCTCTTATATTCAGTTAGATTTGATTTGTTAGATTATTTCACAAGATATAATCTGGACACTGACACTCTGAGTGTCACTGCTTAACCTGTGACACTAATAGGCAGACGCTGTCCTACCTCGACCTGGACCATTACCGTAAATCACTAATAATTGCTCACATTTAGTGGAGTATTCGTATTTTAAGTGGCTCAGCTTTTAAAGGTCCAGGAAATGCAGACCAATTACCTTTGCTTTAAATTATCATGTGATGACTCACCCAATCATATTAGTGATTTGGGGCCACACTGAATTCACGAGCGGAGCGTCATCCTTACTGGACGTCGGGGGCTGTTTTTATCGTTCCACAATATTATAAACCGACAAAGTCATCTGTCGCCACCATGTAATCTGTCACATATGCCCCAAATACAATCAACACTTCCTTTTTACCATTTCAAAGTAAAAGCACTTATTGTGAAATATTTGGAGGGCTGACAGATGCACAGCTTCATACCAAGGGTCCTGGCATTTTGTTGATATACAGAGCGTTATTTAAAAGTAAAAATGTCATTATCAAACATAGCAGCAGCTGCACAGCAGACACACACTCCCTGTGTGAGGAGAGACACACACACACACACACTCTCTCACTCTCACTCCAGGGAGACATGAGGAGGGAGGGAGAATAGACTGGTGTGATCTGACCAGAGAAAAGAAACACACACAGTTTTAATCAAAGTGAAAGTAAAGAGTTTTCAGTCTAATTAATTTTCACTTTTCACTTGTTGACTACACACATACACGGATGCCCATGTTTAAGTATACAGTATATTGGACTTGACCAACTACACTAATTAGACATTGTAATGTTACCGATCTCGACTTGAGGACATTTTTCTGTGTATTTTAATTGAGCGGTGCTGCTGTATAATAATGAGAGCCCGTAAATGTGCTAGACATATTTATAATGCCCTTTACAAAAATGAAAAGGGAAGCACAAGAAACCATCTGAGTGACAGGAAATGAAACTGTTTTTTTAGAGAAATATACAGCTGACACACCATCACCAGTTACCAAGAAATAGACACACACACACACACATACATACAGCAGCTAATTGTTCACAATCAACATTATGATGTCATTAACTAAACTGAAATCTGCTCAAAGACATAATTGATGTCTTACTTTTATTCACGTTCAGAATGTTGTCAGCTCCGTTCGCCCCGAAAGTAGTTTGAAATGATAAGAGGGCACAAACATGAGTGTTGCTGTTGTGAATTAATTATTGTTCTGTGTTTTAATAGCATCAAAGATAACCATTGCTTTGTGGCAGGAATTGGTGGTGCCTTAGTTATTGAGTAGATTTATTAATCTATTTACGTCAGGTTTATCTGGGATCATATGTGAGGCCAACAGATTAAGTAATAGGAGAGGTTGTTAAAATGAACATGTGACATCTTGGCGAAAGAAGACGCTAGTTTTCAACTTCCTGCAGCTTCACTTTTTCACCACAATGCAGTTGTGCTTCCTTTTACCATCTTTCTTTTGGACATCCTCATTGTCACTTTTTTGGCAGAGGAGCCTTTGTCATATACTGTGCTCTTCTGTCTCCATATATTATGTTTGCTCAAGGTTTTCAGTGTAGATCTGATCTGGTTAAAAACATCAGTTTGGCCCTGATATTCATGAAATGACAGACTAGTTTTTGCATATAGTGAGTGTGTGTGTGTCAGCTGTGTTAGCGCTGTTGACTTGTGATCAGCCATGTTGGTCTATTTTTTGCTTCACACGGAATGATAATTATCAATATTGATGTTTGTGATGTGTAGCCCTAATACCAGGTCTGAACAAAACCTTTATTTATATATTCATACACGCTTCAGTGTTCTCGTCTTACTCTTCACAGTAAAGCGAATGAACCCTGTTGTCGAAAATGTCATTGACTTTAAAAATGTACAACACACAAATCGGGCATCTCAGGCTAATGAAACCCCAAGCCCTGGGTCACGCTGAGGGAAAGCCCCACAGGCTGCAACACATTGACTTTCATGATGCGTTTATGAAAGTGTTAGTTGAGGATGTCGACTATTTCCCTTAATATTATTGACTCAGACTTTCATGTTCAGTTCCTCTGTCAAAGTGGCTGCGTTTGTCTGTGTGAGCACCGTTGCTGTAAAGTAAGGGACAGAGTTGGATTCAATTATCTCCTGTTGTATTGTTGTTGTGGCCCAAGGAGATAGAAATGATTTGATTCTGGTGATGATATGGATCACCACTTGAGTGTATTGACTGAGGGAAACTGAGTGTCTGTGGCGTAGGTTTGTCTAGATCTCAATTAAGAGCACATCCAACTACATCATAATCAGTCATGCCATTTACGGCACAATTCCCTGTACGTGCTGCTATAATGTCATCTCTTCCTTATTTTAGTCTCTGCTAACGGTCCTTGCCTACCTGCAGTGATGATGGATTAAATGAAATGAAAGAAGATAAATGTGTTTCTTAGACATGCTCTGCTAATGTGCAACAGTGTTGATATTTTCAAAGCCACACACTCGGATAGAAAATCAGTCGAGGTTAATTAAGTGCTAAGACTTTAAAGAACTGAGATGTATTTGTGTGGCATAGGTGTTCTGGTTACTCTGGCTTGTGCACCTGTTGTCCCCCCCCCAACTTGTTTTATCATGTCTGTGGAATTAAATAAAATCTTACTTCCTGTGTCTGTGAAGGAAACGTGCTGCTCTTGCATATGCATTTCCTCCATAGGGAAGGAATGACAACTATTCAATCTTGCATTACTTATTTACTGTTGCCCAAGCTCTCTGTGTGTGTGTGTGTGTGTAAACTCCTTTACCTCTAATGGACTTTTTTATTGACATTCCGTTTTATACAGCTAACACATTATGGGGAGAAGCCAACTCCACATGGAACCTATAAATGTCAGTCATGTAATGTACAAGGTGATGTTTACATTGGCGTTGGTTGCATAATCAGTGGAAGAGCAAGTTTAAGCCCTCATTACCATTCTGTTGTAGCTCAGCCCTGCCTTTCAGCCTGCAGCTCCCGATCGTAATTGCGTCAGTGAGATTTTAGGGCTGGACCGTAATATTTGAGTGTTTGTTCAGAAGGTGGGTGTCCGAGTAGGTGTTCTTTTTTTTTTTTCTTTCAACAAAGTTATTAATGAAGGTGAACTAAAAAGAAAATACAGTCCATCAGCACATTCTTTTGCTATATTAAGACATTAATTGTGCTGTTAAAATGTGAAAACAATACCACATCAGTTTGGATGGCGGCCGACATCTCTCACACGCCAGTGAAAGTCATGATTCAGCTCATGTTGTCATTGCACTGGAAACCAAACGCTGTGGAGCTCAGCTGTGTGAACCTTTTGGTTTTTTTGTACATTCTTTTTATTGTACATTCTAAATGTACGTGGATGTGGATGTGGATGTGAATGTAAATGTGTGTGGATGCTGATGGTATAAGACTAAGATGTTAGCTCAGCTCATGTCTGCTCCTTTTATCCTCTGTTTAACCCTTACGACACGGAGCATTTAAGCTGCTTTGTTTCATTACCATGTTAAAACGTACAGTATATACAGATGCTTTAAGAATGTGCCTTATATCCTTTTTTTCAGCACAATATAGGCAATCTAATGATTTTTATTTTTCATTTTTACCAACCATATAAACAGACGTACTGAAAACAAGTACTCACAATGTTTTAAATGGGATTGAATTTGTGAAATTTGGAAATACGTCACAGATCAAAGTTCATTTAGCTTGTGTTTATGAACAAAAATAAAAGAAACGTCTGCACAATTTTTACTACTTTAGGATAGGAACTACCAAAAAGTGTGACATAAAATTACTCGTAACTCATCGTGACCCAACATCACATGAGAAGACGGGAAAATGCGGCACTGATCTGTCCCGTGTGAGCACTAAGGGTTAAAACCGCAACCTTACTACCTTGCCATTCAAACACCTGTCTACGCATTTAAGATGTGCCGTTGTGAAGTCGGCAGCAGACAAACAATTTCTTGACTTGCACTTGAGATCTAGAGGCTTAAATAAAGATCATGTGTGTGTAAGGAGCCAGACACACTCGCATTATTAAACTCCAAAACACCACTCACTCATGCTGTGGTTTCCAAAATCTCTCCCCAGTGCCAGATGTTATTGGAAGTTCTACTTGTAATACCAGATGGTGTCCTAATATGGTTTTAACGTGATTGTTGCTCCAGGGTATCTAGTACATTTGCAGCCGAGGTGAAGAGTAGCTGCCCAGAACATCATGATTTAACATCATCTTTCCCACTTTTTGACTCCACGATGCACAACCACATTTGATCCTCCAAGTCGTGACTCCAGGCATCGCAGGCACCCTGAGAACTTTTACTTTGTTACTGCTGTTATTCTGTCTCCATGGTCACAAACCTATCCCTGGCCTGTCACATGTCCTGACACTGAACAGTACACATATTTTATTCTTCTTTCATCCCGTCTTATTATTGTCTCCACTTAAACCTGCCAGAGGAAAGCCCCAAGAGAATATGCATTACAACAATGAAGCAATTCAGTCGGTAGGATGTCATTAAGTGACTTCAACACAATATCGTATTCAGGTTTAGAGCTGACAGTGGAGCTGAAAGGAAATGTTATTTGCAACGGTGATGGGATTGCTGGTTCCAGCCTTTAAAATGTGAAGCTTTGCTGATGTCCTTTGTTTCACCATTGTAAACAATTATGCTGCATTGCATTCTATTGCATTTTAAATTGAAATGAAGTTGAGTGGCTCAAGTAATACGATTTGTGTAGTGGATAAAAGCAGCGAAACAAAACATTATGTAATCGTGTGACGCCCAAACATTTGCTGCGAGACACTCCTTCTGCAGTGCCAACTAACTATTATTTCCATTACGGATTATACTGTTAGTGACAGAACTAGTTTGCCTTTATTCACATTCATTTGTATTTTTCAGAAAAAGTGTCGTTGTGAAGCTGGCTGAAAGGCACAAAGGATCTTTTATCAAAGTTCGATAAAAAAGTTGGAAAAATCCTCAGAATTGCCAGTGGACGGAATAACATTTGATTATAATCGGATGAGTGTTCCAAACAAACAGTAGGAGCATTAAATATTATGCACAGTGTGTTGAGAGTTTATTGGTTGGTGCATGTTGTTGTCTGGAGAGAATGGAAAAGCAACAAGGGTGTAGCCCACAGACCATTGAGTGTCTGCATTTTACAGAGTGAGAGATTCCTCTGGGCACAGGCCTGTTGTTGAAAAGTCAAGTTAGAGAGGAGAACTATGGGAGGGCCAGTATGTGACGCCTCATCTAAATTAAACACACATTTGGTACTGGATGAAGTGGAAATTGATGCAGGGATATATATTATGCAACCACTTGTGTGTGTGGGGGGGTGGCGGAGAAAGAATGTAGTACATTCTTGAAATTTCACTCTGGAGGAGAGAGGTGTGTAGCCTGATTGACTGTTTGCATCTTACTCAACACGTCCGCCTTTGTTTTCGCGGAGTGATCTACAGCTCAAGTTTGGCAGAGATCAATCACGCACCTAAGTTGTGGATGTCAGTGTATGTTGCATAGCAGTAGACGTATAGTGAACATTCCTCCCCCCTGTACAGCCTGATAAAAATCAGCTGTTAGCTTCCGCTGGTCTTGCACACATAAATTGGATGGTGTGGAGGAACAGAACATTCTGTCCTTAGGAAGAGTCTATCATCAACCTGTTGTGTACTACAAGCACCCTCCTGGTTTGGTGATGCTTTTCTGTCCTAATGACTTATTGTGTTCATGTCTTGGCTGTTATTGGATAAGCTGCCTTTGGTGAACATATGAGGTCACCAGTGAACTGATTCTACTGATCTTGGAAATGTCATCTCGGAGTTTTCAATTATCCAGGGAAACATTTGTACATATTGGTATATATTTTTTTTTTTCTTAAATGTTTTGTATCCAGTTTCCTCCAGTAAACATGATTTTTTTTGTCAAAATTCAAATATTCAAAACTAATGTAATTTATTGCAATTTGCAAAAACGAATACCATTCCACTTTTTTATATATATATATTTTTGTACTTTTTATTAATCCCCTTAGGGACATTCTTCTCTGAATTTAACCCATACTTTCCTAGAAACCTTCCTCAAATTAGTAGCAGCCACTGAGCAGCGCAATGGGGGTTGGGTACCTTGCTCAGGGTACCTGCCGGGCCCTTTGACCTGGTGGGGACTCAAACTGGCAACCCTCTGGGTTCCTAGCCAAGTTCCCTTTCCAATTGGCCATGGGCTGCCCCCATGACTGTATGCTCACTTATTTCTGGTAAACTGTCAGCCAAAGATGCAGAGGTGTTTGGAAAGGAATTGAGCTTGCAACCAGAGGTCAAAAGTGATTTTTTGACATGAATGTACTTACGTTTTAGAAGTAAAAGTATTAAAAAGGTGAGGACCATGACTCAGCGGTAGGGTGGTTCTGGGTTCAGTTCCTTGCTCTGCTAGTCTGTATGTGTCCTTGAGCAACCCATGTTGAAGTGTGTGAATGTGTATGAATGATGGGTGAATGGTAAAACTATAGTTTAAAGCAGCTCATCAAGACAAGAAAAGCTCTATATAAATACAGACCATTACCAACTCTTCTTCTGATTGTATTTGGTAGTAACAAGTAACAGATAGTTAGAGGAAATGTAGTGGAGTAAAAGTACAACCTTTATTAAGGAAATATAGTGTAAATATAGAGTAAAAGTAATGGTTGCTAACAAAGTAAAGGTCCATCTTTAATGTGTCATTTACATATATTTTATCATAATTTACTGTCTTTAAACCAGTTGTTTTGCTCAACTCTTCTGTAGCTATAGTGGAACGTTCAGCACGCGGTGGGCGGGGCCAGAAGTCACTTCAGATGTACCCCCCCCACCCACCCGTCAGTCAGTCACTTCTTAACCTTCTGGTTTCATATTTCACTTTTCTAAATGCGGTGTGCATAATCTTACTAAACCTCCTCCGGTGGTTCCGGCGGCTTTTTCTCCGCCGACACCGGGGTGGCTTCACCACCAGCAGTAGCAGTAGTAGTAGTAGCCGCTTCAGTCCACGTCATGCCGTGCACGTTTTCCTTCAAACCTCGGTGTTGCGCCGCGGAGCCGAGCCGGCACGCGTCCCTGCTGCTCTCCCACCGCACACGGCGCAGGTAACGGCGGGCGGTCGCTGCTCCGCTCTGGGTGTGCGTCCACAGGTCCCGCACAGCGAGTGTGTGTGTGTGTGTGTGTACTTGTATCTTTGTGAGGACATAACACGCAAAAGCAAGAGGATACTAGCACATTTTCTTCGGTGTCCTCACTTTCTGTCACACCTGTTTATGGGTTGAAATCTGGTTTTAGTGTTAAGGGTTAAAATTAGAAGAGTGTGTGTGAGAGAGAGAGAGAGCGAGAGAGAGAGTATGTTTTCTGGCATTAACACAGACCTTGTCAGGACCTGTAGTTTGCATTGGGACCGAAACCTGGTCCTAATGTGGCATAACTGAATTTCTGAGGAACTGGTTTAGGGCTAAGATTTGAATTGTGGTTAGGTTAATGTTAGGGATTAGACTTGGTTTAGTCCAAATGAACCGTCAATTACAGTCAATTAGTGCAAACCTGTGTGTGTGTGTGTTTGTTCTGGTATGTCTATCTTTAAGAGGACCAAGTGTAAACCATAGGGCTGGGGATGTTTTGTCCGGTCCTCACAACTGGTTTTGGGGTCAAGGGTTAGAATTAGATTTATGTGATGAGAAGTGTGTGTTACCTTTTGTGTTTGTTTTCTGGCATTAACACTGACCTTGTCAGAACCTCATCTCTGAGGAACAGAAGTGAATTCAGACTCTCTAAAAGAATAGCTGTGCAAACTAGTGCGTGTTTGTGTTCTTGTATGTGTATCTTTAAGAGGACCGAGTGTAGCACATTGTGTGGGAACGTTTTGTCTGGTCCTCACAACTGATACTGGCTTTTTGGGGGTTAAGATCTGGTTTTAGGGTCAAGGGTTAGACATACAGTTGTGATCGTTAGACGCTAGGGAATGCATTTAGTCTGCAAGTGTTTTCAGTAAGAATGCTGCGTGAGAATGTGTGTGTTGACCCACTCACCCAGTACTGCTTCTTTGATGCATTACCTCCTGTAGAAAAGCTCAGCACCCCTCTATTATTATTATCATAATTATTATTAACAATAATGATAGTTATTATTATGAATTATTATTATTATTATTTGCACTAACCTGTTGTCCTCAGCTCAGCCTCTGTCCTTCCTGCTGTGAACTCAGAGACCTGACCTACATTAGTTCTAATGTACATGTTGTGACTAAAGTGGTGTCAGGTCATTTTATAATATCTGCCCTAGATTCCTATGCTGAGCAGAGGACAGCTGCTTTGATTTATTCACAACCAACATGCCATTTCCTTGGGACCTTTTTTGTGCGTGTTTTAATCATTTAGATTGCTTTTACATTCTACGCGTATTTTCTGCCTTAAGCATCTATTCGTGAGAGAACAAGAAAGCTGAAAAAATGTCTTTGTTAACTCTTGTATGTTATTATTTCTGACTTTTTTCTGTCTTTTCTTTTACCCACAGTGCCTCTGGGACTAATGTTGTTGCCATTGATAATAAAATTGAACAGGCTATGGTAAGTAATCAGTTCGCCTCTAATCTTGCATTTCTTACAAGTCACTTGTACAATGTATGAAGACTTAATTTGTGGACACATGATGTTGGTAAATGTATAGCTTTTATTTGCAGTATGTTTTTCAGAGGGTTTGCATCTTACAGTGCTCTTCTGTCTTTGCCTTTACACTCTGAATATAAAAACCCAATGTTAATGTTTGCTACTACATGGTTTTGACTCGGCCAGTAACACATTTAATGCCATGACCCTCTCTCTTGTTCAGGATCTGGTGAAAAGCCATCTAATGTATGCAGTGCGTGAAGAGGTGGAGGTCCTAAAGGAGCAAATCAAGGAGCTGTTTGAGAGGAACTCGGTGCTGGAGAGGGAGAACGCCGTGTTGAAATCTCTAGCCAACAGTGAGCAGCTGTCTCAGCTGTCCACCCAGTCAACCCCCGGCACCAGCGCCACGCCTCCCCAGCAAGGACTCAGCCATCCTCAGCAACAGGCCCAGCCTCCGCTTCTAGTTCAGCCTCTGTCCCAGCCGCCGCCGCCGTCACACCCCCAGTTCCAGCACCACCCCAAACCCCAGCAGCTCCAGACTCAGCCCCAGCTTGACCCTGGCCAACAGCAACCGCAACAGCAACCCAACGTCACCTCTGCTTGAAGTGCATCTGCCCTGCTTGGCATGGAGCAGAAAAAAAGAGCATCTTCTCTACAGTTTATTACAGTTAGTGTATGTGAAAATAAAAAGAAGAAAAAAAAACTTTGTCTTCTTAGCCACCAGCTTGACCACAAAGTACAGTGCTATATGTATGCGTGTGTGTGTGAGGGTGCGTTAGCAAGCAGGTATGAATTTGGTGTTTGGAATGTGTATGCATCTGTACTGTGGGCCTTTCCAGTGTTAATGCAATCATCAGAGAGGGAGACAGAGAGACAGAGAGAGAGAGAGACAGAGGGATTTGGACGGAGAGAAAGTGTGTGTGTGTGTAGAGACTGTAGTGTCAGGGAAGGTTGGAGAGGTTGTATCCTTTGTTCCACTCCTGGATGCAAACTTGTAGAGAGGTTGTCCTGTCTCGGTCTTGGTCAAGATCAACCTTCAACCAAACCTGACAGCTGCTCAGTCTGTGGGTGTGGAAAGGGAGGGTACACCCCCCACATAAAGGGACAAATGGGAGTGATTGTCAAAAAAAAAAAAAAAAGAGCGATTATTTTTTTAAATGAGACAATGGAGTGGGTAAAGTTATTTTTAGCCTTGCTGTTGTAAAGTAATAAGTGGGAGGGAGTCTTTTTTTTGTTTCCTTCTTTTCTTTTATTTTGGAGCGCCACACCGCTGCAGTTACTTTCACATCTGGTCTAACTCTTGCATTGGTCTTTTTTAGTCCTACTGTCAAGTGTTTTATTTATTACAGGGCTGCTATTGTCATAAATGATCAATTTAACCTGCTCAACAGTAGCCCTTTGACTCGTTTCCTCTGTTCTTTTTTTTTTGTGTTTAGCAGATTAGCCATATGTCCCAGGGACAATGCTTTATATTGGTCAAAAGATGTAGGCAAAACAAATTCTGACATAATGTTAAACACTAACTCAGATTTTTATTCTGCACTTGCCAATTCAAATCTTAAAATCATTTTTTTTTTGTATCGTATAAAGTATTGCAACTCTTCCTTCACCTGTTGACATCAGATCTTTTAAGTGAGCCTGCACAAGATAGTTGAAGATTCATGACTGTCTGTAGTTTGTCTCCAAGTGAATTACCTTTGTTATACCCTGCTCCTTAAACTTGTTTATTTTCTCCATTGTGTTTTCCTGAGGGGGCCAGGGGGAAAAGCTGTGAAATCATTCATCCTACTTTATAACCAAAGATGCAAAGCTGTGTAAATGGATTATTTTTAAATGCACATGTATTTTTTTCTTTTCTTTTTGTTACTTCCTCTTTCACAAACAATCTTTTGTTGCTGTTCAGCATGTTCTGCATGATCTGTAATCTTCAAACCACTTTCTTACCTCATTTTTATTCAGCACTCTTATTGTAAGATAGTCTGTGAACAGTGTAAATGGGGAGGGGGGGAAGCTATGTGGCACAGAAAGAAAAAAAAAACAACCTAGTGTTAGTGACACTAGCCACAGAAAAATGAAGTGAGCCATGTTTTGTTCATTTAAATGGTGTTTGAATTTCATATGCCAATAGTTTTGTTACATTGCAAATTTTAATGTATTTAAATAAAAGCAATATTCAGATTCCGAAACATGTCCGTTTCTATACAGGACAGAATAAAAATAATTCATACATACATAACCCCATATGTATGTGCTACAAATGGAATGTCTGTGTCCATGAACTCTCTGAATACATGGTGCACTTCACATAAACATGATACCGCCAGGCTGCTGTAAATCAATGGGGAGGGGGGCTAGTTTCTATTTCACAGACAGGTGGTTCTATTTGATATGTGCTGTGGACTGATCAGCTCCCCAAATACAGCTCGTCTTTTTACAGTGAAACGCTTTTATTTAAAGAAACATTACAAAACAATTCTCAAAAAAGATTCTGAGAACATACGTGCCACTCAAGCAAATACACAGCAGTACTCTGAAAAGGAAAAACAAAACAAAACAGTCTTCTCCGTGTGGTGTCAACAGTTTCAAGTCCAAAGGGAGACAAAATCTCTTTCTGTCCCAGTGTAGGACATCCACAAAACAAACTGCATACAATGATGATGGGAACTAAATTTAAACCAACTGCTCTTTTGACACTTGCACATTTGAGTTCATCGGCTCGTTTGACCCCAGGCTTGTGCTCTGTTCAGTTAAAAACATGAACATCTGCACCGCGCCCAATCCGTCAGAAAGGTGCTGCTGTGTGTGTGTGTGTGTGTGTGTCTGAACAGGACAAAGGACCTCCCAGTACACACCAGTCAAGTCTTTTCGCCCGCTAACCCACGGTAACAAAGCGGCTGCCTTTACCGTTTTGTGCCATGGTGGTGCGGCGATCTTTGAGGATGCGGAACCGCTCGTTCAAAGTCATCGATGTTTGCTGTGAAGAGTCCAGAGGGGACGGGGTTAACACACTTTGTTGAATGCTTTGCTTTGTAATGCAAAAATAGAAACACTAACTAACTAATGGTTCTATGTTGGTGTATTTAACCACAGAAAACAGCACCATTTACAGTGGAGCAACATTTATTGTAAGTTGCATGTCGCAGCTAAATATCCCTCAGCTCACCTCACCCTTCTCTGAAGGACATACAATAGGTAGCCTTCAGTTAGAACACAAACTCAAAAGATGTTTTAGTTTGTCTATTGTAAAAACATAATGTTTGCACATTCACCTAGGGACACTTCATTATTTTATCTTGTTTCTGCTAAATGAAAATAAATTTCGGACCATTTAGTGACTTCTGATATAGAAAACATGAGTGGGACACTTACAGGTTTTCCTACACTGTTAATGTCAAACTGCAGAGGAACTCCTTTTGGGATTTTCTTCTCCACTGTTTCCACCTTGACAGGAGCAGAGCTGACAGCAGGGGGGTGAAGTGTCCAGGCAGACGGTGGCCTATGAGCAAGTCACAGAAACGGTAAAATGTTTCTTCTTCTAACCTGAATACTGCCTAAAGTTGTGTGTTATACTATGTATACATAGAAAGATTTATACGACAGATTTCCCTAGAACACGTGTAACTCTGCAGGGGCTAAACGACACTCACTCAGGCTGAGTCCTGGCTGTGGGGTTGTCAATTGAAACAGTCAAGATTCCACTGCTGGCTGTCGATGTGCGCCATCTGGTGGACAAACAGAGACACGTTAAATCTCAAGAACGCAAGGAGACCCAATCTTAAAATGGCAAACAATGGCACCCCACCTCCCAAATGATTCATTTCCTTAGCATGATTTCCTCTCCCTCTGCACATACAGACCAACACATGCATTTAAACAACTACAGTGAAAATAGACTAGAGTTCCAGAATTACTCACTGGCGAGTTCTGACTGGAGGAGAGAGAGCAACTGGCTTTTGCACCTGTGCTTGTACCTGCAGGAGACACAAAGAAAGAAGAAACAAAATCTGAATTTAATCCATAGAAAACAGCACAACATTATTTGTACGCCGCGTCCTTCATCTGAACTGGGACAATGTTGCTGTTGCCTCCATCTGTCTTTACATAAACAACCTATGTGCAAAGCGGGAATGTCACCGGGTGACATGAGAGAATCACAGAGAGTCGTGTGGAGTCAATAGGCTTGATCAGCATTGCGTGAACTCATCTGACAGCGGTTTGAATGGAACAGGCAGTTGGTTTAAGTCACATTATCATTTCAAGTACTGAGATAAAAACAAGCTAACGTACAAACAGTTTACAGTTTACAACACACATAAACATCATGTACCTTAAGTCCCCTGCGGAAAAGAAATGTGGCCTGACGCGTGTCCCGTCGAGTCTGCTGGATGGGAGGCAGTGGTCTGCATGTATAAAAAGTCAAATAAAATAAAAAATACAGTTGAGCAGATAGTTGCTGCAGGCTTATTAAACCATAATCTGTTCCATTACACATAAGGTAGTACATGTCTTCCCAAACCAATTTAGAGACAATATTTACCTGTGATTATTTTGGACAAATATTCCAATTACAATTTGAGTAAAAGGTTCAAGAATTACCACCTTCAGAACATTAACATCACTCTATATTTCATTGCTTCGTTTCATATTTCATATTCCAACTCCTCTATATCTTATTTTCTCGATTCCACCTTAAAAATGACCTGTGATTAATAGAAGCTTCCATATTATAAATATTACGTGTGCAGTTATGAAGGCCTCTTACCCCCGTCGCAGCTGAAAAGGCCTCCTGACTGGTGTTTGATTCTGGACTCTCTGTGGATCAGGCTGCCCGTACTGCCGCCTCTGAAACTCCGGCTTCCTGTATGGGCCTTCAGCGCTTTGAATGAAAGGCCTTGGTTTTTGTCTTGTTTTCTGAAAAAGGGAGGTGTGGTGGAGAGGCTTCAGTATATTGTAGATGCAACCATGGTAAAACATATTTACAATGGAAAAAGTCACTTGTCCCATTTCAGTCAAGCCTATTTTTACACACAAAAAAAGTGAGCACCTTAGAGCACAAGTTCGATCAGGAGTCAAACTTATCCAACCGAACCATAACTGACAAAAAAAACTAAGAATTCAAAAGGTCGAGTGAGCAAGAATTAGTGAGTCGACTGCTGAGACTTCTCCACTAACACCTTTCTTTCCGTTTATATCGGGGAACAACGGTGGCTTTTGCAAACCAGAAAGGTCGTCATTCTCCATTGTTTACGCAAGCTTCTGCATTAAAACTGCAAAACATTAGCAAGTAATTCAGAACAAAACTGCTAAGCCTCAAAAGACTGAAGCATGAAACCCAGTACATTTGTTTTTCCTGGATATATCACATAGAGGTTGCGGATGTCTGATGCCAGGGTGTTAAGAGTCAGGCAGAGCCAGATCATTAAATCGGGAGTGCAGTGCATTTTCTGTATTTGCTTTTAGACACCACAAGAAAGAGGGACGCTGGGTTACCAAGGTAACAAATAATGATGCACAAATTGTTGGAAAGTATTCACGTATTCTGTCTTTTTTTCAGCTTCATGTGCAGAATACAGTTTTCGTCTAATATTAGCCTCACACAGTCAGAATTTGCCTGATGAAGAGTTTTCAAGGTTCATATTTCATTCTGCTTTCTTTTTATTTAACTGTGCTTTGTATTTATCCAAGATTTTATAGATTATACAGCTTGTCATCTATTACAGATACCTCAAAACAGCATTGTTGATCTTATGTCCTGAGCATGTGGTTCATTACCTGGTTTATTGCTGCTCTGTTGAGTGTGCTGACACGTTTGAGCAGGGCAGCTGGCCTCCTGGCTGCCAGCCCTGTGATAACCCCCTGACCCCGCCGCAGACCCAGCAGGGGCGGGATCCTTCGGTTTCTTAATTTAGGTGCTCCTCCCCAGTGAATGCCACCTCCTAGTAAAGATAATAACACCTAGATCACACATCTGGTAGAACAGGAAAATGACTCAGCATTTGCAATAAAAGAAAAGAAAAAAATCATTAGATGTACTGTGTTTGTTGTACATGTTTACAAGAAAAAACGTCTCTGATCAACAGTGAGTTATTTGTGATTATTATCAGTTGTGTTTAAGTCTTTTTAGCTTTTGCTGTTTTAAGTTATTTTGCAGTACTGTTGTATTTGTGGTGACTATTGTTAATTTATTTAGAGAAGACATCTTCATAAGCTGCATACTTTTTTAAAACGTTGCATAATTTATCGTATTGAATAATAATATCAAATGTTAATCCATTATGTGCAAATTAACAATAATAATAATGATAATAATAATAATTTCATGTACAGAAGGTGAGAATCAAGGGACGTATTTATAAATCATCTACTTGTACAGAAAGAAATATCAAGATAATAAAGGTATACAGAGGCCCTAGTCTTTTGATACCATGTTTGGTCAAATAGCATGGCAACAAAAGCTGTGATGGGATGGAGCGGAGGAGCTGCTGGCACTGGCACACACACTCTCACTGGTTATCATGACTTCAGGGGACATTGCATTGACTTTCATTAATTTCATAGAGACTAACTCTAACATTAACCATAATTACGACATTACTACTGTCCTAATCCTAACACCAATCTCAGCCTAACTTTAAAACATGTCTTCACTTTAAAATGTAGTAATCTACGTTATGGGGACTCGATTTTGTCCCCACAAGGAAGACAAGTACCCCTAATGTGACTGTGTAAACAGATTTAGGTCCCCCCCCACACACACACGCAACCACACACCTCTCTGGACTGGTCCAGCAGCCCGAGCTGAAACTCCTTTTCTCTGCAGCAGCTGTTTTTTCTTCTTAACTGGTCTGCGGCTCATGGTGGTCTGTTTCCTTCTCAGCTGCTGCTCCCTTCTGTTCAGCCGAATGATGTCATCTGTCAAATCAACCACACGAGCAGCGTGAACACCTCAAATCAGATCCATTGAGCTAGCCACCTAGCTGCCGCTGACACACTCCCACCAGGGAGTAGCGCTAGCTAACGTTTGACAGTGCTCTATTTTGGTAACAACGAACCTTACCCAACGACATGTCGACCTTATCCTGAACCGCTGGTCGTCCCGCTGCAGTGCTACTTTGGCTCATATTTTTTTAAAACGACACCAAATAACCACGAGTGGAAAGGGAAATACAGTTAAACAGCGCTGTCTCTGTCCTTTTTTGAGACCAGACGCAACACACGAAACCACGAAACCCCGCCTCCTCAGAACGTAAACAGCACCGCGCAAGCGCAGTAAGTACGCCTTGTTGCATTGTGGGGAATGTGGTTCAATCGAGTTAACTCCACGGTGTTACAAAACAAGGCAGAAGCCTCCTTTTGTAACAAGGGTAAGGCAGCTTTAAACACGGGGTACGTCGCCTCTTGCTCTGAGTTTATGCTCTCAGAAGTAGCGTAGCTCGTTATCCGTTGTATGATCTGCATCTGGAGGAGGTGAGTTTCCTTTTAAAGCGGCGGTTTTAGCTTTTCTGTAACGTCGTTGTGCTCGTTGGCTCTTTCTCCATTCATTCTGTGTAACCAGCGGATGTTTCTTCGTGTACTTATATACACACAGTCAGCTACCTTGCTAGTTTATGCCATGCACGTGCACATTTCTCTAAAGCAGAAGACATTTAGGGTTACAGAGAGCTCGAGATAAATCAGGACTTCTTAGCTCTTTTTTCGTATTTGATAAAGGAAGCCCAGTCAGGTCTAAAGCAGACTAGGCTTCCAAATAAACCTAGTCTAGGCTTGAGTGTCCAGTGTATAACAGTCAAACATCTGAGTGTTTGTTTTGAAGCAGAAGCATTATGCAAAGAAAGATGATTGAATCATTTCTGCTATGTGAAGGCCACCGTAGTTGCCTAATGCTTGGGTTAATTTGTTGCACTCTACAGTCTCACCATTTGGTGTCACTAGTTCTTACACTCTATACCTTTCAGTAGGGTATCAAGGGGGAAACTACCCCACCCTCACTTATTAATGATGCACTTGACTACTATTTAAATACAAACATCTGCTGCTATCATTGTAAGTTATATAAGATATATTTTTTCCCACAGATGTCACCCCCAGAGCGGTGTATGAAATACATAAAAAAGATAAATAATAAAGTCAATATTTTTTTTTACCATCTTCACTGCAGCTCATTGTCTTCTTTTTCACCAAGGCGACTCTTAAAGCTCATCGTCGACGGCAATCGGAGGCCACGCCAAAGTCTCGTCCCACTGATCGAGGCGTACACCTGTGAACCTACCATGTCAGGCAAAAAGCGTAAGGCAACCTCTGCTGCTAAAGTGGCAAGTGCCAAGCAGCAGAAGCTGGTTCCTACAAAGGAGGAGAAGCAGAAAGCTGGAGGCTGGCTGCACGACCTTGTCACGCAGCAGAGGTCAGAGAACCAGGAGATGAAGTTCAACAAAAAGCGCTGTCGCTTCATTTCTGACACTGAGAAGATAAAGCAGGGCTCAGAGGGCGTCCTGTACTGGATGTTAAGGGATCAAAGAGTACAAGGTAAACAAACACTTAACACAGCCTTCAGTAACTCATAGAGATTCTTTTGGCAACCCACTTAATATGCGTGTGTTTGTCCTCTGTGTTTCAGATAACTGGGCGCTGACCTACGCACAGCGGCTTGCTGTGAAAGAAAACCTTCCTCTGCACATCTGTTACTGCTTAGATGTCCCAAAGTCAGAGCTGTCCACTCTGAGACATTACAACTTCATGCTGAAAGGACTGGAAGAAATAGCAAAGGTCAGTCCGTTTGACGATATTCCTTGATGGGGAAAGTCACACATTACGGCGTTGTTTGTCAAATGACCAAGTAGCACTTTGTTGAAGAGTGTGTGACACTCTTTTCTCAATTACTCTATTCTCACTGGTCATAAAAAACTGTTGAAACGTGGGATGTCTGGACATTGGTGAGAGAAATAATCTGACCTAGATTGAGGAGAAACATCTCATGTATCGCACAATACTTAATCCAATCAGGAGCCAGAACTATGTTAAGAGGTAGTCCCCTGTCCTCATTGGGTTAAGTTAGGCTAATATGAGTCCACAAAACAGTGCGTTATGGAAACAGTCTTCTGTAGTTAAATTAGGCACCGGTGTTGTAATGTGATACAAGGGAAGAAGGTGATCCTGCACAGATTTCACACGTCCAACTCTTCAAGGCTGAACTTTGTTGCTCTCACGTTGTTGCACAGGAATGTAAAACCTTAGACGTCCAGTTTCACTTACTCCATGGCTCAGCAGAGGAAGTTGTGCCTGGCTTTGTTTCTGACCGCAGCCTCGGGGCAGTGGTGACAGACTTCTCTCCGCTCAGAGAGCCACTGCAGTGGTTGGAGGACATGAAAAAGACGCTTCCAAAGGACATTCCCCTCATACAGGTGACAACTTCAATGAATGGGCCGTTTGATTCATTTTATTCGTTATATTTTTCCCCAAATGAGTCAACATTAAATACAACATTATCATTTTATGTAGAGTGAATGGTCACTGTTTCCCTAATAATCACAAAAACTGAGCTTGGACACTGCTATTTTCCTTTATTACAGGTCGACTCCCATAATATTGTTCCCTGCTGGGTAGCGTCGCCGAAACTTGAATACGCTGCCAGGACCATCAGAGGAAAAATCACCAATCTTCTGCCCGAGTTCCTTACCGAGTTTCCTCTGGTGGAGAAACATCCGCACACTGCGACAAGAACAGCCAAAGTGAGTGCTTCAGTGAGCGTGCAAAGAGCACTGAGAGCATTGCTGTGTTTCAGAGTGAATTTGCATATGTGAAGTGGAAACGGCTCGACAAGTGTTTGTTCTTACGTCGCATTCAAGGACTTGTGGCTCGGTTTAGCTCAAGCAAACATAATTTGTCTTGTTCCTGAAAAATATTCATTGCCTTTCAAGTGTTTTCTGCAATCAATGCAATAGGAAAGTATGTTGTCAGAGAGCCCAATGATGGGGAGTCAGACTGGTGGAAATAAAACAATGCTTAATGCTCCTCTCCTCTGCACATTGATTGAGTGAGCGTAAACTTCAGCTCTTTTTTTTTTTTTTTTTTTGACAAAAAGTTTTTTCTGCTCTGCTGAAAAACATGGTTTCCCATTCACTTGTTGAACCCTCTGATGTTGTGACTGGAAAGGCTCAAAACGACCTGATTTGATCATCATCACCTGGCTCACTTTCTCTGTCTTGTATCTCCCTTGTTCACCTCACAGCCAGTCGACTGGGACAAACTTCTGGCCTCGCTGCAGGTCGACAGAACAGTCGGAGAGCCCGAGTGGGCCAAACCTGGCACCAAGGCCGGAATGGCCATGCTGGAGTCCTTCATTGACGTACGCCTTAAGCTGTTTGACAACCTGCGCAATGATCCGAACGCCAACGCCCTCAGTCAGCTCTCCCCCTGGATCCGCTTTGGTGAGTGATGCCATATAATAGTGCGGGAATGTCTTGGGCATTGGGTTTTCTGCCACTTATAATAGGTCATTTTCATGGCAGACGTGACCGATCACAGTAGTTAAAGTACAGGTAAATAATTCATGTAATCATTAAATTCCATTAAGCTGCCTTGGTTTCGACCACTGTCCTTGTCCCAGTACATAAGATCTACCAGGGAATCAACTCACTGAATCAAGTGCGTTAGACTCGGCTATGCTGGGTGGCGATTTCCCACCTTTCAGTTTTTTTTAGGATGAGGTGATTTCCAGTTGACGTATTAGGTCGTAGTCCAAAACAGCTTAAGCTGGTAGTTAGCCTCTCTGTGTCTTTCTGCCGTCTCTTAACTTGGAGATATGTCATTCTTTAAGGTGACGGAGCATAAACCCAGTCTCCTTCTTAGTCCCAAAATATATTATATAATATATTTCAACCTGCTTCAACCTGAGTACCTGCTTCTGCTGTTTTACGTTGGGTCAAAGCTGGGCCACAGTCCAGTTACATGGAACATATGCAGCCAAAAGTAATTTGACTCCCAACCACATGATCTGGATGTAACTTCAGTCACATTAACATCATGTAAATGCACTGACTGTCCTAACTTGCATGAATTAAATGGAGTAGCAATGATTATTCTATTAATCTATTGTTAAGCGATGACCTAAGTTAATCATCAACTGTTTTGATAATTGATCAGTTTTAGAGTTGTTTTTTTTTTAATAATTAATACAAGCTTTCTGATTTTTCAGCTTCTTAAAGTGAAAATTTTCTGGTTTCTTTGCTCCATTTGACAATAAACAAATTGAAGTAAAAAAAACTCAAAAGACATTTGAGAACATCATGATTTCCAGGTTTGTTAAACACTGATTGACATTTTTCATCATTTACTACATTTTATGGACAGAATTCTAAAAACAATTGTTAGTTGCAGCCCTAAAACGGAGCCGCTGTTAATGTGATTAGTGTCATTATGTCCCTACACCATTCAAATAATTACTCAGGATGTCAATGGGGCAACTTTGACTGGTCACAGTCAAAATAACATTTTCTTTCCTAGAGTAAGGAGATTTGTGTCTCCTTCTTGTTCTGGCATTGTCTTACTTTCATCAACCCCTTTTTCCCCTCGCCCTCCATCAGGCCACCTGTCGGCGCAGCGAGTGGCTCTGCAAGTTAAACACAGCGGGAAAAGCACCGGCCATTCCATCACCTCCTTCATCGAGGAGCTGGTGGTGCGCCGCGAGCTGACCGACAACTTCTGCTTCTACAACAAGAAATACGACTCTGTGGAGGGTGAGTGCAGATGACAGATGACATTGAAATAATTGGCTTTTAGTGAACAGCTGAATAATCATTTCTTTGAATGCCGTATTACGTGCGTGTGCTACTCAGGTGCATATGAGTGGGCTCAGAAGACCTTGAAAGACCATGCCAAAGATAAAAGGCCCTATCTGTACACGCGTGAGCAGCTGGAGAAAGCGAAGACACATGACAAACTGTGGAACGCAGCTCAGGTACAGCATTACACCAGTGTTCGAATAAATCCATTTGTTTTGCGCTGGTTTCCTCACTGGTGTTGTCATGCATATCTCTGTAGTACCAGATGGTCAGTGAAGGGAAGATGCATGGTTTCCTGAGGATGTACTGGGCCAAAAAGATTTTGGAGTGGACATCTTCACCAGAGGAGGCGCTCTCCACTGCCCTGTACCTTAACGATCGCTATGAGCTGGACGGCCAGGACCCTAATGGCTTTGTTGGTGAGCACATAGATTACATTTGTTTTCTGTGAGCAAGTCTGACCCTGATTCACAACACTGTTTTTCTTTTTGTCTCCCCCGAAGGCTGCATGTGGTCCATCTGTGGCATCCATGACCAAGGCTGGGCGGAAAGGGATGTTTTTGGGAAGATCCGCTACATGAACTACAAAGGCTGCACTCGCAAGTTTGACGTCGCTCGGTTTGAGCAAAAGTACTGTCCCAAAAACCTGTGACACTGAAATCATTTCAGGATTTAATGAGTGATGGGGGGAATGTTTTTGTTACCAAACATTCAGTATATAGTTGTTTTGAGTCATTATTGAGGGATGATATCTCTGGACTCTGTGTTACCCTCTCAGCAGAAAAGGCTGTTACTTTGTTTTTTTATGACGCTTTTATATTACAATCTTTATTACCTTTTTTTTTATTGTGTTATTTTATAAGGAGGATGCGTTGTGTGGGATGACTGTGTTTCATCAGCAGCTTCCACTTGCTGTTTTTGCTTTTTTTTTACAACTGAAAACAAAAGTCAAGTCATAAAGTTTACTGCTAATTTACTGCAATCTCTCTCTCGCTCTCTCTTTTTTGTTTGTAAAACCTGAACTTCAATGTTATCTTGCTTTTAAAAGACTTGACCCACGATGACACATTGATTATATTGAGTGGCTTCCTACAGACTGAGATAGTTGACAGCTGATTGATGGGGGTAAATCTGTTAATAATGGATGCTTGTATTTGCAGGGACTTGGTTACGCAACGATTGCAAATGCAGTTTTACACAGAAACAATATCCACTGCTCTGCTTTAATTAACTACATTTCAGATTTGTGCACACAAAGTACAATATGAATTTTATTGTGTCAGGAGGCAGAGAATAACACATGTGCTAATGAGCTGAACTTCGCCCGGTGCATGATTAAAGACTTGAAATTCCAGCCAATCATATATTTCACTGTAACTAACTGTTCCTCTATTATACGTCTTATTAGTATGTGCATACTTGTGTAGGTGAAGCAGCTCAAATAGCAGCAGAACAATCCACTCAGCACGACATGACACGGCTGATGGACGGCCCTACAAAGACATAGATCATAGAATGTGAGTCACATAGTCAAATTATGATACATAACTCAGTTAGTTTTGTCATTGCTCGCTCTACAATGTCTGCCCTTACCTTAGGTAACGGATAATATTCAGAGAACGTGTGTGATGTGTCATTTCAAATCCTCTTGGACAAACCATTCATATTCAGATGGTCTGAACAGTTATTCTCCCAAAACAATTTAGGTAGTACACGTCATGCAGTACTGTATATAAAAGGACTGAGGTGTGAACCCATTATGTGATGTATGAATGTGTATATGTGTGTGTATATATATATATATGTATGTATATGTGTGTATATATGTGTATATATATATATATATATATACATACATACATGTATGTGTGTGTGTGTATATATATATATATATGTGTATGTGTGTGTATGTGTGTATTTATATATATATATATATATATATATATATATATACACTGTAAATGAGTTGAGGCCAAAACCATGTTTTGTGAGGCCACCGTGACCATTGGCAACACAAGTTTTAACCGTTCAGTTGTGAATTATTGGCGAGGTCGCAGCGAGCTTATGCTTTGACCACTAAAACCTTATCAGTCAATGAGTCTTAATTTATCAGGGACATTGCAGTGAGACACCATGGACATGCAGTGCATCTGATGTACTGCACAAACAGGAAGTTGCAACTCCTGTCAGTTAATCTCTTAAATCCAACTTTATATTCTTTCTAATTTGAAAGGCTTTTCCAGAGATGTCACATTCACAAGAATGGGACAAACGTTGTGGAAACCTCATACCTCTGACCATGTGGAAGCATCGTAAGCATAAGCCCCGCCTCCATACCCTAAGAATACAACATCGACTTGTTTTGATAGTGACACACACACACACACACACACACACACAACAGAGTCATGTGTGTGTTTGACGCAGAACAGTGTGGATTTTCCAGCTGCCATGGCCGTCCATATTTAGATGTGTGTTTTTGCAACTGTCAACAAGTGCTGAAACAATCTGTCCTCTGGAGATTTTTCACTTCAGCACACAAGCGCTGACGATGCTCACGGTCTGTCTTTAGCACTCGGGGTCTTGCATGAATCGCGTTCCTGATCTGAAGCTGAATCCTCTGAGGAACTAGCTCAGGTGTGCAGGTTACATGTCTTGCACGGAAAGAAAAAAGCTGCCAATGGATGGAAATTCATCCTGTCATTGTGGACATTTATATCAGTCTGGGCCGCGTCCTACTCAAGCAGCCATCAGACTAAAGGCCTGTACATACTCATGCATGCTTACGTCTTTTCTCCACATCACCTAGGTTCTTCCTAGGTGATGTGTCGAGAACAAGCTGCAAGAAGATAATGACGTCCTTCTCTGACCACGTGCGGGACTACGTTCAGGCCTCGACGCTGACTCCCGTGCAGCTCGGTCACCAGAGTGCAATAACTCTAGAATGTGAGATGTTGACGAGAGCGGCGGCCTTGTAACGAGAATGCCGTCGCAGCAGAACCTCTGTTTTCCTGAGATTTACATGTCCTCTGTGGAGAGCTAATCTCGCCCACTAAGACTGGTATAACAAGGTGAAAATGAAAACAGTGAAGCAGGGCCAAGGTTTAATTAATGGGCCTTTTTTTTTTTCTTTTTTCTTTTAATCTTCCAATATTTACAGTCCCTAAATCATCTTTCTTTGCCATCACTGACACCAGCAGTTTTCTACATGCGAGCTTATGCCACCAGGTTTCCAGCTGACTAATGCTGCAACCTTGACACGCCAACAGTGATTGGTGTAGACAACTTTCAGGAGGAAACACGACACCATTTGAACTGTAAAACTAAGTATGCTAAATGTCTGACTGTGAGTGATATGGCCTCATTACTCACAGTCACACATTTGCCCCCAAATCTGTGCTCAATCGTTCATATTAATGCCACAGTTGTTTGCCATGCGTTCATCCATCCTTTACAGGAGTTTGTCGTGTTCAGGGTCACGGGAGGAGAGGCCCGGCGTGTCGCGATGCTACACTCTTGATTCACTGAGACGCAGAGTAATAAACACTCATTTTCCCCGAAAGCTATAGAAATCAAGAGTGTATGTTCAGTTAATAGGAAGCTGAATAGCTTTAACCCTGCCGGTGTAAACAGGCAGCTGTAAAGTCGCCTATGCTTTGCTCAGTAAAATGAGTCGAGAGGAGCTCTTCAACTTGTTATGGGCTGTCACGTAAACAGGAAATAAATACAGCAATAAACATGACGGCTGTTTGGAAAACATCGCTTGATTTAACGATGTCAAGATAAAGAGTTCATACATGTCTGAGAAACCGAGACGTGAGTTAACTTAAGGTGAAGAATTAATACTGAAAATATGTATTTTGCTTCACAATGTCCATAATATAACTGTTCGTTTAACGATGCTGATGATTATTGTTCGACAAAGTTGACCCAACAACGGCAGACACTGCAGCACCGACCATCACATCTGCTCACGAGCAACTCTCTGTATGTGACAGTCAGCTGAGAGGTGACCTGAATGTTTTTGCCCCAATATGCAGTCACCAATTTGAATATTGTCACATATTGTTTGTTCCATGGGTGGATTTGGTGGATGAAGATAAACACTCTTCTGTTCTTCCCACAACCCCTACTGAGCAGCGCGTTGACCTTAATTTGTTTTGCGTTTTCATCATTTTCACCGCGGTGAAATTTGCAGTGCTCTGCTCAGTGAAAGTCGTTTTCTTTGATTTGTACTTAATTTCCCAGCTCCCCCGACATTCTGTTTGCATAATTTCTTCGATTTAAAGAAGCTGCCTGCCTCATATTGTTATATCAAAAAGAAGCCACAAGTGGTGATAATAACCACTCACTTGAAATACTGTTGACGCTGTGAGGAGAGTCTATTTGCAGAGGCAGTTTGGAAGCTTCACCGCATTTCACTTAATTTATTACCTGAGAAGACGGAGGTGTTTACGGTCTGTTGCTATCAACATTCAGTGTAGGATTATTATTGATTCCACTTTCAGATTTTGTGACGCTTTCCCCTCAAAACCCTCTGCTCGTGCTCAAATCTACTTTTGCTCGACTCAAATACGTTGCTGCTCACACAGATTGGCACAAGATGATGGATCCGTAAAGCCTTTGTCTAAATATCTTTAAAGGCTTATTCTAAGGTTTTTTAAAGCACTTTTACAAGCATACTTTTAGGGTTTTATATTCAACCCTCCTTTAAGTTACACAATGATGTTAATTTAAATTATGGCAACATTTGATGAGCTGTCACTCACCACTGCTCTTCCAGATATGGTTACGTCTGATTCAGGGTCTTATATTCAACCCTCCTTTAAGTTACACAATGATGTTCATTTAAATTATGGCAACATTTGATGAGCTGTCACTCACCACTGCTCTTCCAGATATGGTTACGTCTGATTCAGATTTAAAAAAAAATAAAAATTCTAGACTCAAACTTCAGAATCCACAGACCCATGGCGATGTTTTTGTTTTGGCGAGTTACCACTGGTGTGTCTCACCGATTCATTATTTCATATCTTATGACCCAGTGACATAGCCCAACCCCCACCCACGCTACTTGTTATCGTAATAAAAGTCAGTGGAAAAGTTCCTGTGACTCTCGGCTCAGGTCATTACTCATTAATGGCTTATATTGTTCAGGCAATACTGTAACCGCAGTGTTTACAGAGAAGATATTTCTGTCCTGCTGCTGCTCTCACTGTAGGAGCCTGAACATAAAACATATGCATAAGAATGCTTCTCATTTGTTTCTGAGTCAAACTAGCCGTAAGAACAACAACAACAACAACAACCCGACTGGCACATCTCTACCACTAGGAGTGATTTTCAAAAGTAAATCACGGCTATATTTAGAGTTCCAAAGAATATACACAGAGAGACTCACACATCGTGTAATCACTGCACCAGAACTCATGCATTCATAAATGGGCTGTATTTTGGTAACAATTTAAACCACTTCATTGATACATTTAACACCAGTAACTTTTATTAAAAAACAATAAACAAATACAATCCTTTTTATGTGCAAGTGACATCTCATTTAGTCCATTTTTAGGGTTTAGTCAAATTTTATCTTTTTTACTTTTATTTTTTGTAATTTTCTTACAATTTAATTTAATGTAATTTTATTTTATTTTATTTTATTTTATTTTATTTTATTTTATTCTCTTAGCTGAGCTGTTGTGAATGTGTGTTTCCCCCCTGGGGGAGGAATAAAGTCATTCAATTCAATTAAGCTTTAAAACAGAACATAGAATACAGATATTAATAAATACACAATGCAGTTATCAAAGGGAATGTGTGAGAACATCATTATGCAGGACATTTTCAGTGCAATAACATGTACCTGTGTTAAAGTAAGTAAATACCACATTTAAATCAGCTTGTGATTGTTCAGGTTTCCCATCATAAACTTTCATTCCCACTGTGCGTTCACTCAGTCGCATGTACAGCATGCAAGCAGGGAAATTATATGCTTCACATTATGTTGTAAATACAATAAATACAGCACTAAAATACAAAAGTATTCACTTTGAAGACATTGCCAATGCAGTAAAATGAGTGGTGTCAATTCTATCATCATTTCATTGTTGGCTGAATTATGGTTTCACGTCATTGTTTTGTTGGCTCTTAATGGGATTTGACTTCCTATCAGTGCTTCTCTTAATGGCTCATCAAGTAAAAAATAACACTTAGCACTAGTTTGGCTTACTTGACGCTCTTACTTACTTCTAGCTCTTGTTAGTACCCAAATGTTTAAATGCACTTATTGTAAGTCGCTTTGGATAAAAGCGTCTGCTAAATGACATGTAATGTAAACGGAGGCGTCCTATGTAGATGTAATTGACCACCACAAGCCTCCAGAAATCTGCATTAATAATAATGCTCCCTAATCACCTGTGCTGGTGATGATGATGATGATGATGATAAGGGTTCATCCTAAATCTCACACAGCTCTATTCATCAGGTGACTGAAGAGAAAACATATAAACAGGAGCAAGCATCACAATAACAATAATCCATCCATCTTCTCCCTCTTTATCCTCCACATGAAGGCTGTGGCCGGCGCAGGTGTCAATCCCAGGTGACATAGGTGACAAACAGCCATCCACTCTCACACTTCAGGTCAATTTAGAATGTCCAATATGCCTAATCCCCATATTGAATGTTTTTGGACTGTGCCGGAGAAAGCCGGAGAAAACCCTCGCACACGGGGAGAACATGCAAACTCCGCCCTTGTTCCGACCATGTGGCCCAGCTATTTCCTTTATTTTGAATGCAATACCGTGTCAGAGGGCGATGTTAAAGCTCTGTAGACTTCACTACGTCTGCGAGGACACGAGTCATTACTCTGTGATTGGAATCGGACAGTTTGCTCTTCTTGTAATCTGTCATGGAATAGGCAGTGGGCAGGATTGAACTGTGTCTGCCTATAATACAAACCATCAGTGACCCTTTGCGCCCTCTATTTGTTGCGTTCCTCCACAATCTGTTGCCCATCAGTGTCTAATGTTCTTTTACTTCCCCTGGTTCAGAAGTCCATTTAGTAGGGTTGGGCACGTTCTTGCTCAAGGTGCTGCGCTGTATCATCTGCGAACTGGAGCGTGCGGGCCAGCTGCTGGAGTAACACGTCACATGACTGAACATTTCTCTGAACCTGGTGGACATGAGGTTGTAGAGGATGGGGTTGATGGCGGAGCTCAAGTAGAAGAAAACCCCAGAGATGATGTGGACATGCTCGAAGATCTTGAGGTGCTGCTGAGAGGAGGTGTCCATGTAGCTCCACATTAAGCGGTCCATGTGGAAGGGAGCCCAGCAGAGGCCGAACACAACCACCACCACACCTGGACCAGATGCACAGGTTAGACACACTGAAACGCTAACACAGCCTCACAAACGACACTACAACACTGAAATGACACATACACAGCATTTTGGTGACTTGCACGTTGCGTTTGCTGAGCTTCTGCTTATGGGACCTGGACAGACTTTCTGGTCCAAAGCTACACCCGGTGCCCACCACAGTCATGGTCCTCTCTCTGTGGAGCTGTACGCCAATGAGCATGTAGAAAATGCTAATGATCAGCATTGGGAGCAGGAAGAAGGCAAGCGTGGAAATCAGGATGATCAGATTGTACATCCAGGTGGGTTTGACCACGTCTGAGGATAGAGACGGCACAAGATTATCATAATACAATATGTTTTCCAATTGATTTATTCATGGATTTCAGCATTTCAATTCAAAAACCCTTGTCACTTTTGTGGTTTTAGTCAGTACAAAGTTGATATTAATATATATATACACATACATATATATATGTATATACACAGCCCAAACTGACACTTATTATGAAAGAAAATCAGGCAGACAAACAAAAAACATCCTTTCTGGTTTGTGAAGGCACTTGGAAAAGTGGACCAGTCTTCTGTCTGTTTGTTGCATCGATAGGTTGAATATTAGACTTTTAAATAAAATGGCAACGGTAACATGAAATTTAGCAACAGAATAATGAAGAGAGAAATATTCATATTTCACCTTTTCTTCTGTGTCGGCATGCGGTTCACATTTGTGGAATAAACTTGGATAGAAGTGGTGAACTTCACTTGTTTGCTCACACTCTGTCTTTCTCCCACAGTCCAAAGACTGAATTATAACATAATTGAGCAGCCTCTTAACACACGTCAGCTGGGATTGACTCTGGCTCCCCGTGTGACCCTCAAGAGTAAGTGTTATACAGTATAAATATATTTAATGGATGGATTTAACTACTGGATGACATTTTGGATATTTGTTCGCCCTTGGATGATCCACGACATCGGAACAGGATTATTTCATTAAATTCCTAATTTCCTCAGCTGTACTTTGACACTTTTTGGCATTTAGTCAAACATGGGCCAATAAATGGTTTCAAGGTATACCGTGGTATTCAAAAGTCTGGGTTTCACTTTCATCGGTCATACCATGTCTGCCCTGAGGGATAAGTTGTTTTTTAATGACTTGTCAAACACAGAGTGCAGGAATCACTCACTGAAGAACACGACCTCTCTCCTCTCTGGGTTGGTGCGAGCAGTCAGTCAGTCAGGTGCGGTTTTGTTGGCACAAACAAACGACTGAAGGAGCTGTAATTGCAACATTGGGATTCTGCTTCAGCTTATAATGCTGTCAGAATCCTGGCGAGCCTGGCTGTCGACCCTCCTTGCCACAAGAGTTCCAGTGAGTTTAAAAAAAAAAAGAGTGACATCTAATGATGAAACCGCCAAATTGTAACAGACAGAAGACGCCTCCAATCACACCTCCTTTTCCCAAGTGCATGGGGGAACTACAAAGGATTGTCTTTATTGTGTAGTTTATAAAGTGACGACCAAACACTTCTAATTTAAAGTAATTATACACATGCACAAACATAACAATTTCTGCCAATAAACCGCTTTTTCTCTACACAGTACCGGTTTGCCTCGCCCGTCTCGGCGCTACACGATTGAATTTGTTTTCCATTCCTATAGCAACGTGGGCGGAGTCATCGCTGCACGGCTGCGTGAAACTGCCGTGATCGCGATTGATCGGCGGCTTTCAGCAGTGCTGTCGCTAAATACACCCGAAATATTGAGATTCTAGACATGTCCGTGCTGAATGTTGGAGATTAACGCAAGTTTTCAGGATTTGAAGTCTGTTTAACTCATCCACAGCTCTGCATTGTTTGGTTTCATTCTTTGGTTTCACCAATCAGTGGACGGCTGTCTCGTATCGGCTCAGCTCGCTTGGAACCTCGCCAGAGCAGGTCCTAAAAAAAGTACCAGGTACTATCACTAATGGAAAAGCAAAAAAAACCAACCGAGTCAACAGCGCCATCAATGTCACGCCCAGGACCTTTAAAAGCATATTTAGACATTACAGATATACATTTTCTTTGCTTACGACAGATTGCAGACCGAGGGAACTGTCGTCCAAACTTTGAAGGCAGCATCATTATTCCATGCAGACTGGTGTTTGGCACCGCGCACATCATGGACAGAGCCCACAGTACGAGGATGACCCTCTTGACATGCGCACGGGTGGTCATGTATTTGACTTTCAGGGGGTGGACCACCGCCACGTAGCGCTCCACGCTGAGCGCGGTCACGTTAAGGATGGAGGCGAAACAGACCGTCTCAAACAGAAAGGTCCTGAAGTAGCAGCCTCCCTCGCCGAGCAGGAAGGGGTAGTTCTGCCACATGTCGTAGAGCTCTAACGGCATGCCCAGCAGCAGCACCAGCAGGTCAGACACCGCCAGGCTCAGCAGGTAGTAGTTGGTGGGGGTCTGCATCACCCGGTAGCGTAAAATGACCGCACAGGTCAGGGCATTGCCCAGGACGCCCACCAGGAAGATGGTGAGGTAGGTGACACAGACGGGAAAGAACACAGGGGAGCGCAGAGGCCCCAGGTGCCTGGTCAGGTACTCGTCCTCACTCAAACATAGCTCATCTAGATCTTGTTGAGTGGAGTTGGACAAAACCCAGGAGATATTCATCCCACACAGTAGAGCCGCCTCTGGACAGCCTGTGCCGCTGAAAACCGCGTCAGCAGACGTGAGGAGAGTTGCGAGGGAACAGTTGAGCGCTGCCATGTTGCTGAATGGAAAGAAGGTTACTGCCGCTTGAAAGCTATTGGGAAAAAAAATATAGCGAGTTAAAAACATTTAAAAGCGTTTTTAAATGTTGACATTTAAGCGCAGTTTCCTGAAGGTTGACAAAAATAACTCTGATGGCGTCGCTGTGATGTAATCAAGGTTGTTCTTGTGACTTCAGATGCAACATTTCAGCAATCGATTCACAAGCTCAATACACGTAAATGTGTTTTGTGACTTTGTCAACATTTATTTTCTATCTCATATCTTATATTTCTTATAGTTTAAGAGTAACAAAGTGCAGCTGTAGCACAAACATTACCCAGTTAATGGGATCATCAAAGTACATCTACCATGTCTATCTATGACTGCGCAACTGTGGAATGCCTTCTGTATTACTGGGCTATGAAAGGATAGGAATTGGTAGATAGGAGTGCTAAAATCTCAGCGAAACGAGTCAAATCCTATTTTTAACTTACCTGTTCACACATCTGTTGTTACCAAGCAGCCGCAACTTGTCTCTCAGCTGAGAGAATGAATGAATGAATGAATGTTCACCTTAGCAGAGATAACAAATGGCTGTAGCCATGCAAATTCAAGGTCTTTTTTTCCTCACAGAAACAAAAGCGTAGCGATCAATTTAAAAAATATAGAAATATCTGATAATAACATGCAACAGAGATGATTTCATGTAAGGAAAAACAGTACACACCTGAAAGTTGTAGGGTCCTCTCCTCAATAAGGCTTTACAAAATGAACTAGATAGGAGGAAACGTGAGAAGGACCACAATCACCATATCTCCTCGCTTCCTGCACTTCCCCTGGCTCTTTACCTCGACTGCTGTGGTGCTTGAGTGAGACAGAGACGCCTCGAGTTTCTGTATCTGAGCGTGTTTTTACTCCACCTCTCTCTGTCTGTCTCTCTGTCTCTCTGTCTCTCTCTCTCTCTCACTCACACTGCATCACTGTGCACCCGTCCACCATTCTATCATATTTCCCATTAAAAGACCAAATATTACACCAGTGAGAAAATTAAGGTTGAGATTGCTTTGACCTGTGGTTTGAGTGTGTGTGTGTGTGTGTGTGTGTACCTGGCATTCCTTATGTTGTGGGGACCTAAATCTGTTTACAGTCACATCATGGGGACTTGTCTTCCTTATGGGGACAAAAGTCAAGTCTCCATGACGTAAATTACAACATTCTAAGGTGAAGACATGTTTTAAAGTTAGGCTGAGGACATAGTTGTGTGCATGTGTGTGTCAAAGCATATGTCTTATATGCTTTGCTTTCACCATTGATTTCATGTCACACATCACGCAGCATTTGACACATCACTAAGAGTGATGTGTCAAGAGCCTTATTATTAGTTTTTGTGATTTTATTTACTTCAGACCTGCATCTGCTCCTCATAATTAATCGTTGTCATTTTGTTGTCTTTCCTCCCAGCAGTCATTTCTCATTGGTAACCAGGGAAATCTGTTTCATGCTCCAATCTGTAGTGGAGTAAAAAACATGCACGGTGCTGTTAATTGCCGTGGTAACCTTGTCGCGCACATTCAAATGTACACATTTATAATACAACTTAGTATTCCGACTTCTGCGAGTCTCAGTTCATCACACCTGCTCTCGCTCACTGGCCCATGATGTGTAAAAATATCTAAAAATAGAGTGTGAAGAGATTATTATTGTGTGTCATTCACTACCTTCTCCATACAGTGAGCCTGTGAGTCATCAGCTGTACATTAGGGAGTAATAATATACAAACCACAAGTCTAATTATTAATCAGACACATATATTTTAACCCTTGGAACAGGCAGTTGTTTTTTCCATTACTTTTTTTTAAACATATATTATCTACATGTATCTACAATATGAACATTTTCTTTCATTTTCACCAACTATATAAACACACCTGATCAAAAAGTACTCAAAATGTTTCAAATCCGATCGAATTTGTGACATTTTGGAAACTTCAGCACAATTATTGATACTTTATATCACTACTAAAAATGTGATATAAAATGAATCACAACTTTGATTCCACAACACATGAGAAGATGAAAAAGCCTGAATAAGGGACCTATAAACACACATCCCCATGATGTCCATATAAGGAGTTGTGTATTGGGTGCACTTGCGGCACAGATCCGTGACGCGTGAGCACTAAGGGTTAAGGATTTCTGTGAACGTTGGTTCAGCACCGAGGAAACATTTGATACCACGGTAATGAAAACCATACTACACAGGACAGGAACGGGAAAATCTATGTGCATTAATCAATGACAGAGCTTCAGTCCGAGGGCAGAAAATGAACAGTTTTGTCAGACTGCACACGTCCATGTGTCTTGTAGCTCCACCTCATCACAACTCCGCTTCCCTCCAATTCAATCACAGCTTTTAATCCCGGAGCAGGGGGCTCCGATATCTACGAAAACAGTATCAATCAATCAGTATCTATAGAAACATACGTGTTCGCTGCAGTGAAGTCAATCATTAATGGAGCCTCACTGTCACAGTGATTAATTGTGACGACAATTACTTGTCATACCCGTCAGAGTAACGTTGTTTTGTTTTAAAAAAGAAAATATAAAAAAAATAAATAAATCTTTGGCTTCGCATGAATGGACCCCATTCATCAAAATCATCTCAAATCTGTCATGCTAAGCTAAACAAGTTTTGTGTTACAGTATATTCAAAACTTGTCAAATGAGTTAACGCGATGCTGAATCTTTTAAAAGACTCTAATGTTGTACAGCTGCAGAACTGAAGAAAAAAGCAATCCTGACTTTAATTGAGTGCTATTTTGCGTTTCTGTTCTACCAAATCCCACATAAGAAAAGACGGGGTCTTCATAAAAACGGCATAAGTGGCTCCATATTTGTCTAGTTTGTGACTATTCCGGTTTTTAAATGACGTCCATTTTCCAGTGTGTCACCACAAACCCAGACAATTGATCTGTCACAGGAGTGTAACGTGCTTTCTGCCTTTGCTTTGGCACTGTCATTTCAATTGTATGTTTTGTTTTTCAGCCACTCAGTAATTGTGTTGTTTTCGTTGTAACTAGTTTAAACTGCCTGAGTCATTTTCACTGCAGAAAACTAATTTCCATCATCTTCCAGTGTGTTAGTCTAAAATCTCAAAGTCTGAAAAGATGAACCCAAATGAAACCAAAACCAATTGCATGGATAAATACCACAGGAGCAACAGCTCCAAACAAACTAAATTTATTACGATTTATCCCTCATATAATTGTGTAATTAAATAACTGATTTATTTTCCTTGTGAAATAGTGGAGATTCAGAGGAGACAAAACAGATGATGTGGACAAAAAACAAGCTTGTCTCCACTTGAGACAAAGAAACATGAGGAGAATAGATAATAATGATGTGCAGCTCAGGTCGATCATAGCCTGCATCTTAACCCCTTGATCTCATAAAATCAAATCTAACAAGAATGAAACAGCGTTCTTGTATTTTTCGGTCTTGGCTGCTCTCAGCAGCTTTGGTCAGGCCTCAGGTGTCTGGTGTTTATTTCTTTGTATTTCAAAGGAAACATGTTTCCTCATGACCCACCTGCAGATGTGATTAAATACATCTGCAGGTGGGTCATGAGGAAACACCATCTTAAAGCTCCAGTGTGTAAGAATTAGTGAGACTCCTCCGCTCACTCCTCCCTTTCCCCAGCACGGCAGGGAACTGCAGCCGTGTTTCCATCATGGTACAGTCGTGTTTCCATGGTTCCATCGTGTTTCCATCATGGTACAGTTCACCATGGTACAGTATGGTACGGTACCCCAAGGGACGGGTAAGGAAAAAGGAATGGTTGGGGTCAAACCGCTTATTTTGGAACTATTCCTAACGAAAACGCGAAAAAATACACGGCTTGTGGTCACCCTTGCATACCGGAGAGAATGTTCCTCTTCATCATTTGCATAGTAAGATTCTGCATCGAGACACGAAATGGACGTTTTTGCCGGTTTGTCCATTCAGAAACAACACAAGATGGCAGCCTCTGAAAAGCCAGACTCTCGTCTAAAATACACCCAAGAGGCTAATTCTAAGGCAACAAATGTGAGAAAATTCCATGTCTGCTACTGAATCGCCGTAAATGTTACACATTGGACCGTCGAAACCTCGAAATCTAACCAAAATGAACGAAAAGAGCTCATTCTGGAAAGTCTTTGTGTAACTACATAACTGAACATTTTGTATAATACAGCATGGGAAACTCATAAAGAGAACGAGAGAACAAACAGTGTCAGGAAAATAATCATCAGTTTGAAAATCGTGACATTTAAAGGTTTTTTCTGCGTGATAATTTACGGTTTAACTGCAAATTGCATAATTAACATTTCTACATGCGGGTTAAAATGGCCAGTGGACATGCTCTGCTCAGCTTTCTGTCTTTTACGTCCACTGAGTGAGTCCGCCCAGTCCATTATGGACGAGGACACAGTTGGACAGGCTGCTGGGGTTTGTCCTGTGTCAAGCTGAGCTGAGTGGTTCCTCAGAGGTGCAGCTGATGGACGGATGAGTGTATTGGTTTTCAGGACAACTTAGTCTTAGTTTCAAACTGATTTTGCCTCGTATGAAAGTGTGAGTGTAAATGTATGAATATGTTCAGATACTCAAAGGAACCATTTAATTACAGAATATCAGTCAACAATCAAACTCTCTCTGTTTCTCCAGTTGAGAGCTTTTTTTGCTGCTTCTCTCTCTGGTTTATTGTTCATTTATTTTCTCTGGTTTATTATCGTTGCACATCTTTGAGTTGTGGATACAGTAGAAGAGAAAGTGTGACGCCCCTTGAACATGTGTGAGCATGATGGTCAGACACTGCTGTCATAAACTCACAGCAGTGTTGGACACAAAAAAAAAATCTTTCAAGTGTTTGCAATAAACAAACAAATACAAATCCCACTTTTAAATGATTCAACCCAGACAGAAATAACCTCAAATAGTGTGAACAAGTCAAAACAATTGTCCAGAAAGTTCAGAGACGTTTGTGCCTTGGACAAACTAGGAAAAGGACAAGAACAAATGTTCTTAGAGATACAGTTGGAAAGGCATCGTTGGCAAGTTTGAAGTTAAAGGAACAGTGGCTGCACTACCTGTCTGTGTATCGTGCTTCAACACCGCTGGAGACGTGGTGTTAGTGTTCTAACCCGAGACAACGTACAGTACATACCACGGGTAGACCAACAAAAGTCTATGACGTCTAGATAGAGAACATTTTCTCAAGCAAAGATCCATATCCAGTCTCCCTCGCTCTCAAAACAGTGACCAGGGAGAGTTTAGGATGATACCTATGATACCTCCGAGTCATGTGTGGTACACACACACACACACACACACACACGCCTGGCTCTTTATAAATGACTCAGACCATCATAAAGTGCGAGGGGCTCACAGTGCGGTCTTGTAGTCCATCTGCTTCAAGGTTTGACGGGTAGTATATTCAGAGGTTTTCTTCAGCATACCTTGGTTATAACCAGTGGGCATTTGAGTTACCGTTGCCTCTCAATCATTTGAAATAAGATCAGTCATTCCCCCCCGACCTCTGGCATCATTTTTCTCTGTAAACCATAGAGATGGTTGTGTGTAAAATTTTCTGAAACCTTCACCTTAAAGTCACTTAAGTCACATTTCTTCCTCATTCTGATGCCTAATTTGAACATCAGCATGTCGTCTTGACCATGACTGCATACCTAAATGAATTGATGTGCTGCCATGTGATTGGCTGATTCGATATTTGCATTAACACATAGTTGAACGGTGTACCTAATAACTTGGCTGCATCGGTAATCTGCATCGGTCAGTATCGGTACTGGTCCAATACAGGTCAAAATCAGATCTGATATCGGACGGATACAAATGTAAAATCCGACACAATCCAAACATCCGTCAGCACAGACTGTAAAAATGGAAATAAGAAGTCATATTTTGGCTGTTGGTTCCTTCTTTGTTCCACAGCTGGAGAATCGTGTCTTTTAAATGACTCAGCACAAATGTGTTGTTAACAGCTTCATAAAGTTCATAAATGACTGTATCGCACTAATATCGAGTTTAATATTCCTCATGAGGAAACATGTTTCCTTTGAAATATGAAAAAATACTAATTATCGAGTTTGTGATATCGTTATCGGACGCAAAAAAGTGGTACGTCCCGTCGCTACCAGTCAAGTCTTTTCAAAGAAATGTTGTTGATCCCGTCTTTTGTGGTGGTTAGTGATTTACTTTGTGAAAGTGTCACTGAGTTTACAGAGAGTCGTGAAGTGTTTCTCCGAACTTGGAGGGAGTTTTTTTTTTTAGTTTTAACCACAGTTTACTGAAGAGCGTGGGCGCCGATGATACTTTCCCCCTTCAAACACTCACAGGATGCATATAAGTATGTAAGTGTGGGAAATTGGACAGAAGTTGTTGTTTTTTACAGTTTCTGTTGCTCTCTGCTCTCACAGCAGCATGGTAAACAAGATGCGCATAATTACTCTGGGAAATGATGGAGAAATGAAGCCTCTTTTTTTACAGATTTATACAAACACAGTCAAGTGGACATCCGGGTGAAGGAGGATGATGCAGTGATGTAGAAGACTGTGTTGCCTCTGAACAGGCTGCAAACATAGTGTAGGAAAAAGTGTCACACCACATGACTCACAGTGGCCTGCCAGGACAAATGTATTCTTTAAACTGTGCGTATTTAGTAAAACACAAACATCAGCATTTGTCTTGTCATCCAAAATCACAAGAGCGTGCTCAGTCACACTGCAGCCATCACAGTAATTTATGACGGCTTTGTTTACGAGAACACTTCTCAAGAACAAAACCCTGGAGGCCTTTCTTTTTTGAGCCTGTGGCTGACTTCATATAAGGAGAGGAACAAATTCCCACATTTTAACTCAGTCACCCCTCTGCTCCTCTCTCTGAGCTGAACATGGATCGCAGCCACGAGCCAAACAGATCATTTTCTCTGATAATAAAAGCAGTCATTGCAACACATGGAAACACAGCCAGTCTAGGCTGCTCTCTAGAATCTCTCTGGATTGGCCAAGCAGCAGGCTACACCAAAACAGAGAGCACAATGCAGGACATGTTAAAGCTTTGAGCCTTTTAGACTCTGATCTAGAACAGTGAAGGTTGAAGTGAAGGTGGAAAAGCTTTGCCAGTGGCAGCAGCGTGAGGCAGCACTGGTGTAGCAAGAAATGAGTGAGGAAGGAGTTTTATTTAAATGCTGTGATTGGAGTGTGACTGACGGACTACGTCTGTTGCTATGACTGCATAAACTAACACAAGGCTCCATTTATAGCTAATAAGTTTTATCTTGTTTAGGCCCTGTGATGGACTGGCAACCTGTCCCGGGATTTCCCCTCCCTTTTTTTGCCCAATGTCAGCTGGGATTGACACCAGCCAGCACTCACTGTAACCCTCTTGTGGAGGATAAAGCACGTAGAAGGTGGACGGATGGATAATATACACTAAACTATGGTATTATGCAATTAGCGTACAAGTATCTGTATATTTATGTTGTATATTTGGGAAATAATGTTTTATTGTTGATTACATTTTACACTTTACAATAAGGTATGCACAAACTGATGATTAGATAATCATTCACTAACTTTTTTTGTGTCTTTTATTGAGAAAGGTTTCCTCTGTATGTATTCTGTGAATATAATATGTTTGTCTTCACACGTCAGCCACAACACACAAGCTCCTGTAATCCCATTCATTTGAATGAATTCATGGTTATCAAAGCTGTAACGTGGAACACATTCAATGACTCACTCAGCGATGATGCTTAATGTTCTTTGTCTTTTCATCACGGAATGAACTTAAAAGCTTAAAAGCTTCTCAGCTTTATTTAATGTTGCACTTCACCATTCAGACAGTAGAAGGAGCTCATGTTCTGTATGTGAAGGGTCCTCACTGAGGGCAGGAGGAGTGTGTCCTGACTGAAGCATGTACGGCAGGTTGCATCATGATGTAATATTGTCTGTGTCATCACGCCAGACCAAATTTCGCTTGGCGTAATTACGCCGCTCACTCTGTGTGTGTGTGTGTGTGTGTGTGTCACCACCAATTGCAGGAACGAGGACGAAGGGACGGTTCAGAGAGAGCACACAGTCACAGACAGTCACAGACAAGTGCTCATCCTCATCATCACTACCTTTAAATTAGGCTGTGGAGTCATTTCTGCGACGTGTGAGTGGTTGGGAGCCTGCAATCGTCCCTGAGGTTTGGTCCTGCTCTCTCTCTCTGTCTCACACACACACACACACACACACTCCCTAACCTTCACCATTACTGCTTAATGCCCAACACCTTAACCACAGTTCAAATATTTGCCCTAAACTTAAGCAGAAATGTGGTTCTGCCTCATTAGGTCCAGGTTTTGGTCTCCATGAAGGACTACTGGTCCTCACGCGCATGCACACACTGGTCACATGACATCACCCTGACCTCAAGAAGGTTTCGGACAGACTTAAACTTGCAGATAAACTCCTCAGAGTTGTTCTGTGTGGTTCGTGTTTGTTCGTGACAAAGTAACAAAAAGTGTCGTGTGACACGTTCATCGACTATTTTAAAGCCCTGTGAGGAAAGACATTGAAAATGTATTATTATTAGCTGCACAAACCATAGGTATCATTGAACTGTGATCTGTTGTTTTCTTTTGTTGTTTCCCCCGGAGCCAGTGTAAGATTCATTTCCACTGCAAACAGCAATTTTCTCAGGTCCTCGACTTCAGACAATGGACCTCATTTATCAATATCCTCTTTATTTAGCAGAGACATAGCAACAGAGAACGACGAGGAATTTAAAAAACACATTACTGTTCATTTGTTATCATCTGGAAATGTACAGATACATTCATGAAATGAATTGTATGTGTGTTTATTTATTTATGAGGCATTAATGTTTTTGAAAGATAGAGATTATACTAATGGTAAATAGTTTGTATTTATATAGCGCTTTTCTAGTCTTGATGACCACTTACACACACTTACACGACAGTTTACCCACTCACACATTCATACAGCACATCTACTGTATGTGCGGCACATTTTCCTATCATGCATTTTTCATACGCACACACACGCTGCCGTCAGGAGCAGCGTGGGGTTAAAGTGTCTCGCCCAAGGAAACAGTGGCAGTCAGGAATTGAACCCACAACCTTACATTTAGACGACTCGCTCTGCCACTGAGCTACCGTTGCCCCTCTAATGTAAACACTACTATAAAACACAACTGTAGAATTAACCAGCTGTAGACCAGTTGTTTATGAATGTGTGTAGATCCTGTTCTGTTCTTACCTAAGAACAAATCCTAATTAACAAATAAATAAATTAAATAAACAATTACAATACATTTCAACTGCTCTGTTCTTAGTTTCCCTGACAACGTTTTACAGTGTTACAGAATTGCATGTTAAAAGATAGGTTGCATAGTTGTTGTTTTTGCAATTTAACCTTTTCTTCTACAGATGTACATTTTTTTAATGCCGTGAATTGTACTAATATCCATTTTATATGTTAAACCATGCAGCTGTGTGTCCTTCTTTCCTGAAAAAAGGGACCTGGATTCACAACTATCACAAAGTCTCTCTTTCATTAGTCATAAATGTTCTCCAAGCGCAGTCTGCAATACAGTTGAGATCAAATAGACTTTTGTTATTGATCAATATATCTGATATGTCTGCATCGAGGAACATCCGAAACTTGAAACTTCTGGCTCAAACAGAATGTTTTATTAATAATTAACTCTTTATTGAACCCTGTTTTTACTTGTTATTATATAATGTATCAATACATTACAATATAAGACAGTTACTTCTGTCTATTTATCAGAAATTAACCATAAAAACAGGGAATATAGGCTATATATATATACACATATACATATATATTTCTTAAGTATTAAAACCAGAAACTAACATGTGGCTTTAATAGTTTTAAGTGTCACATATTTACACTTCAACAATAGCAGGTCTCTGTCTGAACCCTAATTAGTGTCATTGGTCCTATTTCATGTCAAAAATGGCTGCTGTAAAAAAACCTCACTGGAAGCTAATGAATCGACCAACTTTCACTCACATTACTCTATTACTAATGCCACAGGTCACACGATTTGACATAAAATCCCTCACAGATGAAAATACAACTTTATAACGTTGCTAAAACAAAGCTAGTGGTGACTAGACATCATACAAATGAAATAATAGTGTTTGAATGTGAGGGCATTCACGTGTGTGCCATCTTTGCTCGAGCAGAACCTGAAGTGGAGCATATTGCTGCCTGACTCACATGGCTTTGCAGGTTGTTTATGGCGAGGAAATACTCTGCTGAACTGTGGATGTTTGGCGGGAATGAGTGTCAAACCAAGCTGGGACTCTCCGGAGCACCTGACACCTTTTTTCCCCTTCCTGTGAATGAGAATTGTACGAGGCAAAAACCATCTGAGGACAATTACTTCACCTGAGTGAGGAAGTGAGAAAGCAGCTGCAGAGTGCAGCAGATGCCACTCAGCTGGACATTAGAGGAGTGAAATCACGGAGACAGCCCCAAAAAAAGCTGTCAGGGTTTGTCTTTAATGAATGATTTATAGATGTGGGTAAAGCTGCAGCCTGTGTGTCCTGTTTCTCAATATCAGTATATGCCACAGTCAACAGTGACCTGACACAACTCCACTGACCTGCTGTGACTGCAAAGTGTCAGCTATTAGTGAAAACCACAAAATATGTTTGTGAGGCGGAAACAGCGTCTGTAAGTCTCTGTCCTCTTCATGTTATCTGTCTCCGTCCTCTCCGATTGTGTCCCTGCTCCATCTCGGCTGATGAAAAACAATTGTTGCCGCTCATTCTCTGCCTCCATCAGTGCCTCACCCTCTCCTCTGCCGTCCTGTGGGAGTCCACTTGGCTGCGCTCTAAACTGATGAGGGACGTGAGGACAAAAATGAAGCAGACGTACCAAAGCCTGTGATTGTTAAACTGCAGCAAAGGCACCCCCATGTGAACCAAGAAATCAACAAAAACCTACCCAGACCCAGTTTTATCTAAATTCCAATAGTATCCTCAGTAATGGAAAAACACTGTAGAAATGCCATTTCAAATAGACCCCAATGTAATCCCCCAGCCCACTGGGGTCTATTTAATCAATGCTACAGACACGAGTGTACAGGAGGTACAGTCTGAAAATGGGAGTGGAGTTCTGAGTCAGCTCACAGGAGATTAAAAAAGTAGAGGTGGATGAATAATGGAGGAGGAGAATGGTGGGAAAATTGCCGAATGTGGCGAATCATCAATAACGCCTCCTGTGAATAATTCTGAAGGAAAAAAGACTTCTGCTGAAAAACTGTCTGTGCCCACTAAAATGGAATTGTTCTTAATTAGCTTTTGCTGTATGTTGCCTCACTCACCGGATAAACACTCATTATTTCATGTGCAAACTTTCCCCCATTTTCGGGCTTTTATATTATTACCTGGAGTCTCTGGCTGCCAATCCACCATTATGCAAACTCCTGTAAAAAAGAAAAGAAAAAGAAGAAGTGACATAAGTGACAGCTCTCCACTGATTACCTGTGAAGTTGGCGGAGTCAGAGGATGTGCAGCTTAATGTCGGGTGGAGCTCTACACCCCGCAATCTGGAGCTGCAGGCTGACATCTTCATTCAGCTCAAGAGCGGTGTCACCAAGAAAAGCAGGAGGAGGTCCTTGAAAGCAGCACCATTTCATGTTTAATCAGTCTGCAGTGCAGAGAGGCCAGCTCGCTGTCAGCTGTCTGTGAAAAAAAGCCCAGCCACAGTCTGTCCCAACACAATCATGTAACATTACTTCTCCAATCAATGCAGCCAAACGTCACTCCTGCGCCATTTCATGTGCTGTGCTCGGGAGCGACTCACGAGCCTCTTCATTTTGGCCTTATTACCAGCTCAGAGTGACAGAGACTGAGAATAATGTTTCAAAAACAAACTCCTCCGGGGTTGGAGTCTCCTGATTGTTTTCCCGTCATTATCTGTCATTGTTGTTCCCATTAACTTTGTCTCCCCGCTGTTTGTTGACACATCATTTTCTGGATTTCTTGCATGAGCAGCCCCAAAGAAAACAGAAATAAATATATGTGTACAGTACATATATATATATCTATATATATCTATATATATATATATGAAAGGCAGAAATGGTGAATCATTTATTTTCAGTCTGACATGCAGACACTTAAACTATTGTAATTAAACATTTTGGCAAATGCTCGCATTCACGTCTGAGTTCAGATGATTAATAGCATTCTGCTGTCTGTACAGTAAATATGAAGCTACAGCCAGTAGACTGTTTTCATAGTTTGGCAGATTATTACAGCATGAAGCCAAGAAGTACTTACTCATATTCACACATACAGTAGACAGTGAACTGAGTGTGTCTTATGGACTGACTGTTGTTTTGTTGCTATGATGAAATTGATGAAATTGGTGATTTTAATCAAAGTATCAGGCGAGAATGTGGATTCCAGCGGAGTAACTTAGCATGGAAGCAGAGAGTGGACACAGGGTGAAGCCGCTTGTCTGAGTCTGTCCAAATGAAACCAAATCCTTCTGTCTGCACCTGAATTCACTGACACAGCTGCTGTGAAGCTGAGCGGCTGCTGACAGCAGCTTTAGATTACTGCATGTGCAAAGTTCTCTCATCCGTCGTCTCATCCAACGCTCAGGACTAAGTGAAGTGTCCTGAAAATCCTGAAATACCCTTTAAATCCCACTCTGTAGATCAGGAGTGTCAAACTCATTTTAGTTCAGGGGCCCACGTGCAGCACCGTTTCATCTTAAGTTGGCCTGACCAGTAACATAATAGCATAATAACTGTAAATAAAAATAAACAACAAGAACTCCAAATGTTTCCCTTTGTTTTACATTCCATGGCATGTTTTTTTTTACAAAACATATGAACAACCTGAAAGAGTTCAGTTAGATCAACATTTCGATCCACACTCCATACCAGATGGTGGCGGTAATGCACCAAATCACCAAACGCACCAAATTTGCCAACCGCGGTAAAACCTCAGACAAGAAGAAGAAGAAGACGAAAAGGCATAAAAAGGAGGCTGCCACACACCTGCTCGTCTTCACGCAGGTGTTTTTCGAGCAGCTGACGACCGCTGACTGCTTCCGCCTCCTCTTCCTCTTCTTTAATCTTCATCTAGCCAACAATTCCGTGATGCTACTTTGAAGAGAAGCTGCACGAGCGGTTGAATAAAAAAAAAGAAGACACGAAATAAGTGCCGCTGCTTAAATACTGAAACTGTTCCGGGAGGAGGGAACTTGTGGCGGTAATGCACCAACCGCCATAAAACCTCAAAAAAGGAGGGAACTTTAAAAAAAAGAAGAGGAAAAAAAAAGAGAAAACTACCAAGGCGTGACGTCAGACGCCGAAAAGCTGTTCGTGTATCAGCTCCTGTATAAAAACGCAGCAAGGCCGCTCCAGGGTGGCGTGTTCGACCGGGTCCAGATTGGTGGCCCGTCCAGAATGGTGAGTAACATTTGTCAAGTTATCTTAATGGTGAGCATAGATATATAAAAGGTACATGTCTTACGGCGGAGTGTCGAACGTCCGCACAGGGCGGCCATCTTGCCACAGTCAGCTCACCCATAACACATGTTGTAGTGGTACATAGACTTTTTAAATAACCATGACTTGCTCAATTTTCTGCCCGTTTTCTAACGGTTTGGTTTGTTATAAACGTCAGAGATGTGGGTATTATGACACCGTGTATTTATGAATAATTATAACCATGGGCTTCAAATAACATTAAACAGAACAGAAAGGTGCAATGAATACATACACACACCCAAGGTATTTATGTTAAATCAGTATATGGGGCTACTAAAACTCAGGATACAGAATGGCATGAGTTATACGTATACTTTTATAATAGGGATATTACTTGTTTAGTTTAAACAAGTAATAATTACTAAATGTTTTTATTATACAGTATTTTCATGTTTGGTCCATAAAATCTTAAATGTTCACTGTTTCTAAATTCAGTTATATACTTAAATTATTTGGTTTCAATGATTGCTTGAATAGAGCAAAGTAATAAGGAAGTATTCACATTTAACAAAATAAATCTGAAACTCAAACACTTAAACCAATCCATTATCAAAATAGACAAAACAAGACTAAAACAAGTTAAAATGGCTGCTGTGCTATGTTAACTCACTGTTCCACTCATGGCATTACTATTGAGTTTTTCACTGGAAAGACTTATTTGTTTTTTTATGTTAACCCTTAAGACTTCCTGGGCCATTTTTCAGGCATTCTATTTTTAATTGTTAAGCCATTTTGGCTGTGTTGAATGAATACAGCTCAGTTTTCCAGAGGATATTCATTTTTGGTTAACTTAAGAACCGTCATCTCCGTTAAATTATCTTAAAATGGCTAAGATATGCAAGGAATTCCTAATGTGTTCCTAACGACAGAAAACGCCACCTTCCAAGAAACAGCTGTAAAAACATTATAGTAATTTTTTCCACTTTAAACGAGTCAGTCTTGTAAAGCTACTTCAGTCTGAAATGTATGTATCAAATATTAATATTTTTGAAAATGTAACCCTTTAAAGGCCAGTTTGTTTTCACAACTTTTCCTTCTAAAAAAAACCCAAAACCTCTAATTTCTATAAAATACAATTCAAGGAGTATTTGGTTATTATCATTCAGGCCCTAAGATGGGTCAATGATTGGCAGCAACATTGATTTTGTTGCATTGTTAGTTTTTCTGCAGTGCCAGATTTAAAACAAACTTACCTAATTTGTTCCTAGGGCCAAAAAACACCCCATTGAAAATACTTTTCTTCATCCCACATTCGTCTTAACATGAAATAATGCATTTCTTTATGTTGAGATTTCATGTTGGACTACTAGCATTAAATTTATTTTTTATATTTGTCCACCAGTTGACGCTGCTTTTTCCCATTCAAATCATGCAGCAAATTTTCACTGTTTTCTGCACACATTTCTTGTAACTGAAATGATAAGTGTGTTCCATTATTGATGTTGGATAATGGTGTATGTATTATAAAATGTGAGTGTCTTTTATGGCCAACTTCATAAGAATTTTTTCTTTGAAGACCAAACTCTGCATTATGAACCTATTCAATAATAAAAACAACAAGTAGCCTCTCAGCACTTCAAAGATACCTCAGCAGCAGGAACCAAAACAAAGTTGGACTTTGTTGTGAGTCTTGCTTAGGTAGTTCTAATATGCAGGTCCACTGCAGCTATGGTTATAATTATGAGCAGTAGTGTAGTAGTCATTTTGGAGATGGAAAGACTTTACACCACACAGGAGACTTTGGAAATGATCATGAATGAATGAAGTAGAAACAGACGAGCTGTAGTCTAACTCCAACTAATCTGAAGATGAGTGTGAAGTGGAGGAAGATGATGCTTTTATGAAGATACACACACTGGTCTCTTACATCCCCTGAGGAGCCAAGAATGTGCTACTCCAGAAACCAGCGTTGAAAGGAAGAGAAAGCCCATCAAATATTACAACAGATGCAAAGGTGTCGATAACCTTGATCAGGTAGGTGCCATTATGCATCAGTTATACACACATTTATTTATTGTTACTCTAATGTTCTAAATTATAGGTAGTTTTTTTTGTTGCAAATTTGCACTTTTGGTATAAAATAAATGTGTGTCATGAGAAAGAATACTTGGATACATCTTTTTTTTATATATATATATATTTTGAGTGTTATTTTTTTTTTTGTTAGGTTGTCGGCACCAACCCCTGCAGAAGCAGAATAAATTAGTGGCCACTGGCCCTTTTCACGAGAGGAGAGGGCGCCTTCCCTGTTCATCAGCTGCTGCAGGAATGGTTGCATATCTGCAGGGTGCTGCTGCTGCTGCTGCAGGCCCTTTTCTCATGAGTAAATGTGAGGACAGGAAGCTGGCCATTTTTGTACTGAAAGAAAGACCAGAGTTGGCAGCACCTGCTGCAAATGTGGGGAGTTTACGTGCAAAGACCACAGCCTGTCCATTTGAAGTCTCTGCTCCACCTGAGCTGGACTCTCTCACTCACACAGACACATGCTTACTCACTCACTCACCATCTGCCATCAGCCATCTGTATCTTTTGCCCTTTTCCCAACTTCAACAACACACCTAACTTCCCCATGTTTCATATTCAATGTTCATACTTCAGTGTTCATCATTCAATGTTCATCTCTGCAAAATAAATGTTTTTTTTCTGGTTCAAACTATTCTTTTATTTGTTTATCTTGGAACAAAGGGTAATTATTTAGTAGGAAAGAAAAATCTTTTCCTTGGAGTAGCAGGTGTAGTGAAAATCATTATAGTCTAAGATTAAATTAGAATAAGAAACAAAAAATGCATAAAAAGCAATGTTTCTGCTAATCTTTGACCCATATCAGGGCCTTATAACAATAATAATCAAATATTCGTTGGAATGTATTTTGGAATGATTGGTGGGTTTTTTTTTTGTCGATTTAAAAAAAAAAAAAAAAAAATTGTGAAACTTTATGGCCTTTATAGGGTTAATATGTCAAATATTAATATGTGGTATGTTTATTTCAGGCTGAAGTAGTTTTAAAAGATTGAGTACTTCAAAATGGAAAAAAACTTAACATGTACAATTACAGCAGTTTTTGAGAAGTTGTGAAAACAAACTTTTTTTTGAAAACAAAAGGGTTAAAATCTCAAACATGATTTGATATGTATATTTCAGGCTGAAGTAGCTTTAAAAGATTGGCTCATTTTAAAAAAATATATAAAAAAAATATCTTTACAGCAGGTTTTGGAAGGTGGCGTTTTCTGCGGTTCGGAACAAATAGGAAGTTTTTTTAAAGGAACTCTTAAGGGTTAAATGTTTAAAAACAGATTCAGGGTTATACATGTCTTTTATAATTCTAAACTATGAAACTATGTAGTCATTAAAATACAAACTTTTTTTGTTTTAAAGGAACAACCTGCTTCCTGCTCACAGAGACCTGGTCGGACCCGTCATATACAAAAGCCTGAGGCTGTCAAAAAAAGGTGAGTGACACCTTTAGAGATAATTTACTACATCATTGAAAAAGTTATGGCTATTTTTCATAATGTATTTAACTGATGGCAATATATCATATTAATTTAATCACACGTATACTTTTTATTCTACATCACTTGTAATTATGTTAATTTACTGTTTGAATAGAATCTGTGCTGGCAGCAATGTTTTCACTGAAAGTGAAATACAAATACTGTACATTCTAGAACACCTTACCTAGTTATTTTACACTTGTAACAGTATGAACTTGATCATTGTCAAGGCTGGAGACTGAACTCTAACATTTTTATGTTTGTGTTTTTTTCCCCCCAGATTGATCTTCATGAAGAGCGTCAATTAGTAGGTTTCATGATTTAATTCTGGGTGGCCGCTGTGTCCCCACTCTTTCTTGGCCGCTGTGCCTACATCTCTCTGCATTGTCCAACATGGCCACGTTCTTTCTGTTCTCCTGCTTTCCTTCTGTCAAATAGCTGAGGGTTGTACATGGAGCATTTGCCACAGGTTGGTTTTGTATGTTCCTGTCCACTTTATTGGGTAGTCGGAAATCTGGTCCTTGTTGGTTATATTTTTGTGGAACTGCTGAGCGAGTGATTCGAAAGAATGAGGTGACTGATGGAGTGTTTGAAATTCTCTCTCTGAATGAGTCGGTTTTGTGTGACTGAGATGCCTGGATTGAATAGTTAAGATGGTCTGAGAATATGATTATGTTCAGCAGTTCACATTAAAGTAGATAAGGTGTCTTGAAGGGCGTAGATGCTTGATAAGTTATAATGCACTAACATTTCCTTTTTAGGTCTGTCTACAAAGGGTGAGTCCATATTTTTTTATTTTCTTTTGCAGAGTAGGAATAAACAAAAGAATACTTTTTGAAAATGAAGGTACTTAGGTGTCGGCAACTGACTTGCTAGTCTAGCTGCCCACAGCTAACTACTGAATCACACTGACAATTTACATGCAAAGGTAAGAACACGCCTCTCTATGGATGCGTTTTCTTCCCTCGCCACTGTGCCCTTAACCTGTTTTTCTTTCCAACTGTTTCTTAGGACGGTAAGTGACACGCAGGCCGCGGGCCATCGCTTTTCCGGCCGCCGTGTCGATCTGTCCTGGCCCTCCTCGTGCCTTTCCTCACTAATGAAAACGTCTCTCAAATATCAACTTGAACTGTTTTCTTTAGCACTAAAATATAGTGATGTTGGAGGACCAGATCTTAAATGAGGTTTAAATGGATGTTGGTGTACAGTTAAAGCTAGATGGTAGGAATAAAATTAATGTTGTGCCTTGTACACTCTGTCACAAGGCTTAGACATCTTGGCCGCTGTGCCTTTTTTTTTTTCCTCTTTTCCATCGTGGCCATTAATCTACCTAGTTAGCCCTAGCACGCTAAAGTAGATCCTGGTGATCTACAAACACAGTACCTGGCTTAGGATGGCGGCCCTGCCATTGCCTTTGTATTGCCATACGTTCCTTAATGCAAGTAGGCCATGATCGCTAACTGTGCCCGCGCCTTCGTGGTCTACTTGTGTTATTGTACGTCTGGCATTGCGCGTATAGTCATTTTACATAGGCAAACATGGGTGCCTTCCGCATCCATGCACAGTAAGTGAACTAACCTGTACTTTCCTTCTAGCATCAGTCAAGAGGAGCACCGACATCCCTGCATGTCCATCTTAATTAGATTGCGTTTTAGTTAAATTTAAAATTTAAAATGGAAAGTGCAGATTTTCTTTCTTGCTTGGCCGCCGTGCCATTACTATACCTGCTCTGACCTGAATCTTTATTCTTCATGGCCACTGTGTCATGACTGTACTTGGTCTTGGTGTTTATGCCAGTCTATCATTTCTGATCTGTTTTTCCTACCAATTTGTTCTGGTAGAGTGTGTGTGTGTGAGTGAGTGATGACTGACTTGGACTGACCTTTGGACCAAGACTAACACTCCAATTGACTTTACTGCACCAGGAAGGTGAACACAATATATGCTGCAAGACTGGCAAGATACACACTAATTAGACAACAAGCAAATTCAAATTCTTTCAATAAAAGGTAAAATGTTTACCTTTCAAGTAAGTATTAAAGGCCTTTGCCACATGATCTTTGTGGGTAAATCGTGTCCACTCAATTTATAAAGTTAATTTGCATCTAAACATTTACATTGCCTGACACAATGGCATTACGATAACCTTTTTTTTTTGTTTTGCGTTACTGAGTGCAAAGGCCTTTATTTACACACTTAACACATGCCAAGACTCCTCTCATGGCATGTGTCACTGTCTCTCTCGCTGTTCTGTCTGTCCTGTGTGTCTTTCTGTCTGTCTGTCTTGTGTGTCTGGTATCCGTCTGTCTGTCCTGTGTGTCAGATTTAGTCACATTTTTAGTCTCAACTTAAGTGGATGATTTTAAAGTTGATTAGTCTTGAGACGTCTGATTTCTGCAGGAAATTCTGGTACCTTATCTTGAAATGGCTTTAATTTAAACATTTAATTTTGGTCTTGAATCTCAGGTATCATAGTTGCAACTTGGACTGTTGACAAACGTGGAAGCTGATGAATCATGTAGTAAATGCATCAGTTTACTCTAGCTTGTTTAAAGTTCTTTCAAAGTGCTGTAAAAATGTAGTAATTGATTATGATGAGCTAGACCAGGTCTTCCTTTATTCTCGACTGGTAATTGCTTTGATAAGACAACTGGTTCCTGATTTGATTATGAAGCTAAACTTTTGATTTATATGCAAGTAGTCACATTAGATTGCAGGTGTTATCCGTTTAAGTGCCATCAGCCTTTGTAGTCACTAACTGAAATCGTATTCAATATTAATGCTGACTTGTCTCACTCTGCCAAGTTTATTTCCTTCTAAAGGAGTTGAACCTTTTTGTGTTCATAGTCTTTTTGCGCGTCATGTTGGGAGGCCTCCCAGCAGGGGATTTTTATCTTCCCCTGCAAAACTATGTTACTCGCCTTAGGGATGTAGGGCTATCCTGCATAGTTTCTTTCATAAATTACATTGTAGGTTGCAGGATTAGAGCGCGTTTCTTTTCTTTAGGAGGACACAAACATGGCAGAGAGACAACTCAGATTATTTAAGTGAAAGTTGCGCCAAATGTTCAAACTTTTTATCTTTCATTACGATGACTTGAAATAAAATCTTTATTCTGTGGGCTGAATTCAGACAGAATTTGGCTTCATGTTAAAGATTGTTGTGCAAGTACCCTCTTGTAGCAGGAGTGAGCAGCTGCAGCTTTTTAATGTATTTTTCGTTATTTGATTTGTTTCTTGGATTGACTTGGTGTCTGGTGTCTTTGTGGTTAACAGTGATCATGTAAACGTGTAAACACAAGTGGTCTTTTGCCTCTTATCTGCAAAGCTGGCAGCTGGTTGAAATGATAGGACTTCATGGCTTGTCCAAAGTGGGATTTTTGATGAGCATAGGGTTAACACCTCACAATTAAGGCAGCTTGTAGAGTCATTAGGAAGATGCTTAATTCCAATGTCTTGGTTGGTTGCATGAGAAACTGCTATCTCTTAGATGTGTTGGCGAAGTTCCTCCTGATTTTTGTAAACTTACCCTGAAGTTTCTCTCCGCTTTAACTCTTGTTGAGCTATGCATTAAATGATTTCTCCAACTTGTCTCCATATCAATTTTTTTCTCCCTGCAGCCTTCCACCACCCACTGCTGCTGTTGCATCTGCTAAAGGTAGCTGTATCCTGATTCACTGCGTCTTCATGTGTTGGGTAAGAAGTGTCATTAGACTACTAACAATGTAAACACCTTTTAAATGCTTGATCTAATTTACCCAAATAGTTCATCAGTTTAGGACAGAAAATCATTGAATGTGACATTCTTGGGGTCAGTAACTTGACCTCTAAATGTTTGGGAAACCATGCAAAAGATCGCAAGCCCTCTGCATGACCCAACAGCATCGGTGTTTGAGTTATTTAATTGCTCAATTTTTAAATCAGTCGCGATTTTATGAGCTGGGTCTTCTTCACGCAACAGAGAACAAGGTAAATTGAGTCGACTCGTAACATGGTAAGGCATTTGGTCCTACCCCTTCTTCTCTGTGTGTGAGGAAATCTGGCCACGGATCCTGACTGAGTGGCAAACCATGGCTGTGCAGTTTCCAAAATCAGACAAGGATCCATCTGATTTTGTGACTCTGCCTGTCATGATATGCAAAGGATTGGAATGGACAGGTTTTTAGTGTAAATCACATCACTTGTAGATGGTGATGGTGTACAGACACTGCTACTTTCAGCCTGTAATGTTTGACATTGAAAACTGTATTGCCTTCTTTATATCAAGTAAAACTTTGGTTCTTAACTTTACGTTTGACTTGTATTTTTTCAGTGATTCTGTGATGAGTGTTATTTTGACAAGTTAGTGCTTTGAACTTAAAGATGTGGAATTCTTTTAAAATGAATTGCACTGATCTGTTACTGTAGACTTGGCACCTTTTGACACCGCTCCAAGTGTTCGGTTTATCTTAACCAGAAAACTCAAACCCTATATGGATTTGTACAAGGTTTTAAAGTAATAAATTGGCCTCTAAAGCAAAGAATGCTACAGTGGATGGTGATGCTGCTACTTGCCCCCATCTCACAACTTCCTTACTTCTAGCCACTAACACTAAATATGGCTCATAAACACTAATAAAAATATTTGTTTTAAAATGCCTTTTAACTACAGATGTATTTTTACTATTTTATTTCATCTGGCTTTTCGTTTTATCTTTAAATTCTGTCTTTACCATTTTACCCTTAAAGGTTTTATTTTTCTAAAATGGAACAACTTTGTACAGTTAAATAAAACACCAAAGTGTGAGGCACAGATGTACAAGATGTTTCCTAAAGAAAAGATCAGACCCTGGAACAACCTGGCTTGTTGCAAGCTGCAAACACTGGTGATTTGGGGCGAGGAGACAATTCTTCCAGTCTCAGCATCCAGTGCATCATGAATTCTACAGGAAAAAGAGATGACCGACATTTTGGTTGTGTGATGATGGTTTTGTGGAGAAGGGGGCTAATTTAAAAAAATAATAATAATTCGAATCGATTCACCAGTCAATTATGTTTTTTTAGATTCCTTGGACCAGAAAATGTTGATCGTTGTTTCTCAAACCTGGAAATTATCTTCTTTAATGTCTTGTTTTGTCCACAAAATGAATTGGTTTTTGTGTTTTTTTAGAAATTTAAAAACTAGTTCTGCAAGCGGTTCTGAACGGGTTGGAGCTCGAGGGCTCGCGAGTCTCCGTGTGCCCACCGTAGACTTTACTTCCTGTTTCAGGCTTCTATTTCCTGTGGGGAGGTAATCTTGTACGGACATGTTCAGGATGGGTCTGGGGTCTCACATATCAAGTTTCAGGTGGATACAACAATCCCTGTTAGAGCAGCATCTAAAACTGTAAGTGTAATTATGTCTGCTGTCACCAGGGGGCACAGTTTCACTTGGGTTCTACGCGCTCGAACCCTAATAATACTCACTCACATTTAGTCACAGGTATCTGCAACTAAAAAATGTACTAGAAATTCATCCTGTGGGCCGGATTGAACCCTCTAGTGGGCCATATTTTGACACCCCTGCTGTAGATTGGACTTCCTCAATCATGGACTGGACTAAAAATTTGTGGGTATCCCTGGGATTTTCTGAACCCGGATGAACCCACTAGAACATCTGCATCCCACACGCATGAATCATGACATCACAAATGTGCTGTAAACAAGAGTCTACAAACAACAACATGGTGGATCTCAGTGCTATCGTTACAAGAGTCGCTTTTTTTTTTTTTAACTGCAGTCCTCCTTAATTCATCATTCAAATAAGTTTAAATAAAAGAGTGCTGACCCACGTTGTAAAAGGGACGTTAATGCGCTTTACCAGAAATGACGCCACAAGTTTCATCGCTGCCAAAAATGAAGCAGGCGAGGAAGGAATTAACCTGTTCACCCTGGTTTTAATGCCAATTGCGCGCAAAGCCGACAGAAACCTGCATGACCCAGGGGTGAATACTAATTAAACATATTCCCACTGGTCAAAAACCCACTTAAATATGGATTTAAATAGATTTTTGACGAGTGGGAATGGAGTGTCAGAATTTAAAAATCCAACGCATAACATCTAGGAGCGTTTATTGGCAGAACTTGAATATACACTATGGATGTGTGTGGAATTACGTGTGTGTCTTGTCTCATTAACGTTTTTCTTTTTGTGGACCCCAGGAAGAATGTGCAGCATGGAGGAGCTAATGGTGGATTTTACAGAACTAAACTAAAGATGTTATGTTGTAAATGTTTAAAACAAACATGCAGCATGAGCCCAACCACTAGTGCAGACCTGGAACGTTCATGTAAAATGAATAGAACACATTATTTCACATTCCAAATTCTGTTGGCACATGCATGTTTGTCAGACTCCATAACTCTTACACAGGTTGCAGCAGACAGTCTGGCTCTGTGGAGAAATGTTCTGTCATCCCCTCCTGTCAGCTTAACACTGCTGTCCCACTGAGCTATTTTTCATTCCCTCCACCTCATCCTTGACTCTTCATGTCTCCTCTCCATACTCTGTAAAATATGTAACCCCCCCCAAGAGTCTGGGAAGTCTGATTTCTCATCTGCAGCAGGACTGTAAGACTCTCCAGAGCAGCAATCCTTTATTCTACCTGTCGCAACAGCAGCTGCAGCCCAAACAATCCCACAACTCTACTCTGTACGGTCAACATCTGTCAGTCCTGGGATTTGACTGGCTCTTCATCACATGGCACGAGGTGAAAAAGCTGCAGTGGAACAACAACAACAACAACAACAACAACACCTGAGGGCACACATGAACTCGATGGAATCACTGCAGGGCATCTTTCAGCTGATTGTCATCCCATCCGTCAAATGTAGATTTGAGAGGAGAGGGTGAAGTCTGAACATGGCAGTTATCTGTGTTTTTGACACGGCGTGCAGCTTCAGCTAAAATCTACCGTGCAGCTGAACTCAAAAAGTAACAGAATATTCTTGGTATGAAGGTTATGGCCCAAGGAAGAAATGATTCTTCCAGCTTCATATTGTATTTATTTATTTATTTTGACAATTGTTAACCTTGGGAGATGCGCCTGTGTATCGACTCTGCGCGCAACTGAGTGGCCTTTGCAAAAGATGTGTGGTCTCTGGGAGCTTTTTTTTACACCCAAAAATAAAGAAATGAATTCACAAGTTAAAACATTTTCCACTGTGGATGTGGTTAGTGAGAGAATTCAGTGACTGTTGCAAAGCTGAATTCACTTGTCATTTTTCTCAAACGCTCTCAGTCTCCGAGGAGCTTCTTGGAAACACACAAACAAGTGAGCTGTTAGGGATGTGTTACAAATAAATGCCTGGCAGCAGCAGCAGCAGCAGAGTCCTGCACTGTCACATGTTGTGTTGATAATGACTATACGGTGCCTGTCCCTGTATTTTTGTTTTTTGTTTTTTTTTGCAGGTAGCAGGAGCTGCCCAACAGTGGTTTCACTAGTGGAGGTTGACCCAAGCCTGCTGGGAACTGAACTGTAGTTAATTAGTGCACAAAAGGCCTGTGGGACAAAAGAAACTTTGAGGGTGGGGGAGTTGCTTGGGGGGTTTGAAGACTTCTGAGAGGAGGGCAGTTTGTGGCACAGTGTGCCTTTTGGGGGGGGAATAATTGTGTGTGTGTTTCTGTCGTGGAGGGGGGTTGGGGGTGAGTAGTGGAGGTAGAGCCACACACACACACACACACAGACCGGTTCTGCCTTCTTTGTGTGGACACTCAGGCATAATGCATTCCCTAGCCCCTGATCAACTACTAAATGCCTAACCCTAAAACCAATACTTAATCCTCAAAAAGCCTGTTAAAGTTGTGTGGATCGGCCAAAATGTCCTCACAAAGACAGGTTTGTTTGACAATTGGTGCTCACAGCTTATTTAAGACATGTACACACACACACACAGGCCACATTCAAACCTGGCACTAACATCCAGCCTCATGTCCACATGTGGCATCATCCATGTGTCTTGGATGCAACATCAAGAAGAAGGAACATGAGAAGCTTGAGAGATACCGAGGGCTGAGACGGAGCAAGGAGCTGGAGAAGATGTGGAGGAGTGAAGGCACCTGTGGTGCCAGCGGTGACAGGAACACCTGGAGCCGTAAACCCCCAAACTGGGAGAGTGGTGCCAACTGATTCAAGGAACATCTGAGATGTGGGTCCATAAAAGCGCAGCGTTCCTTGAGGAGCAGCTATAGAGAGGAGACACAAGATCATTCAAGTAGGTGAGTGGGGATTTATAACAACAACGAAAAAGAGAATCTGCTCAGTGTTTACAACAAGGTCCCGTGATGTATGTGTGCAGGTGTGTTCGTATGGACATAGATTACTGCTGATGTGAAACGCTGGTTTCTTTCTTTAATCGAAAATGTTTGTTTTTAAATGAAAAAGTTCAGGTTTCCATTCAAACCTTACCTGGATTTTCAAGGATTGGGTAAAATGCAAAAACAGTGCATTTACTATGTTTTTCATCAGCTAATGTCAAGTGAATATCAGGAGTTAGTTCCACAGAAGAATAACAACTTCATCATGACATATTTGATAAGTGGCAGTAGCTGCTGACGTTGCTGCTTAAATGAAGTATTGTAGTAATATTTGCATCTGTCACTGACACATTCTGCACAAGTTTAGTCACATGATCACTAGACTCCATCTCTTATTTGCTGAAACAGTTTCCATTGTGCTCATTCACACCATGCCAACTTTTCCACCTCTTTTCTCTGCAATATTTCAAGAAGAATAAGTTTCTGTGTTAATGTGCAAATTGTAAATGCGCATAAAAAAACAGGCTGATGGAAATCACACCTACAGACAGAAGAGTGTGTGAATGAGACCCTTGTCCTTGAGCTGTGACACACACACACACACACAGTGACACAGAGAGAGTGACAGAGAGCATCTGATACAATAAGATCGTGAGACAAGAGACTGCAAAAGGTCAAAGCATGATGAACTAATGAGGACAGGCAGTCTGTGGAGACATTGAAGATACAGCTTTGATTAGTAGTAAACTGTATCCTCTCTCTCTCACACACACACACACACACACACACTGCAGCAGTCTGTGTGAGATATTATCTCCACCAGGTAACTCCACAATGATAAAGTTGTCTTTTTTAACGACTACCATGATTTTAATGACGGTTTTATATCTAATGTGGTTGAATATGTTGGTTTTTTTTCGCAGCAGCAGCATCTGGGCCCTCCCTCCCTCGTGTCCCTCCCTAACCCGCAGGGAGGCGCTGTCTCTGGACTCTGGATCACAGCTTATATTGACGTCCTCCGCCAGTGCGACCACAGTCCATTTAATGCCCACATAGATCTGTGTTCAGCGGCCGTGAGAGCCGCGTCCACGCCGCTGCTACCCGCTGCCAGCACGGACACAATGCAGGCTCAGTCTGCTGGACAACCAGCCAACCTATACACACACACACACACACACACACACACACACACACACACACACACACACACACACACACACACACACACTCATGTTCGACATTCATGACTTGAGGGGACATTGCATTGACTTACATTCATTCCCTGGCGAATTACTCTAAACTTAACCATAATTACTACTGGCCTACCCTGACCCTAATCTCACCTTAAAGCATATCTTCACCTTAAAATGTAGTAATTTACGTTACGGGGACTTGCTATTTGTCCCCACAAGGAAGTCCCCTAAATGTGACTGTGTAAACAGGTTTAGGACCCCACAACATTAGTAATACCTGGACACACATTACACACACACACACACACACACACACACACACACACACACACACACACACACACACACACACACACACACACACACACACACACACACACACACACACACACACACACACACACACACACACACACACACAGCTGCGTCAAACCAAACCTTCAGCAGAGAGACGGCGCTTTGATGATGTGATTTCAAAATAAAAGCATAAATTGCTTTTTTATTTTATTTGATCCAAATTCAGTTTTTAAACACATGTATATTGATTAGACCACCTGCCATAAAAACAAGAAAACATATATATTTTTTTTTTTTAGAAATCTTTCAAAAAACGTGTTTAAAACTTCCATTGTTGTTTATTTGGTAAATAACAGACTGAATTCACCTTTTTATACCCAAATTTGAGCCGGTTCAGTGGGCTTCTTCTCTGAGAAGTCAGAAATTAATCAAGCATTACATCCAACCACCACAACTAATTTTTCTGTTCAGGAATTACCTTTTAATCCAGAAAAACTGTACATTTTAAAATTCATAGATAACAATAATAATTATAATTTAGCATTAAAAATATCATTTTGGTTCAAGAACTTCTACATACTGGTGTATTAACCATTACAGAAACATAAAAAAGGTACATAACATAAACATAAATTAGGTGGTGGTCTAATACTTTTATTATACACTGTATATTTCTCCTGTATAAATAAACACTGAACATTGACACTGGACTGGTAAAGATTTCATCAGACTAACTGGTGATGTCAGAACCAGGAATGACATCACCAGGTGACATAAGGATGAGGTCATCACCTCTGACCTGGTGTGACTCACCTCGGTCTTTACCATACATACATCCACACAGTCTAGGCTGTAGCAGTTTATGATATACAGTATGTGAACGTACGTGATGATGTAGGCCACATGATTATATGATATCATATTGTGCTGTGAAAAGTGCGTTGTGACTCAATTTAGATTTGACTTTATTGAGTCCACACAGAGGAAATTCACTGGTTACGGCAGCAAAAGGTCACAGGTAAGCGACACACACAAAATAATCCATACATTATTACTAGTATTATTGAGGTATTTGCATAATATTTTCAATAACATATGGGTAAATGTGCTATCTGATATGAAGAAAATGAACATACAATAAATTAAACTATAATTCTTATCTGGCCTAAAATCAAATATTGTAAGTGACACACCACTGCTGAATTAAAATAACGGATTTCATGGATCCAATGTTGGAAAATCTATCTATCGATCGAATGAAATGAAATAAGGAACAAATACAATAATAGATAGTTGCAGCCTCAGTAAAAATAGCAGCAGAATGACTAAAACATAAGCATCCAAACAAATACTGTGGGCTATTAGTTTGAAAGTCTGTCCCGGAAGCGCGGTGCAGAGTGCGCGTGCGTTGACGCAGCCTCGGCTCTCAGCCCCTCTGTGTGTCTCTGTCCCAGTGTTGCCATTCCGACGCACGTCCCTCGCAGAGGAGCAACAGCCGCGCGGAGTTGATGAAAGTGGACTCGAGTGATTCTCCTCCGGACTCAGCGCCGGTGTCCTCAGCACCAGCACCCTGTCCCTCCCCCTCTGTGCAGGACGGACATGCTCTCTCTCTCTGCGTGGACACGGGCTCGCTGTGGGTATAAAGTCTGATAGAGAGAGAGAATGAGAGTGAGAGAAGACGCGGTGTAGCGCGCGCCTGGAGCAGGAATAACGGGACTCTGTGTGTGTGTGTGTGTGTGTGTGTGTGTGTGTGAAGGCAGAACCCAGACGCCCTCGGTTTGTGCGGAGGACTGTGGTGGAGGAATGGGGCGGTGAGAGCCTCACTCACTCATCAGTGAAGACATGAGAACTGGCAGAGGAACAATTTGAATCTCCATCCAGCAGACGCGTCCAGTCTCCTCCTTTATTCATGTTGCAAAAGCCTGTTTTATGACAATGGATTACTTGCTGTGGATGTGCAGCCTCATTGTCCCCGTGGTGCTGGCTGTAGAAGGTACGTCGATTTACATTTTTTTTACCACTGTACTTTCTGTGGGTGAACAATGGGGCTGCTGCATGGGATGGAATTTAAACATACTATTGTTTGAATAAAAAAAGCCAGTGACTCAAGCGTTAACACAAAGAAACCAGTGTGCAGAGAGAGAGAGACTGAGAGAGAGACTGAGAGAGAGAGAGAGAGTGGGCTACACTACACGCTGGCTATTATTTAATGTGATGATTAAAACCCTGCTGGGATCAGCGCGTCACATCATCTCCAGCAGCACAGCAGTGACTGAACCTGTTCTCCATGTAAAAAAAAAAAAATCAGATTGTTAAACAGGACTCGCGTTCATGTTTCATGTTTGTCTTAATTAAAGCTGGTAATAATAGTAATGATGAGGATGAGGAGGCACCGCTCTGCTAAACAGGCAAATCCACTGAGCATCAAATTGCTCTGTGGATGTACTAGTGTGTGTGTGTGTGTGTGTGTGTGTGTGATGACATCCCAGTGCTTCCAATGCGGCTGAAGGACTGCCCTGTTGCTATTGTCCCTGTTGTTGTCACACCCACAAGCTGAGTGAGGATGCCCACTGATCCACTGATCCTCCTCAGAGGTTAGATCCACAGCAGCAGAGCAGAGCAGTGAGGGGCGTCCCCTCGTCCTCCTACTCTTTCACCTCCTCCTCCTCCTCCTCCTCCTCCTCTACTCTCACTGTAAAACACAAATACACTGGCTCGCCCTCGTATCATGCATGTCAAAGCGTTTAAACCTGCTCTTGGGTTCAGCCACACCAGAGCTGTGTGGCTCATACGCACACAGACCAGACCAGACCAGAGTCTGGGATCGCTCCCGGCTCCTGAGGCGCCACAGGGACACGCATGTGGAATATATTAAAACGACAAGTGTGAATTAAAGGTCAATGGCTTAACAAGTATGCAGCAGTCCCCAAAGCGCTCTCCATCAATCTGAGGGAGAGAGAGCTGCTCCAGGGGAAAAAAGCCCACCCTCATCCACCACTGCTGCTCCCCACCCAGAGGCTCCTCTCTGAGCTGTAGCTACATGTCTGTAGCCGTCCCTCCCTCCCTCCTTCTCTCCCTCCCTCCCTCCCTCCCTGTCCAATCTGCCTCTCCTGGACTGTGGCCAGTCTGATCCCTCATCAATTCTGGTGTCAGCAAGTAAATCAATGCAGCGGCAGCAGCAGCCCTTCAAGTCCCACTGGGCTCTGACGACATGATCGTCCCCGTTTCCCCCGGCCTCACTAACTGTTACTCAAATCTCAGGGGTTAACTAATGTTTGTCCTCTGAGGATAAACATGAAGGGCACATCATCGGATGACTTTAAATGGAAAAGTGAGGCCTTGTTTTTTTTTTCACATGTCATTATTTAGCTGCTTACTCAGTGGATTTCAACACATGGCTTGCATCTGAATGTTTTCTCGCGCTGGCAACCGTTAGCGCATGTATGATGCGAGCTGCTGGACTCTGCAGCTGAATTGTGTGCTTATTTACAAAAAGCTACAGTGATGACTTATCTCCAGTTCACACCAGCACGCTGCAGTAAAAGCCTCAGCGGGCGGTGACACTTTTATGCTAAATTACTTCCATTTACAGCCAGTGTTTACTGTACTCTTATTTTAAAAGCTCATAAAGTAGACGGATGACCACTCGGATAGCGTTTTATAAAATAATCTACAGGATGTTTCTGCGTGATAGTGGAACAGAGAGCTTCATTTACATTTTGGCCGCTTCCTCTACATGGGAATATCAACATGAATAATGATTCGCCGCAGCCTGGACTGAGATTGAATCAGTTCATTGTGAGGCCGTGTCTTCACCATGTCACCTATAGGAATCTCAACTGCCATGTTTGAAGCTTCCAGAATGGTGAGATTCTGTGACTCGAAATTCACAGACGTCACCTGCAGCCAGGATCATCTAATTTCCTCTAAAGTGGAACATATTTTAAAACGTGGACATCATGTTCTTTTGACAAAGTAGCGACTGAGAACATTGTAAATCAAGTGAAAAGTAGGCTCATTTTCCCTTGGACTTCCATTTAAACTTCTTTTTTACAACTAGTTATTTTTGGGGTTTTTCTTGGCAACTTTGGCATTGGCATCTTCAGGAGACATGGAAGACTATGTCCACTTTTAAATACAGTCAACGCGGCGCGGACGCAGTCTCGTCTAAAAGTCTACATTGAGACATTGAGGCGCAGCTCAGTCTGAGACATCGTCCATTTTTGATTTTCTGTACAATGATGTTCCTGAAACACATAACCTAGTTGCTGCAGGCGCTGGTGCCAATCCCAGCTGACATAGGGCTAAATGGCTGGGAGACAAACAACCATCCACTCTCGAACTCACACCTACGGTCAATGTTGAGCCAGCCTATTCAAATGGCGGTCCGTGGGCCACATGCGGCCCATAACTGACTTCTTTGTGGCCCAGTCTGGAGAAGAGGGTTTGAGAGAGTTGACTAAAGAGACACTTTTCACTGTCCCTCAAAGATTCTTACTTACATTCCTACAGTAGCACTGACCGTGAATGCAACACTCTGATAGCATCTAACAGCCTGATAGTTTTGATAGAATTGATCGTTCTTTTGTGTTTTTAGATGTTTTTGAGTCGTATATATAGAGAGAAACATTTTAATAATTACTCGATCGTCAACTATTTTGAAAAACGATTAATCGGTTTGAAGCTTTCTTCATGATTAAAACAAGATTTCGGCGTCCTGAGTGGAGGTCACATGCTGTGCGGTTTCATCGTAAAACCCTACTTTCAAGCGGAAACATAGATTCAAACTGAGCGTCACCCTTGACTTTGTTATCACTTTGCTTCTATGAAGAGGCATTAAAATGTTAATGAACTTTGGCTTCTCACATGAGCTCAGAAGTAAAGTTCGTAGGTTGTTTTATCGTCCTTCGATCACTGGTGAGGATGTTTGCCTGTTAATATTTCATGTGTTTGCTTGTTGGCAGAGAGTGTCGGTGTAGTAGAAGGCGAGGCTTTGCTTTCATCGTACAGTCTCTCTCTCGCTCACAAAGTGAATAAAACATTAGCATGTGTGAGCTCCCAAAGAGCATTGACGATTCGGAGTTGTGTGGCATTTAGGCTCTGGCGGATGATCAAAAAAAACCAAAAAAAAAACAGTAAATGCCATGGGTGGTGATGCTCTAAAGTTCTCTCTGCAGCATTGTTTTTACCCCAGGGCAAATATCTCCACTGCTGCTGTAGTTTTATGGCAGAGGGTGGGGATGGGGGATTTTTCTGAATTTGAGTTATAGGCGATCTCAAAGGCGTTGTAAATCCACTCTGGAACAAATGGGATCTTTTTTCGTCTTAACTGGTTTCTGGGATTTAGTGAGTTGATGATAAAACACTCTGGTGAAGATAGTCCTCGTCAAACAACAGCAAAACCCCTTTTTTTCCATTGTGTAATTTTAGTGTCTCAGAGCTTGGATGGTGACATCCCCCCGCTGCTGTGCTGGATATTAATGAACACTATAGACTCTTTCACACTGAAATTTAAGCCTGGGTGAACCTACTGAAAAAGGCTTAATGCCATTTCCATAACCAGTGGTTATTCTGTTCTGTTGCTTTGTGCTGTGTTGTGTTCCTTTTTTTTGTTTTATTCTCCTCACTTTTGTGTGCTGTCTGTGTGTGAAGTATGACGTCACGTTATGCAATGGAAACAAAATGAATCGAAGGCAGAAAAAACAACAGCAGCAGCAGCAGCAGCAGCAGCAGCAGCACAGTGGAGCCCAGTGACACCACTACAGTAGTTTGTGTGTTTTACTTTGGAAAAACGAAGGTTGCATTGGAAATGATGCTGGGATTTGAATTTGTCGGTCACAATCTCGATTAAACTTAAACCCGGGACGGTTTTCACCAGTGGGAATATTCATAATCTGCACTCTAGGATCACAGGTGTCAAACTCAAGGCCCGAGGGCCACACCCAGCCCGCCATGCAATTCTATTCAGCCCCGCCAGAGATAAGATGTTATGTCTCATGCTTTTTGAAAACACAGAGCCAAACCAGGGGGCGGGCCGACAGGGACGCTTATAAGGGGTCTCAGCTCCTCGTTTCTCTTTTAGCTTTGTGCCTCCAGTAAACATTATTGAGATGCATGTGACTACAGGCCAGTATGTGCTGTTCCACTGAAATACAGCAGAGGAGATCAGATAAACACAGATGGAAATGAACAATCATTTGTGCTGAACATTTTGATCATCTGGTCCAGGATTTTTCTGCCCCCCCCCACACACACATTGAGTTTGACAGCCCTGCTCTAGGTCAAAGGTTCGTGGCGTGTTGCACAGGAAGTCTCGCTCACATGAACTTGCAGATACTGGATGGCCACACTGTTGCCCCTGCATGTGCCTGGTGTGAGGAGCCGCCTGTTAAAAGGAGCATCAGCACAAACCTGTGGTTAGTTGTGACTGAGTGATTCTGCCTCTGTTGCCTCGGGGCAGCAGCAGCAGCAGAGGCGAGGGATTAGGAGACCAACTAGATCAGACTCCCACGGGAAGGACAGGCTGGATCCATGGATCACTGGCAGCGAGTAGTCCGCGAGTGTTCACTCAGCTGTGCGCCTCCCAGAGCACAGTGTAGCTGAGCAGAGACAACAGCCGCTGATTTCACTGATTAGTTCCTTCTCTCCGGTTCAAGTCGTGTTAATCAGTGAAACAACCTTGCTTGCAGACCAACATTTGGACTCGACAATAGACGTTATTCACTGCTGTCGCCCGCATGCTTCTGCGCACAAGTCTAAGACAGAGAACGCGACGTGCCAGTAATTGTGCCTGCGTTCATGTTCAAAGGTCTGTCAGTTAATGCACATTTTCTTTCATGAAATTCTTGCATAAAAGACACTTATTAAATGAAAATGACATTTCCTTTGTCAACAGAGATTGAGGCACCACACACTTCTCCCCATTTAAATTAAAGTGATTTATACTTTGTGCAGCACTATTCATCTGTTTATTCCAACCCACCAACCACTCTTTATTTCTTAAAAGGCTTATTTGTGTATAGAATATTTCTCTTCCACACTATAAAGACCAATGCACAAATTCCTGCTGCTCCTCCTGAAGGAATGATGAAGTGACTATGAGTTAAATATGATTAATTAATGCTTAATGGGTTGTCTCTTAATGACTGTTAATTTAAATACTTCATAAGCTAATATGCTGCCAAATTAGTGAGGATGAAGTTACATAGAAAAGTACTTTCCAGTGCCATGGGTTCGATCGGCTCAAAAGCGGTTTTCACTTTGGAAAATCAGGTCCTGACATTTTAAGGAGTATGTTGTCGTGTCTGGTTTATGTCTGCAGGAGGCGGACAGTTCTCATATGGACTCAAAATAGGTCCGGAACCGCTTTTGTGTCTGAAAGTGAATAAATTCAAACATCTACATGTTCAGAAATAGAATCCGTTCAATTGCCAAGTAGATATTAACATACAGGGAATATGCTTTTGTGTTTGGTGTGAACATTGGAAAAAAAAGCAGTTACTGCACAAGAATGAACAAAAGCACACAATACAATATAAATGTATATATAGAGAGAGTGTATAAGAGAAGAATACAGTATAGTATAACATTTGTGCATCTGTGTATACGATGTTGTTGGTATTTAACTTGAGATAATGTTCGTTGTGATTTGGCGTCATACAAATAAAATTGAGTCGAATTGAAAGTGGCGAGTGTTAAATATGACTTTTTATTTATTTATATTTTTTTACTGCTGGTGTTTTAAATGCATTGTGAATGTAGAGCTGAACCAAATTTAAAATCAGCAAAAGGCTTCAATTGAATCATTCTGGGTTTTTTGTTGTTGAAGGGAGCTGCAACAATAAGTCGATTGTTAATTGGTCAATTAACGACTAAATTAAGTGTCTACTATTTAGACGGTTGATTAAGATTTTATTTATTAATTAAAAAACTAAATAAATAAAAAAAAGGCAGATTGTTAAATGTGAAACGACAATAAGTGCAATTATTTTGACTGAAATTACAAATGAGATGTACTTATTGTCATTTTTATTTGAATAGCATATATTTAAAATGATGACTGTGTGATTCTTCTTCTTAAATGGTAAAATGGTCATTTTCCCACACATTTCAGTGTGATCTGAAAATTGCACGAGGCTGTATTGCGATTTTGATAAAATATCGATTCATTGTTCAGCCCTTCACTGTTTGCACATGTTGGAAACAACGGTTATTATTATTTTGATGTTGTCATACAGTGATGGTTCATTTTCTTTGAAATCCATAACTGACGCTTGCCTTAAAAAAAAACCTACAAATTATAATTACTATAGACTTCACCAGTGTTCAAATGCACGTCATATCTATTCACAAGAACCTGCGCAAATCCCTCAAGACAAATTATAAACAACCAATCATGTCATGTCATTGAGTGACTCCATCATTTCTTGATGATGAGAATCAGGAATTAATGATACACTCTGCTCTATTTCTTGATTAATAGTCACACAAATCACGCCGCTGCCGCCGTTGCTGTTGTTGTTGTTGTTGTTGTTCATCATGTTTACTTGCTTTCTTGCCAAAAGTTAGATGAGAAAATTGAAACCATGATTCTCGAGTACAAAGCCACAGGCATCAGCTGGTTAGCTGAGTGTAAAAGCTTCAGGGGGGAAAACATCTAGTCTTGTTTTTGCGTGAAAGCATGAAGTAGGAAGAGCCGCTACTTTCTTTTGCTTTTAATGAGAACCGTAGTGTGGATGTGACCACATGAAACCGTATCATGATGAGCGCTTAAGTCTAGTATGATCGCTGCCTCTTTGCAGCCTTAAATTTAGATTCTCTCGCCTCTCTGTGGCACACAGTTGAAAACCACAGATGCAATTCATCCTGTGGGATGTACAGATCACACTTCATTATCTGTCATCCTCTCAGAAGAAGAAAAGCCATTGTGGTTTCACTAATGAACACAAAGCACAGATTGTAAACACGGCAGCACAGCTCCAGCTCAGCCGCCACAGATGGACCAGTGATCTCGTCACTCAATCAAACAACTTTTATTATTCTCACACTAAAGCCAAGGACGTGCTGTACTGTAACTGCGCTATTTCCCGTCTTTAAAAAAGGGGAAACATCAACTGTTGACATCACGGGACCAGAACAAAGCCACGAGTGCCACTGCCGCTCTTCACAGGACATATTTGTTTTCCCTCTCGCGCCCTCCTTTAGCACCGCTATCAACGACTTGTGAGCAAATGGTGCACAGCAGGCGTCGTGTCATTGAGCCTTCGTGAGGAAAGTGTAACTGTTCCAGTAATTATGCGCTAACAACAGTGGAGCAGTGAGAGCCAAACACGTCCACAGCTGTGAGGAGTGGCTTTACCTGAGGTGTTATTGAAGCCACAGCCACTCAGGTGACAGCTGACCGACAGTCTGGCACAACAATGTCCACCGATCCCACTGTTTATTCTGAGGTCCCTCTGATTGTGTGTCTGGCTCGCACCTCAGCGCGAAGTCGTAAATGTGGAGCTGGGTGAAGAAAACACAACGCGCGTCACGTGCGAACTGGTGTCACATTGCTGTCACTTCTCGGTGTTCAAGCTTTCCCCCAGATTTCCATGTGCAAATATGATCTCTGTGAACCAGTTTCCTGCTGATGAAGTATTTCCCGCTCTTGGAGGATGCTTTGTTCTTTGTTCCACAAATGAATTTAGAAAGAAGTGCTGTTGAGAGTGCCAGACACACAAGGAGAGAGAGAGAGAACGCTTTAATTAGGCATCATCACCGATAGATGCCGTGATTGTCAGAGCTTTCACCGACTGAATATATGTAGGTGGAGGTTATGAATGATGAGAACGTTTTTATTTTTTTAACCTGGATCCTTTTATCAAGCAGCGAGAGAGCGTGCGTGTGGTCTTTAACCATTTGCAATCATGTCGTTTTTCTTCCACACACCATTTAATTCACATTTGTCAACCTTCCTCCTGCTTCTCATTTGCAGAAACCCTTATGGACAGTCGGTGGGCAACCACAGAGCTGGCATGGACCACGTTCCCAGAAAGTGGGGTGAGTTCATGTGTATTTGTGTGTCTTATTCGTTTTGTAGTCCTTTTTTTTTTTTTTTTACATTTTGTTCCACTGGGTTGTTAATAGAGCCCAGTCTGCCTTAAACAACACACCTCCTACTGTTTTATATCTGTATTTGTGCAGCGTGTGTGTGTGTTAGCTTTCTTGGATACTAAAAAGCAAATGAGAAACACAATGTGTGATATTTTGTAAAAAAGACAAAAAGAAAATGCAGTTTGTTTGTTTTTCCACAGCGAAGACAATGACTGAGGTTTAACAGTGTGCACAGCAGAATCTGTGCATATTGTACTTCAGACAAAAGAGCAAAGATGCAGATGCGCGACACAAATCCCTGCAGCGTGTCAGGACTATGAGGTTGGCTCGAGCAAGCATGCCTCCCCAGGAGAGAGCCTGATAATTGAAAGCATGTGTCTGTGTCTTTTATAATATGGGCCCAAGAGTACATTACAGGCAGAAATTAAGGTATTCAGTTGATACCCCCTATAGGAATGGTGAGAAAATAAAACAACATGAATTTGACCCCAGGGCTAACTGCCTGACAGACCTCCCCCACTCCCGGCCAGTGTAATTTGTCTTCGCTACATGAGCGCAAAGTCAGTCAATGGAAATGCTGGGTTTCCATGGAAACGATCTTCGGCAGCAACAGCTCCTTCCTTTCCCCCCAGAATGGCCGGCTTTGAATGTCCCAGCAACCATGAAGTCATATGTCAGGACTGGCGAGGCAGCCCCTCTCAGCCCATACAATTATCATATTTGTCAGATGGTGCATCAACGTGTTGCTGGTGATTTACGACACCTAATGCTGACTCCTGGGCTCATCGTTTGGGAATAAATTGCACAGGAACTCCGCGACGTGAGATGAGTTATGCATTATTTTCGTCCAGTTGAAATAATCAATTTGTGCAAAGCTCATTTGTTATGGAAATGAAGCATTCAGTCCAGGAGGGAATTAGGATAAAAAAAAAAAGATTGACTTCTCACAAGGTTATTTCCAAATGGATTAAATGTATTGACCAATGAAGCCATTAATCACAGCCTGTAATGTTAGTTAGTTACCACATACAAAGGCCAGTGGAATCAACAGATGAAGTCAGAGGCTGAAATCACGTTTGACTTCAAGTATCTATTTTTAACGTTGCACGACATCAACAGTCGTGGCAACAAATGCAAATCTCCGCTCTCAGGCTATATCTGTCAACACCAGGGAATACATGTCATATCTATACGTAGGCTGAAGTGGACGGAAGAGCTTCTGCAGAGCAATCACCCTGACAGCTGCACGTTTAGATTGTCATTTTAATAAGTAACTCACTGTTTGCATTATACATGTATGAGCAATGTTTCCATTAAAAATGTACAGTCTGACAGGCTCGCGTTCTCCCGGCAAATAATACAAATTCACATGTTACAGAAGCAGGAACTCTCCTCCGCCTCAGGGCACGTTTGTAGTTTTTGTCTAATTTCTACATGGATGACGTCCGACAACCTCCAAACTGCAAACGCGCGTGTTTTAAAGATGCAATAAGCAACATTCTGCTATTCTGCTAACTTCTTAAGCAGAGAGTGAAGGTGTTTCTTTCTTTGTTACTGCAGGTAACGCCAGACACTGTGTACATATGCCGGGTTCAAATTAGAGAGAATAAACAACAACAAATAGTAGATTTTGGTGACTTTCCGTTTTTTGGGATATTTATGAGGGAAAAACATTAATACTGTGCCACTAGGGGGACTCAGCATCTCTCTAGTCATTATGTCCCCATTTTCTTACATATCAATGTAAATCCCTGCCACTGTCTCTTCCTTTCTTACAGTCCAATTAAAACAGGGCTTTTAAAATACAGGTAAACACATTCGACTGACCAAAGTGGGACTAACACAGATAGATAATGCAGGTTCGAGCCAATTTACTATTGCATGTGTATGTGGCTCTGTGCATGCTCCACAGTTCCTGTCCCTGGGCTTTGACTCCTGGGACGTAATTGAGCAGAAGACGAAAACTTCAAGAAAAAATGGACTGGGGCATTTTTGGACGGAAGGAGACAAAATAAATGCTTTGTCTGCCTAAAAAAAATTTATATTTTTAGTTTAGTAAAATAGACGCTGACACTTTTAGACGACGGCGTGGACGACACACTTGATGAATCGATTCTCCACTACAAGACAAGAACAGTAGTCCAACCTCAGCTCGACATAATATGTGTGTATAAAAACCGTACTGAGTGTCGTTCTGTTGTTTCCACAGTGGGAGGAGGTCAGTGGCTATGACGACTCCATGAGCCCAATCAGAACCTACCAGGTGTGTAATGTCCGACAGCCCAATCAGAACAACTGGCTGAGGACGGACTTTATCCCCCGGCGGGGCGTCCTGCGCGTCTACGTGGAGCTCAAGTTCTCCGTGCGTGACTGCGCCAGCATTCCCAACATCCCCGGCTCCTGCAAAGAGACCTTCAATCTGTTTTACTATGAGTCGGAGGGCGACACAGCTACAGACACCAGCCCTCTGTGGAGGGAGAACCCCTACGTGAAGGTGGATACTATTGCCCCAGATGAGAGCTTCTCTCTGCTCGAGGCGGGCAGGATCAACACCAAAGTGCGCAGCTTTGGCCCGCTCTCAAAGCAAGGCTTCTACCTGGCCTTCCAGGACCTGGGCGCCTGCATGTCTCTCATCTCTGTCAGGGTTTTCTTTAAGAAGTGCTCCACCACCATTGCCAATTTTGCTGTCTTCCCAGAGACTGCCACTGGGGCAGAAGCCACTTCTTTAGTCATCGCTCCAGGCGCCTGTGTGACGAATGCTATGGAGGTGTCCGTCCCTCTCAAGTTGTACTGCAACGGGGATGGCGAGTGGATGGTTCCTGTGGGCTCCTGCACCTGCGTCGCTGGATTCGAACCCTCGTCAGACGGCACCCAGTGCCAGGGTATGTGTGTGCGGAACAGGCATTTGGACCTTTATTTAACCAAGCCTTCTTTATATGCTCAGTGCAAGTCACCTCAGTCTGTGCCCTCTTCTCTGCATTTATTGTGTGGCTCCTGAGGGGGGTGAAGGAGGGTGGAGGAGAGTATGAATTAATGAGGTGTTGCAGCGAGGAGCAGCATACAAATATTGTGAGAGCAGAAGAGGAGGGAAAGAAAGATAGCAGGAAGCTACTGAACAGAAAGCCAGTAGATGTGCGCGAGGAAAATGCAGATAATGGACGTCCAGAGCAGAGAGATATTAAGAGAGATTGTGTGAGTTAAGAGGTGTGAATAGCCAAAGATGGGAGGGAAATAGCAGCACAACAAGAATTAAAGAGGAGGGGGTGACACTGGGAGTCAGAGACAGACAAGCGAAGCCTCTCCTCACCTGAGTGTGAGAAATAGTGTCTCACATGAGCTCATTCGTTGCCATTCGGCAGCTCAAGGTTAAAAGCTTGTCTGACAAAAACCTCTGTAGGGCTTCAGCCAGTGGTTGCAATGAGGAAGTGTAATTTCCTGCGTGGCCTCCTGTTAGTTAATCTACAGATGGCCATGCTCATTAACACCATTCAGACCAACGTGAGCCAACACTGCTACACCAGCATTAATCACTCAGACATTTCATTTCTTACCTCGGCCGCGCCACACGCTCACTCGCTCGCAGCCAAACACAGCACGCGTCGGAGAAAAGGGGGAAACATTAGTGGATCAAAAACGGCAAAATCATTGTGGCCTCCAAAGAGGTTAATGGATTGGTGCGAGACAGTGGCTTGATTCAGCGCCCTCTCCAAGAAGAAGCAAGGAAAACAAACAAATAAAAGAAAATCACGATGCACTGTGTAATAGAGAAGACATAAATCAGCTGAGAGAGTGTAGAGCCTAAAGGTCTTTGTGAATTATGAGAAGGGGGAAAAAAAGCAAAAAGCAACGCACACTTCCATCTTCTTTGTTGTGTCTTTAGAGCTACAGTGTGGGGCCGGGAGCTCTGCTGATTTTCCTAGAAGTGCCATTGTTGGGAATAAGGGTGTAACTTGAGTTCAAAGCAAAAGACCACTTAGCCTAACTAGTTAATCACACTCTCTCCCTCACTGACTGGCTTTTTACGAGCCCTCACGCTGACGGGACAGATGTTTGCCAGAGACCCCACTTTTACACCACCCGGTAGGAATGTGGGAAACAGTAAAACATGGTCCTCTGGAGGCAGATAGATCCAGACCTTTTGCTGCTAATCCCCTTTTTCTGAATCCGTCTTTATGTCGAGGCTTATGTTAGTTTATCCTTAAGACGTGATATCAGCAGATCTTCGGTGCGATGCTGTGGAATGCAAATGAATGGCTCGGACGCGACGTGGAAGGTTGCGCTAACTTTGTGTGTTTGTCTAATTACTCTCTGCTAATTTATGTCTCGTCTGATGCCCGTTCGTTTGCATTGATTTATTAACTCATTATGGCGCTGCTCTGCATGCATGTGAAGGGTTTGTTTGTATTCAGCGGTGCGGTTTTGGAGAGCTGAGGACTGGACAGACACTGATTGATGGCTTTTGGGTGTATCCCTCCTCTCAGAAGTTCTCCATCCCTGTTTGCCTGACAACACCAATCTCCTGTCAGCAGTCCATCTGCATCGCGCTCCTCCTTTACCTACCTCTCCAACATGAAACTTAGCCGTTATCCAGACTGTTTTTGGGGGGAGATGAATGAAATTCAATTATGAATGAACGAATGCAAACGTACAGATAAAACCCAGACGCTCAAGCGTTCACCATTTGTCAGAAGCACATCAACATTTGTCACACTTGTCCTTTCGATAAGTAACACAGAATCGTGTCTTTGTTTTTCTCTACTTTCTCTACTTTCACTTTCTTTCTCCCTATCTCATCCAGCTTGCTTCCCCGGAACTTTCAAATCGAAGTTTGGGGAGGGAAACTGTACCCCCTGCCCGGCCAACAGTCGCACCAGTGCTCGAGGAGCCAGCATTTGTCCCTGTCAGAATGGTTTCTACCGCGCTGACAGTGATCCTCCTGACTCTACCTGCACCAGTAAGTCATCGTCTACTGCACAAACAAGACAAAGTAAACCTTGTGTGTTTGGGTGAGTGTGCAGCTGAAGATTTACCTGCTTCTTCCCCTTTTTTTTTTTTTTTTTTATTTAGACATTACACTTGGCATCTTGGTCATAGCTTGGTTATCAAATCCTCCCACACTGCGGAGTGTCTCTGCGCACTGGACTGCGTTGTCACTCAGTGTTAACGCAGCGCGACACCACTGGTTTCCTCTTAAATTGCTCATGCTGCTGCATGCACTTTTACTGCAGGCAGACAGAACTCAGAACACACCTGACACCAGGAGATGTAAAAGAAACTATTGTCGGCTGATCGCTACTGTTGATACCGAATCATTTAAAATAGCAACAGCCAGTTGGAAAACGGGTGTAACTTTCTCCCTCTGATAACCATGGAGATTTTCAGCTGAATTAGATTAAATTTAAAACACCGTTATCTTTCCCCCAAAGGGCCGGTTCACGACAAGTGTGAGAGAAAACAAAAGTGCGCCGACAATTTATTTAGAACTAGAAAAACTAGAAACAAGGAAAATGTAGCATAAATAAAAATATAATGATAAAAAAAGTGCTCTATGTGTTACATTAGAAAAGCATACTCAGCATTGGATGAGGTGAAAGTGCAAATGCATTCATAAAAACTAAACAAACACTTAGTTGCATGAGCAGTGCCCCTCACATGACATGACCTTAATTGTCAGTCTTATAAATCTACATATATCTTTGGTGTTTATTTATTTTATATACAGCCTTTTTATTCATTTTTAAAACAATTTTGACCAGGATTTTTTGTTCCATGTTGGTAATTAAGTATTTCACAATGCACAGGAGTGGGCCACACGGTGGTATAGTGGTTAGCACTCTCGCCTTGCAGTGAGAAGACCCGGGTTCGAGCCCCGGTTGGAACAAGGGCCTTTCTGCATGGAGTTTGCATGTTCTCACCGTGTGTGCGTGGGTTCTCTCCGGGTACTCCGGCTTCCTCCCACAGTCCAAAAACATGCAATGTGGGGATTAGGTAAATTAGACACTCTAAATTGACCATAGGAGTGAGTGTGAGAGTGAATGGTTGTTTGTCTCTGTGTGTGGCCCTGCGATGGACTGGCAAACTGTCCAGGCTGTACCCCGCCTATCGCCCGATGTAGCTGAGATTGGCACAGCACCCCCCACGACCCTCTGGTGGAGGATAAAGCGGTTAGATGATGACTGACTGACAATGCACAGGAGTATTATATGTTATAAAAGATGAAAAACGCTGGCGTTTATCATCTCAAAAGTGTGTAACTGAACTAAGTTGTTCGGTTCATTGTTGCAGTGCTTTGTTAATATTTTAAATGTAAATTGTGTGTGTGTTTGGGTGAATGTAGTCTGTAGTCTAATCTTGTGTGGCTGACTGCAACATCCATGCACATTCTGCATGGACAGGCCTGTGAGAGAAGCCCCAGCAGTTGTGCTGATGGAGAGGGACATGTGCTGTCTTGACTGCGTAAAATTACCCCCCCCCAGGGCTTTTTTCACCACGCTAAATGACACACACACACACACACACGGCCTGCAACTGTCTTCCCGCAGATCCTCGTCACAGGAACACTGTGGACTCTGACATTGACCAGTGCTCAAAGACATGCGGGCAGGGACTCAAGCATCACCTCTGAATAAACACGCAAAAACACTCTCTCTCACACACACACACACACATAGAAACACGCGGGCCTGACAGTTCTGTCCCTGAGGTCTGTCAGAGCTTGTGCCAGGCAGTCTGTGCTTTGTGTAAGAAGTGGTCGTGTTGCTCAAGAGAAGCTCAGCCAGTCAATGGCCAGCAGCTTGGACTCAGTGTGTGTTTTAGGTTGGTATCCAATTAGAAGAGCTTCCACTCTGAATTGTGTCTGCCCAATTAGAACGGACAGGGCGAGTGAAGCGCTGCTCCGGGCAAGTGAACCGGCTGAGGAGCTGAAGTCTCCGGCCGGACCCGGCAGTTTCAGCTGACAGACCTTCCTCTCTTCTCACTCCCCCCTCCTCCTCCTCCTCACTCCCCCATCCCTGCTTTGAGCCTCTCTCTTCTCTCTCTGTAATAGGATGAAATGCTGAACCAATCTTTGTCGCCTCCCTCTGTGGTTATCTCACTTTATCCAGGCTTCAAATACACTTCAGTCAAAATGCAGCACAGGTCATTGAGACGAGGTGGCCTTGGGTTATACTGATACTGTAACGTGAATTTCTGTCATGAGTGGATTAGCCGAGCTTCACGAGCGCTGAGTGGAGTTATGCGTAGGAAAGGACATGGGCCACAACTGTAGTGCTGCATAGGACTGAGTGTTATACTAAGCAACATTACATAGTAATGAACCGTTGTCAGGGTTTTTTTTCTCCTGCTACTGCATTTGTTGATTTATTCATTTAGAACCATTTTTTTTTTCCCCAAGTTGTTATGTTGTCAACACATTTCCATGTTTTGTTAGGGGCATGAAAAACAAATAACACATTTATTTGTACATATGGTACAGAAAACAAAAAAAAAAAAGAGACCTTGGAGCCTCCAGGCAAAAGGGACCTACAGGGGCAGACCAAACTGAACCAAAAACAAGGGGGGGGGGTTTCCAACAATGGTGCTTGATGCATTCTTAAATAGATATTTTATGAAAGTGTTGAGGGACGACGATGTAAACGTGTTTTTTTGCATCTGTGCAGCCATCCCCTCAGCGCCTCGCAACGTTATATCCAGCGTGAACGAGACCTCGCTGTCCCTGGAGTGGGAGGAGCCCGAGGACACAGGTGGGAGGAGCGACCTGGTCTATAACGTGGTGTGCAAGAAGTGCCTGCGAGACCGCAGTCCGTGCACGCGCTGCGACGACAACGTGGACATCGCTCCTCGCCGGCTGGGGCTGAGGCTGAGGAAGGTGGTGGTGAGGAACCTGCAGGCTCACACGCGCTACAGCTTCGAGGTGCAGGCTGTCAACGGTGTTTCTGGGAAAAACCCCACGTCACCCAGCTACTCCACAGTCAACATCACCACCAACCAAGCCGGTAAGCAGAAAAACATCTGTCAATGACAGTGAGTGTGTCCACAGACCAAGTTAATTCATAGAGCTGCTCCAATCAATACCTGTTACCATCACAATGAATCAGACTGGTTAGTGGACCCTACGTCTAGTCGATGTCCATGAGTGTAATGAGCTCCCAGTGTCCAGAGCAGTGTTAACACCAATATCATTAAAGTCACAGTCAGTGATGTCATCTTTTGCCTCATGTTTGGCTAACTTCCTGTCTGTTGCTACCATTATGTTCCCCTTCCGCCTTCATATAGACTAGTTCATATTCAAATTATTCAAATTAGTGGGATTTTGTCTTTTTAAAACCCAGGTGAACCTACTTAAATACTAATGTCATACAACACGTGGGAACCCTGTGTTTTGCTCATCTTTTACCTTGGTCCCTCTCTCAGTTGATCATTCAATTGCGCCAACTGATAAAATGAAATGTAAAAGTTCTAAAAAGCAAGGTTTGTGGCTAACAGCTAGACTAATGGCTATGCTCATGGCTGGAATAAATAAATAAATCCGTGCTGTGGTGTGGTGCTGGAAATGATGCTGTAATTTGCATCGCTGTCAGAAAAAGAGCAGATTAAGGAGAAATTGGCGTGTTCACCTGGGGTCTTACATTCTCACTAATGCTGATTTTTATCAAGAGGAATGCCGATGAAGCACAAACCCAGTGGTAAAAACTTGTTTTAACCTTCAAAGGTCTGCAGAACACACACTGAGTGGAGAAGAGATTACTGTCAGGAGTCTTTGTTGACACTGACAACATCATGCCTGAATCACTTGTAAGAACACGTGGGTCAGTTAATGCATTCAGCAGCTTTAATTAACACTGTTAAACAAACTCAGCGACAGCAACAGATGGAAAGTACACTCTCCTTTTCCCGATCAAGTGTAAGAAAGACAGATGACAAGTGAAGTACACATGATGTGTTCAATGTCAACCAGGAGTCACTGACAATGTCACCTTTCAACGTTCTCCACTTAATATTTGCGGCATCATCATCATCATCATCAACCAAACTGCTCTGCCCCTTTCACACACTGTGATTACTCTCCCAGTTAACCTGCATTTAATCCACAGCACTGCACTTTATGGACCCAGGACAATGACTCTCGATTGAGTCACTTTCAGGCCTCACAAATCAATAAACTGCAGAGCGGTGAAGGTGAACCACGTGCTGCTTTTCTTAAACCACTCTGGTTGGAGCGATTTTGAATAATAATGATCTCACGGTGATGGTTTGTCTTTAAAAGAGGGAAAATCCTGGCAAACTCGGGAAGTTGAAGTGATGCTGTGTTCACTCGCCGACCTTTCCAACGTAGTCTGTACTCTCTCTCTATCTCCAGCTCCGTCAGCGGTGCCCACTGTCCATCTGATGCGCTCCACCTCAGACACACTCAGCCTGTCCTGGTTACCGCCCGAGAAACCCAACGGAGTCATCCTCGACTACGAGATTAGATACCACGAGAGGGTAAGCGCTTAACTTTCTTTTTAGCTGTTGCTTTCATGCAGGTCACTGTAACTTATTGACTGTGCAAATCTGTTCGTCCCACATTTTAATGGATGATAAAAAAAAAAAATCAGTATGACAGTGTGACATGTGTGTGGGCCTAAGAGTCTCGACTGTTGGAGAGTATGGGCCCCTTAGACTCAGCAACTGGTGATGCGATGTGTCATCTGTGGTTTCAGGCATTTTTGCCATATGACAGTGTAAGCGGAGTGTCAGACTGGACAGCTCGGGGAAAAATGGGGGATGACATGGACCTAATCAGAGCCTGGGCTGCAGACTGAATGCAACACAGTCTAGCAAGGTTTTTCATAGATTTTAGGGTCTGTTCAAAAATCCACAGAAGACGGCAGGTGTTTTTAACGCTTAAGCAATCGAGAGTCTGGGCGCTGCCCAAATGACTGAAGTAATTTACACTTTAAACCAAGAAAACAAATCAAAACAAAGACATTGTATTATCAGCACTGCATTTCCCTGAAGGCGGCTTTGCTGCTGGATGGCTTTTGTGTAATAAGGAAAACACTCGCCATGTCTGTGTGTATCCTCTCCACCAGCTGGTTCAGACGCTTTGTCTGGATGATGGAGCTTCTAAACTTATTTCAGAGTGAACAAAGACCAGGTTGACCTGCTTCTCTGGCCTGAATATTAAAAGACACATTGAAAGCACTCCCAAAAAAATGTGTGTGTGTGATGCGGACGGGTCCAGAAGAACAGATTTGTCTGTCACAAATAATAATGTATTTCATGCAGCAAGTGACCGGCACGTTATTTGAAAATCATCACAAAACATTTGACAACTACTGTTTTAAGAGTTTTTTTGTTGTGTTATTTGGACTTCAGGGCCAGGCCATGTCACACACTGTAACAGCTCAACACAGTTCAGCCAAGGTGGAGGGGCTGAGGGCGGCAACACCTTACGTGGTGCAGGTCAGAGCTCGCACCGTTGCTGGATATGGACGCTACAGCAACCCCATGGACTTCAGCACCACCACCCTACACAGTATGAACGCCGTCGCCCCCTCCCGCATGCTTCACACTCCCCGTTTGGTGATCTAGGGTTACAGTTGTTTTTTTTTTGTTGTTTTTTTTAATTAGTTGTCCAGCATAATAGCTTTTATGGCCATCTTAATTAGTAGCCATTACAGGAGCTGTTGGTGTTATTTACTCATTTGTTGTGCGTGTTATTTGGTGCAGGTGACCCTCAGAAGTCGGTGCAGGACCAGCTGCCTCTCATCGTCGGCTCGGCCTCAGCAGGTCTGGTGGTCATTGTTGCCTTGGTGGTTATCGCTGTTGTCTGCCTTAAGTAAGTGTTTGATTTTTTTATTACTGACAGCCTGTACTACATGTTGCATTTTGTTAGTCGGGCTCTAAACAAAGAGGCTCATTAAATTTTAACATGCTTTCAGAGTGCATATACTTACTCTTTGGCTTCAGAATGGAGGAGAGAGCTCGGAGTTACTCCGTGTGTGAGGTGGTTCTTTGTGAGACATTAATTTGATGTGCTGTACCTGGAAAGGTTCATGAGTGATTATGTGAATGTGACTTTGTTTATGTGCTGCTTGTTTACAGGAAGCAGCGCAGCGGCTCAGAGCTGGAGTACACCGAGAAACTACAGCAATACAGTATGTTTGTGTGTTCAGCCTGGGAACTGTTGCCTCTGTGGTCATGCCTGTGCAATTAACCAACTGATTCAATCAATTATCTAATCACCTGATGGAGGCAGGAAATAATTTCCCTCTTTGCGCAGAGGAAGTCCCGAGCAGGCGGCTGAAAAAAAGCAGACCCAAGAAGAAAATGGCTGCTAAGCTTATATTACTGCAGCGTTTTCACCTTAAAACTCTTCTCTCTGCTCTCTCAGTTTGCACTGAGAATAATCCAATGTAATGTTTGCATTTAAAATTCAACAAATCAATATAATCACTTTAAAAGTGTCACTTTTTAAGCTGATTTTGATAATGAAAAACTGTCACTGTGGAACATGGGCTAATTGTGTCAGTGTTCTAAGAATTGTCCAGATTTTAGCTTTGTTCTCTGTAAATATAGATACTTCCATTGTGAAACATAGTAAATCAATTCTGCAAAGAGGCTAATATGATACAAATTAGATGAGACAATACGATGCATCTCACCACGCTGCTGTCCCTTTGGGACATTTACCTTGAGCGCAGTGTAGCTGCATCCATCAAGAGGGTCCCAGATTAACACACACACAATCATGCACAATTAAAAATAAATACTGCACTAAAATAATACAATTATGACTTAGCAGAATATCCATCCATTCATCTTCTACCGCTTTATCCTCCACATGAGGGTCATGGGAGGCGCTGTGCCAATCTCAGCTGACATAGGGCAATAGGCGGAGTCACACCCTGGACAGATCGTTAATAGAATATATAATATTCAAATCCGCTCACACCTCTGTGAGCCTGATGTTATCATTACAATTAAAAAGGTACATGATTGAAGCTAACCTTTTCTTTTTTTTTTTCCCCCTCTCAGTTTCTCCGGGTGTCAAAGTTTACATCGACCCGTTCACCTATGAAGACCCCAATGACGCCGTCCACGAGTTTGCTAAAGAGATAGACATCTCCTGTGTGAAAATAGAAGAAGTCATTGGTGCAGGTAAACAGCGCTGTTGTTTTTGTGCAATCGGACCGAGAACAATTCAGGTTAATTAATGATTTATTTGAACAGGCATGTGCCATCAAACCCTGGGGTCTCTTGTATGAGAGAGTCCTCTCTGGGAGAAATGAGTTAGGATTCAGAGAGTGCATGTGCACTGCAGGTGGCCAGGATTGAAGTGAAAATCTTTTGTGTTGCTCTTTCCCCTCTAGTCTGTTTTTTTTCTTCTCTCTCTCTCCAGCGGCATGTTGTGTCCTAATTTCACCTCAAATGACGGTCTGCTCCTGCTCGTTCAACCTCTCTCCCTTTCTGTCTCTTATTCTTTTATTCTTTCCCTCTTCCCTTGTAAACATTTGTACTCAGACACCAAATGCAAAACCCCCAAGTTCCTCCTCGCTCCTCTGTCTCCTTCCACTGCTCCCAGGTTGCACACTAGAATGCTGCGAGCCACTCCCTCTCTCCCTAACATCCATGACCTCTAATCTCCCATCGTTTCCTCGTTCTTTTTCTAATCCTCTCCTGCCGTTGAGGCTGACCCGGAACTCCTTCAAATCAGCTTCACTTCACTCCTGAATCCCGAGTAGTAACATTCCCTTTTCCTGCATTTTTCCCTCCACTCCTCCTCCTCCTCTGTCCTTTCCTCACTCAAACCTTCTCCCTAATCACCCTCACCCCCTCCGTCCCCCACCCCCTGTTTTGTCTCTAACTCCAGGTGAATTTGGCGAGGTGTGTCGCGGGCGGCTTAAACAGTCCGGTCGCCGGGAGATGGTGGTGGCGATTAAGACGCTGAAAGCTGGCTACACGGAGCGCCAGAGGCGGGACTTCCTGGGCGAGGCCTCCATCATGGGCCAGTTTGACCATCCCAATGTGATCCGGCTGGAAGGCGTCCTGACACGGAGCTGCCCGGTCCTCATCATCACCGAGTTCATGGAGAACGGAGCGCTCGACTCCTTCCTCAGGGTGAGCTTGACGGGACGCCGCAACACCTCACTGACAGGGAAAATGTCTCACACAGACAGTCATTCGCCACACCTCTGGGTTAGCGCAATGTTTTCCTCTCTGTAAAACACCCTGGGGCGCTCACTTGCTAAGTGATAGAGATTAAATATGTAATATAACGCCCGAAGACAGGCATAGAGTCTCTGCTTGACGTGACTGAGTGATTCTGACAGGCTTTCCAATACACAAACTCCTGATGGAGCGCTGTCACACTGCCGACCTTTGGGTGGATTTGCTTCAGCGTATTACAGCATCTTTGTACAACTACAGAATGCATTAGTGATCACAGTTTTGGTTCAGACCGCCACCACCTACACAACACCGGGAACAAAGGCTGGATGAGAAATGAGGTGTCACGCGGTACATTTCCAGCTGCGTGGGGGCTTTTACATGTCCTTTACATTCAATGAAATGTGTTTTCTCGCATGGCTGCACTGTGACGGAGTTCACTCTCTCGTCTCTCGTTTGCCTGAATGAGGTTGTGCGGGAGTCAGTGACACAGTGTTGCTTGTGTATTCACTTAATCTTTCAGGGAGATCTTGATTTGTTGCATTAAAAGATTAGAGTTTTTGGGTTGAGTTTTATTTACATGTCTTGATATTGATCAGCTCGCTTTGAAACCTTGTTGTCATATCCTATAATTGTATGTTGATGTCACCTCTAAAACACCTCATGCACTCGATGCCTCCTAACATGAGTTTTTAATGACTTGCTGTGACTGCTGTGGAAAAGCTGAGAATGGAAGTAGCCGTTTTTTAATGGAAGTATATGGGAAATGAGTCTAATACTCACTTGATTTATGGTGTCGGTAAACATTTTAAGGAATTAATGGTCTCAATCACTTGTGTCAGGTCTTCTTCAAAAGAACAAAGTAGGGATGTCCCTATAATTAGAACTTTTTCACTTCCAATACGATACCGATATTGCAGCCTTGGGTATTGACCGATATAGATCCGATACGATATCAGAGCAAATCATACATACTTTAATTGCATATTTTGTAGTGTGGAATGTTAGAATAGGCTTGATCAAGTAATATTACTTAAACAGAGAACAATAGTCAGTAACAGTAGGTATGAGAAAAACGGACCCATTTATTATTTACCAATGGGTTACATACATTTTAACCTTCAACATAAGAATATTTGATTTTTTGCCATGTTAATTTCATACAGTCTATGGTTAATTTCATCAGGAGGAATGTACCAAGTGCTAATGGGGGTGTAGATCACCCCTGTTTCCCAGGTAACAGTGTCTTCAGAGAACACCCCCCTTGTTTTCACTATTTTGGATTAGCCCAACCCACACATGGTGACCCTCACTCGTCCCGCAGGTAAACCCAGAGCCCGAGGGCCTGTATCTCCAGGACACATTTAAAACACAGAAAGCAATTGGCATGGCTGGTTTTTGGGGTATAATTAACAAACGGAGGCTGTTGAAAGTCGACAGGTGGCGCTGGTTTATGAAATAATGTTGTTTTAGCAGCTCGCCTCAGGATGAGCTAGCGTGGTGCTAATGGCTAGCTCGCGCTCGCTGTGCGGCTTCGTAGCCTCTGATTTCAGAGGTTAAAGAAAAATGACAGTAGCGCGCGCACAAACACACACACACACACACACTCTGTTGTGATCGTGTTGGCTCGACATGCAAACAACACGCAGAGCCCACGTGATCAAAACGGGAGCTGCTCCCATTTTGAGGGGAAAATAGATGATAAAACATGGCACATAATATAAGTGGACACTAGTGCGATTGACTGTGAATTTTTAGTTTCAGAAACCGACGTGGTCGCGGTCAAATTGTGACTCTTGACGCTTGAAGATGGGAGTATGTTTTGCAAAAAAAAAAAATACATTTATTTTAAATAAAGTCTACGGATGAGCAAAAAAATAACATGAGGGAGCAGGTCGTGTCCGAGAGCTCTGTTAAAACCTTTGAACGTGATTTGGCCGGCGCTTGTGTTACGTCATAAGAAAACGCAAAACAACAGAATCTCAACGTGTAACACTTCCTCACTACAAGTCAGCAAACTGTGTCTCAGACGAAGCGTCCGCTAACATGTGAGTGCAATGTTAGTAATTCTGTGTTGTGGTATTTGTTGCATTTTATACCCGTCTTTGCACGCACTAAGACAAAAAGCTAATATAATTAAAGGGACAAAACAAAAAAAAAGGTTTTGTGAGTTCATTAAATCTAGTGAACGTTAGAAAACGTGTATTTCTGATGAACTGAAATATCTGTTTTGTTGAATATCTTTGGGGTTTGGCCTTTTGATCTGCAAAAAACGAACAAGAAATTGGAGTTTATCCTTGTGGATGTATCAGCAGAATTTTGATCATGGATTATTTGCAGATCTTTTTTATGCAACTTTAAAAAGATTTCTCTATTTTCTGACGTCATTTACACTCAACAATGACAAGATCAGTCTGGACTATCATCAAATACATGACTTTAATGAATGCATCCGACAGTATATGTTTTTGTTTGATCAATTTAAATTGAGGAAATGCTGTCATGGTTTTATTCACAGAACTCAAAATGAAGTGTAACCTCTTGAATATTTAACATCGCTTCCATAAATAGCCTCAACAGACTGTACAGTTCTTACATCAAATGCGGCGTAAGATTCAACAGAAACCTGAATTAATTTTTGTGAGTGTGTGCTTTTACGAAGAATGAGTGAGAGAGTGAGAGACTTAATTAAGCATTCTCACTGCACTCTGCTGTGTTTTTGTGCTACAGCCTCATTTCAGTCTGTAAATTATTTAAATCCCAAATGTTTTGTCCTTAAAAATTGACAACAATCTCTTTTTTTTTGCAATTTGTTTAGCGTCAGTATTGCATTTGCTGCTTCCAAAATGCTGAAATGTGTTAATTTGCTTGTTTGCTTGTTTTCCACTAAGTGTGTCTCACCAATTATATTCTCAATTATTCAACTAACAAGTGGAGATGTCACCAAAAAAATATGAAGCTGAAACTAGTAAATATGTTTCTTTTTTTGACAAACTCCAAGTGACTTGGGTGAGTGAATTAGTCGTCAGATAACTGGCAATGAATTCACTTTTTATTCTGCAATAGACAGCATTTAATGACGAGACATTTAAAAACAAAGAGAAATCCCATTAATCAGTGCTTAAAACAATTAGTTGTCCATCTGACAGAGCAGTCTGAGCTTCTTCCCTCCATCTCACCTACTCCTCTCAGTCAGCTGTCCCACAGATAACACAAAAACTCACCCAGCCTGTGCTGTCCTCACCCCCGACTCCCCCGCCAGTGTCACACTGCCTGTGACTCAGAGGAACTCTGAGTTCTGCTCTGACAAAGACACGATAGAGTTAACTTGGTCACACAGGCACAAACTGTCCCAGTGTCTCACACACACACACACACATACGGCCGCTCCCTGGAGACATGGACACACGGCATATGCACACGCAGAAACATTACACATATGCAGTAATCACACACACACACACACACTTAAATATACACACCACCGCAGCTTTGAAGGCCTTCTATGAATCATGACTGTTTATATATCCATCCATCCCAGCTTGTTTTCCCGTCAGATCTCACTGGAGTGTGCAGACTACAAAGCAGTATGTTTATGGGTTTGTCATGACACATCTTGCGCTCCTCGCTTTCTTGTTGTGGAGTCAAAGAAGAGATTGATTGTGTCGAAAATTGCTTTTCCGCCAAATTCCACTTTGTATTTAATATTCTAGTCATGAGAGCAGACCTCATTGCAGTTGCAGCTTTTGTCGCCGATTTGCTGAGTTATTATTTATCAGTATTTACTGTGCGTCGACATTCCATTGATTACTTTTCATCGGGTCGGAGCGTTGATTTATAACGATCAGGGCCGTGTCCCACTGCGGCTCCCTTCATAAATGCAGAGGATTTATCTCTGAAAGTCTAATTTCACGTTTGTTTCATGGTCTTCGGATGTTAACCCTTAGTGGTCCCACGGTACGGATCTGTGCTGCAGGTGCACCCATGGCTAATTGCCGTGGGAATAATGTTCAGGCTTTGTTGAGTTAAAGTTATGATTCATTATATATCGCATCTTTAGTAGTGATATAAAGCAGCGATAATTGTGCAGAAGTCACAGAAATTGACTGTTTTTCTTTTCTTTTTGTTCATAAAAATGAGCCAAGTGAACTTTGAACCGTGACGTGTTTCCAAATGTTTCCAAATTCAATCCGATTTGCAACATTTTGAGTACTTTTTGCTCAAGTGTGTTTATATAGTTGGGGGATCAGATTGCCTAGGTTGTGCTGGAAAAAAAGGATATAAGACGCTCTATATTGCACATTCTTATAGTCTCTGTGTAAACTGTACTTTTTAACATAGTGATGGAAAAAAGTAGTGTTCAAAAAGTGCAAATCATGGAGGAAATAAGCTTCGAGTAACACACTATTCTAAGTCACAGGCTGGGCTTTAAGTTTAATAAGCAAAAAAAAAAAAAGATGCAAACAAAAGATGAAAATAACAGCCTGTACCTGTAACGAGTCTGTTGGAGAATGAAAAAATACCTGCACTGGTCTGGTTCTCATTTTTAATGTTGCTGCTCCCTGTGTGTGTGTGTGTGTGTGTGTGTGTGTGTGTTGATATTGAGCCATAATGGCTTTAGTATGATAGTAAAAAGTATAATTAATCAGCTAATTGAACAGCATGTGTGAAAAGGTCAGCTGTCAGTGACTGTCAGTAGCAGCCGTGAAGCATGATGACAGATGTCATGTTTATGTTGCCTCAGTGACTGATTGGCTCTCTGGCACAGTCCCCTTGTCTTTATCTCCCACACTCTGTCCTGTCGTCTATTCCTCCATATTTCAACACACATCATTTTTTTTTTTTTCCTGCTCTGTCGCTGATATTCCTCCCTCTGACTGTTTCTGTAGCTAAATGACGGGCGCTTCACGATGACACAGCTGGTGGGGATGTTGCGTGGCATCGCCGCGGGGATGAAGTACCTGTCTGACATGAACTACGTTCACCGAGACCTCGCTGCCCGGAACATCCTGGTCAACAGCAACTTGGTCTGCAAGGTCTCCGACTTTGGCCTGTCACGCTTTCTAGATGATACTTCAGCTGATCCTACTTACACAAGCTCCCTGGTCAGTATTCTGTGTGTGTTCTTGTGTTTGTGGCTTTGTGAGGAACAAAAAGCGTATTAAGGATACAGAGTGGGGACATTTTGGCTGCTTCTCACATATTTAAAGGGCCTTTTTGGGAGTTAAGACCTGGTTTTAGGGTCAAGGTCAGTTTTGTGTTTGGGTTAGGGTAAAGGTTAGGGTTAGGCACTTAGTTGTGATGGTTAAGGTTTAGGTTCTCTCGCTCTCTCTCTACATATATATATGTATGTATATTTGTAAGGACATAAATATCATTTTGAGGACATTTTGGTCGGTCCATGCAAATTTACAGGGCTTTTTGAGTGTTAATGCTATGTTATAAACTTAGGGCAATTAGGTAACATGGTTAAAGTTATGGGTAAGGACACTTAAGCACAGTGACAACATGGTCATTTTAGTTTATGGAGGTAATATCGTGGTAATACTATCTCGTTCCTTATGCAGTTTCCTGCTGAGTAATAACACTGGTGATAAGGAGATAAAACAGTAACCACATGTCATTTTCAAAGTAATGTCCAGGTCGTAGGTTGATAATGAGGATTTCATTAATGTAATACCTTCACATTGAAATGTTTGGGAATTAAAATCTGCTAATTACCATATTATAATGTTGTCTCCTTCTCATGTTCCACATGTTTTTTTCCAATGTTGTTACCAAGCTGTACTGTAGTAGAAAGGTGGTATTACCATAGTATTACGCTATTACTGTATTTCTGTGCTGTGATGTAAATGTTTGTGTTTCTGTTACCTTTTTTTATTTTGTCTTTAAAAAGACAGAAATAAACTTCAGGACTAGTAGTCACCATGGCAACCAAAGATTGGTCTTAATGAGTTACTGATTAAGGTTAGAGGTTAGATGTGAATTGCGGTTCGATTAAGGTTAGATAGTTAAAGTTAGGGATAAAGTTTAGGTTTGGCTGTCCAAATTATAAAATTCAATGCAGTGTCCTACTTACAATAGTGTGTGTGTGTGTGTGTGTGTGTGTGTGTGCGCGTGTGCGCTGCTCTCCTGTGGTTACTGTGTGCATGTTTAATTGCGCTTGCTAATGTGATCCCCATCACTTGATCACACATATGCGTATGGTCGTGCCGTACAGTATGTGTGACTGCTCGTGTGTGCCAACATTTGCATAAACATGATGCGGGAATGAGTGTGAATTTTGCATTAGCCTGTGTTCTCTCTGTCTCCGTGCGTTGTTGTTAACTGATTGCAGTGTCTCCTGTGGTGCCTCTTTCTCTCTCCCTCCCCCTCCCTCTCTCCCTGTGAGCAGGGAGGGAAGATTCCCATTCGGTGGACGGCACCGGAGGCCATCGCCTTCAGGAAGTTCACCTCTGCCAGTGATGTGTGGAGTTACGGCATCGTCATGTGGGAGGTGGTGTCCTATGGCGAAAGGCCATACTGGGACATGAGCAACCAGGATGTGAGTTTGCGTTGCTGTACCATGTTGTGAATGCATATCAATGAAAAAAAAAACTGCACATGGAGTTGTGTGTTTAAGTTTCTCTGAGCTGTTGTGGATTTGATTTCCAGCGTGACATGCTGGACCTGGGCCTGCTCTGCGGTCTTTATCTCCTCATTGCAGATGCTGGTGCAGCTGTGTGTCCGTGTTCTAGTTTTTTTACCACTTTATTTGCAGGCCCGGCTTGCCCACCCTCAACAAATCCATACTGCAAATCCTCCCCACTCACAGACACACAAAGGCATATTTTTCGTGGGTGTTGTTACCTGTAGTCTATCTGCACGGCACAGACATTCTGACTACAGCAGCGAGAGCAAGAAAGAAAAAAGAAATCTTTTGGTTCCTCCTTTCTGAACAAAAACGTGTGCACCTCCGCTTTATTCTCTGAGGAATATCTGCTCTGTATTGTGCTTCAAAAAGAGAGTTGTAACGCTGATAGCAATAAAGCATAAAGGAGTCGAAATGAAAAATGCCAGTAATGTATGTATAACTTTCATAACAAAAGCCACATGCAGTAATGAAAGCATCAAAGTAGAAACCCTCTATTGTTCCCAACAGCCTTTGTGCCACAGTCATCGCTCAATAAGCAACAGAGTCAACAAATGTGAGGTATAAACAGTGGTACTTGTTCGACATGAAAATCAAAGGACAAGCAGCAGGAGGAGAAAGAAGAGTGCTGCAGAAATGTTCCCAAATGGCATTTTTTTTATTGTTGTGGGGAGTTAAAAACCCATACAGTTTTAATAGAGGAAAATGCAGTTGCTAGGCAAAATCAAATCAATGAGCGAATGTTTTCATCCCCCACTTATTGTCTGGGCCATCAATCACACCAGTGTTGAAGTGACAACTGTGAGAATACTGTTTTTGTACGTTTTTGTAAAGGAAGACATAATATGCTAAGTGGGGATTATTCCTCTGCTGCATTAACAAAGGCTAAACAGAGTGAGTAATAATACAAATCACCAGGCAGAGCTTCAGTGCTGAGTTGAAGAAGCACCACATGAAATTTGATTACATTTCTCTGTGCAATATATTCACGGTCAATATAAATGTGAAAGGAAATGTGGAAATTTAATCTTCATTTTGTTCACATTTTTGGCCACGCAGTGTTGTTTTTCCACAAACTGAAACATTATTGAAATTAATGACATCGATTGGTTTAAGGTTGTATGGACATTCTTGGTGAAGCGAAGATGAATTATCATGACGACTGTGACCTTAAGAACATAATACACAGCGCTAATGACGGTATCATTAGCTACTTAGATTTAACTGTTAACATTGTCCTCGTAAGCATGTTAGCACTTGGAGACTTAATGTCAAGTTATATGGGAGTTATTTGGAGTAATAGATTCACTTTGCATCATAAATACATTTTTTATTGTGAACTGTTATATCGTTCCATATCACCACAGGCACTTTTATTTTGAAATTCTGTGAAATAGTTTAATTGCAATGATGTAATTTTAAGCTCATATTGATCACCCCTACTGAAAAGTTGACCAGGCGTGATGTCGGAATAATCAGAAAAAAACAATCTATCATTGGAAACAAATAACTAATACACAGTGAAATCTTCACTTGCTGTCATGTACACATTTCTTAAAGTTTAGACCTGACATTCTTGAATTGTAAATGTGCAATTTTCATATAATTATTTGCTAACATATAATGTTTAATATTAGAGTTGTAATGATTAGTTATTTGTCACATATTCCCACACTCATGAACTCATGAGCTCATGAACACACGTTCAGCGCGGCCTCGTGTGACTTGTGACTTCCTGTCTCTCAGGTGATGACAGCAGTAGAGCAGGACTACCGCCTGCCTCCGCCCATGGACTGTCCCATGGTGTTGCATCAGCTGATGCTGGAGTGCTGGATGAAGGAGAGAAACCTGAGGCCTAAATTCTCCCGTATCGTCAGCACCCTGGACAAGCTGCTGCGCAACGCCGCCAGCCTCAAGGTGGTGACCAGCAACACCTCAGGGTGAGTCCACAGTGCGCGACCGGTTCGTACATGTTTGAGTCAAACTGGTTTGAATGGCGATTCAGTCCCACTTTTGCACTCTGGCTGTACAACGTCCTCATTTTTCTCAGTTTCATGTTGAATATTTGTGACTCTTATGTGTTTTTATGAGTGAAGGGTCCGCGTTGGTTCCTTGTTATTTCTCCTGTGAAGCTCTTTTAGTCGCATTGAGTTGTATGAAAGCTGCTATTTAAATGAAGTCTGATGGATTGATTGAACTAATACACCCAGTCTATTCAAATGGCGGCCCGTGGGCCAAATGCAGCCCATGACCGACTTCTTAGTGAAAAACGTCTGGCCCCGCTTAATGTTTTGGTTTGTAATTGTAACTGTAATACACCATTCGTACAGGTCAAAGGATTAAATGGCTTTGTGACTGGTGGCTTTAATCTGCATTCACTCTCTGGTGCACGTGGGTTTTTATCGGCATCGATCACAACCATAGGAAACCAAGACCCTGGTGAACACAACTTGTTTGTGATGACATGACTTTTCACACCCCACGGTGGCTCAACTCTTGGTTATGTGAATGGCGTTAATTGCCTTTTTGTTCACCCAGGTTTGAAATTTGTAGGTTCCGCATATTTGAGTGTGTAAGTCAGTTTCAAACTCAGCTGCCTCTTCTCTCTCTCGCTCGTCTCTGTGGGCGAGCTTGCTGAGTTGTTGGGAAAGTTAGAGGAATTGATTGAAGCACCCCCTCCTTCCTGAATTCCAACATTGGAAAGATGTGGGTGGAGGGGGAGGCTGCTCAACCAACTGACAAGCACCTTGTTTGAAGCGCACCGACACCCTAATCCCTCACTTAGAGGCAGCAGTAGTTGTTACTTTCCTTAAATAAAGAAAGATTCCAGTCATGGATGATCCTTCAGCTTTGTTCTGAAACTGCCTTTCATAGCTAGAGGTGAATGGAGAGAAGCAGATGGAAATAGTACTTTTTTGAAAACGTCTTATACTTCACTTCTTTTTAGAGCAAAGCACTTTCTTTTGCCACCGTTGCTTTTTCTTTTATTGCAAGATTTATCATCTTTTTCAGATGAATCTTTCTTCTGAATTTATTTACAGTTTACTCTGAGTGGCTGCAGCACTAAATCCCGAAGCTACGTAGAGAAGGTCGACCCTAACGTAACTGTGCACCTGCAGTTTAGCGCGGCGTCTCACCCCACTGGGGTTTCTCAGTTGGCAGCAGCAGCCAGAAGCCACGGTGAAAAGTAGAAATGTGGCAGTATTTGGAAACAGGTTTTCAGGTAGTAAATGATTAAATCGGCGATGTTACAGCTTTTTATTCTGTCAATCTCTGAACTCATCTGCACGACAGAGTATTAGGGAAAACATTTAATCTTTCGGGTACAAGTCATCATTTTTGCAAGAATAAATGTATTATTATTAAATAGCAGTAGCACACAGACGTAACCAGCGTTATCCATGAACGCTACCAGCCATTCCTCCAAAGTAGATGAATACCTCCAAGTCTGTGTGATTCTTTATTCCAAACAAACTCAGTTTCTTTCCCAATCTTTTCTAAGTTCTGATGCTAAAGATAATGTGGTGCTGATGTGACAAAAATATGAAGTATTTCAAGTAAAAGTATTTGTAAATCCCAAATCACAATGAAATGCTCCATGTTCCTCATCTTGACGCAGGTCACAACTTTATTCTCCAAAGATTACGACTTTATTCTCATAATACTGCAACTTTATTCTCGAAGGATTACGACTTTATTCTCACAATATTACGACTTTATTCTCAAAAGATTGCAATTTTATTCTCATAATATTATGACTTTATTCTTGAAAGAATACGACTTTATTTTCAAAAGATTATGGCTTTATTCTCAAAGGATTATGACTTTATTCTCAAAAGATTACAACTTTATTCTCAATATTTTATGACTTTATTCTCGAAAGATTAAAAAAAAAAAAGTATTGCCCTAATAATCTGCTATATTTTCCGGCAACAAATTAGGTTCTGGTGCAACAGATATTATGTTGGGGTTTCCAATGTGGACAAGTCTTCTGTTTTCCATTTGCTATGTAATATTTACAGTCCAATGAATGAAGTGAGAATGGGGTTCGGGCCATGTGTGTATGTGACTGCAAAACGGATCAATTTCTGCCAATGTGTTCCACCTCTTTACCTTTCAGTATGGGCAATTTATCTGTGGGCAACCAAAACCTGCTCAAATGTGATTAATCAAACTATAAATAATGTTCCTGGCACCATATCTTGTCCAAGTCTCTACATATTCACATGGAGAATTTGTTTAGAGAGATTATGGTTGTGTTGAATTAAAAATGTTGAGGTCCTGCATTTGCCATATAGGCACAATTTGCTGTTGAGGTGTTTCTACAATGACAGCAAGCAGAAAGCAGAAATAGTGGGAAAAAAATGGCTGGGTGATGCAATTCCTTCTCGTATACCCTGTGTAAAATTGCCTGCTGCATTGTATGTGACGGCTGTGAAGCTGATGATGACGACTCCTCCTGGTGCAGAGTGGACCGGAGGCTTGCCTCTGGGTTGTTGAAATAAGATGTCATGGTAAAAGAAATAGTGGTCGGCCTAAAGAGACCCACAACAATGTTCATGCTTATTGTGCCTGGTTTGTTTCATGCTTTCGTGCAATGTTTTGTTGATTTAAGAAGGTACTTGAGCTGAATGTTTTTGTCCCTGCGTGTGTTTTTGCTGACACTTCCCTGGGAAGCGTACAAGTTGACTTATTCATAGGTGGCCCGTCTCACCATGACAAATCTTTTTTTCAGTTATTTTACTCATCGCCTGCAATTAACAGTATGATGCTGCATCCTCTTTGGATGCAGCATCCTCAGTGCTGTTGTGATTCATAATCGATCAAGCACACAACCTCACCTCATTGGCTCTCACTATGCGATAACCTCCCTTTTCCGACTGCGCAAAAAAAAGCACAATTCATGCACACACAGTATCCAGGTCTCATGCCAGCTCCTTGGCTCACAGTTTCACTCCAACACTGGGCCCCGAGGGTGATTTCTATGCCAGATTTTGGGCTCAGTGAAGCTAATTGTGTGTGGAAATGTAATGGCTGACCTCGGTTTAATCCCCCTATACTTGGCTAGATTCTGGGAATATAGGTGATAGAATAGACAGCAGCCAGAGCTGCTGATGTGGAAAAGCAGGAAGTGATGAAGTGTGAGTAATAGGGGAGATTGAGGAGAAGCTAAAAGAGAGCAATGTGTTTAATTAGGTTGCTAATGAGCTTTTTAATGCATCAGGGGAGGGCATGCCCGATGCTGTGATGGGCGAATAGGAGAGGTATGTGTGTGTGTGTGTTGTGTGTTATGCCACGACACTGTGTGCAGATGACATGTCAATGATTAATTTATAGCCTCATCTGTATGCAACAACAAGAGCGAGAGGCAGAGAAGGAGCAGGAGGAAGAGGTGGGAAAAAAAAGAAAGGATCATTTTGTCAGAGCATGATTTAGAGAGCGTCTCCCTCTGTTGTCATGTGCGTCTCAGGCGACGTGCTCTCACTCCGGCTCACCTGCCATTGGCTGTGCAGTGATGCTGGGCCAGATAATGGAGGGAGGGGAAGGATATGAGATGCGCTGCTATCTGTAGACTATCTTCAGCCACAAGGGCTTTAAAAACAAGGACACTGGCCGAGGAACAAAGGACGCACTGAGGCTACAGCACTATCCCCAAGATACAGTAGCTGAGGAATTATTTTGAACTTTTATTAAAACTGGAAATGTGATGAATGAGCTGAACTGAAGCTCCCTTTTCTATCCTATTCTCATGGTGCTAGTTCTTTTATTATTGTTTATAGCCATGGGGTCTAAAGCTTATTATCTACGCAGTGACACACGATTTGTTAGACCGTTATCCACCAAATGAGATCACTTAATGTTTAGTTACTATCTTTAGTTGAAAGTGGCCGTGAACCCGCTGCTGACATGTGTGGCTTTGCATTGACAGGGACCTGCTGAGGCTCGGAGGAACGCTGCCGGGACACAACAGGAAGAGTCCGGACAGCAGTCAGGAAATCGTACGGCAACAGATGAGCCAAACTCTCCCCATCAGAGTGTGAGCCGCTGGATGCAGAGGATGCAGAAGGAATAAATAACTACCTACAAACTCTGGTGCAAAGAGCCTCATGTAAAATAAAAAGAAGACAAGGAAGAGAAGGAAGCTCCGCCTACAGAGGACAAGGACTGTTACAGAGATTTCTTCCCTACTGGAGATATAGTGTCCGTCTAAAGAGAACTTTCCATTGCAGTATGTGTGTTCATTACTTAACACTTGTGGATTTGTGACTATTGACATAAGGCCAAACTTCCTGTTGCCCCCTCTCAGGTTGTGTTTGCATGTCTGCATGTGTTTTTTGCTGGTTGGGAATCAGTTGCTTCCGCTCTTCACTCTCAGATTGAGGTTGGGAAAGTTAACACAGATGATAGGATTCAGTGTCTAGATGATACAACAGTGCCAAGATGAAGCAAATATTTGCTTTGAAAAGCTTCACATCTATAGACTTTCAATCCAATCAATTTATTTTTATTTTTTTTAACCCAACCAACGTTTCTCTTTTATCTTTTGTTTTGCTTTTGTCTTTTTCTTTTGGGAAACAAAAAAAAACAAACAAAAAAACCCACACACTTTTCATCACTTCCTCTTAAATACTGTCTTCCACATGTACTGGGAGATTTACTTGTTACAAATCTGTACAAAGCATCTGAGTCTTCACACCGTCTCTGCCTGCCTGTCTTATCTGTCAGAGGAGAGACAAAAGTGACACTGTGCGGGACACGTCATGTGCATGCCAAAGTGGAAGCTTCTTCATGAGAAAAGTACAAATTTCCACATTAACTGTTGCTTTGGTGGCATTTCGCTGTATGGACTTTAACGTCCATGTTTTCCTAATCTTATTTGATTCATATAGGCATTGTTTTGAATGCTAAGTTATTATCTATTATTGCAAAAAGAGGTGTTCCTTGTGTTTTTTTTTTTTTACGAGTACTGGAGCTTTGACTTTTTTATTACAATGTTGCTTGTTTTTTTCACACATTAAACCAGACAGACATGAATGAGGGACGCGAGGAGCAGTCGTTCTGTTCTGACAGATTTTACCTTTTAAAAATGTGGAGGAGACTTCAATTTATTTGAAGTGGAAAGTGCCCGTGGTTGTGCCGTGTTGTATATTTTCCTTTGGCAATCATGTTGCAGATCAGCGAGAATTAAAAAAGGTCACTCTCCAGATCATAGCTTTGTGACCTTAATATTAGCCTGACCTACAAACACTGATATTAAACAAATCATTCACTGGTTCATTTTTCCCGACATGTGTTTTCTTCAGCACGCCAGCTGTCAGCGCAGTCCTCTATTTAAAACAACTGCCTGTATATAATACTATATTTCTATAAGACCAGTCTGCTCAGCATTTACAGCTATCTGACCTGACTTTGGCCTCTCTCTGACCCTTGTTTATATGCTTGTTTGTTAATTGTGGAGGAGCAAACAAAATGGAGAACTTGCATTTTAATGGTCATTAGATATCTCTAAACTACATGTCACAAAGAAAGAAGAAAATGAAACCTGTGTCTGTTCGGGCAGACTTTTGTCCTGTGCAATTAAAGGTGTATTAGATTGTAAAAAAAAAAAAAGAAAAAAAAGTGGCAGAAAACTAGAACAAAAATAAGCATTTCTCTTTCAGTATTTTTACGATAATCATATGCAAATAAATTATTAAACAGATCTCTGGTATTCTCTTTGATTTCTCAACGGGTTCACTAGGCTGATGTTCGAGGTCTCCTATCATCTGACCGAGCAATGAAAGGAGGGAATAGTGAGTGTGTTTTACCATCTCAGACGGAATATCTCAGCAGCTTTGGATGGACTCATTAAGATTTAAGATAAATCAAAGGCCGGTCCACACAGCTCACCAATTAGCGAGACCACAGGACTTTTCTGGGGATTTCACTCTCTGTTGCTGCTGGACAGGCTTCAAGGAAGCAAAGTTAATCTGGCTTCACACCAAATGTCAGTGTTGTTTGGCTTTAATCTGTCAACCAGGACACAAACTAGGCCTCTCTCCTGTAGTGGTGCAGATGAGTGAAGCTGTCACTTTCTGGATTTTATTGACCGAGAGGAAGTTTGTTTATCGCCGGGCAGGGTGGAGGGTTTCTTTGAGGGAATATACTTAACCGTTTCTGACTGGCTTCACAGACAGCAGCTGCATTATCATCCACCAAAGAAAGGACTGGTGCTTTTGTGTTCCCTACATGTTCTTTAATGATGTGTGCTGTACACACACACACACACACAGAGTCAATACAACGCAGACTGAAGCACACAGACCCAAATCCACTATAAATGCAGACACCATGCCACTGGGTGTAATTCCACTCGGCGACCTTAGAAGCGTAACATTTATCATGTGTGTCAAAGCTTTGCAGGCAGATAGCAGATAAATGCTTTGTGGGGCTGAAACTGCTCATTCTGTTGATGCAAGAAATAAGATGTGTAGAAATACTTGACCTTGAAGGGAAACATTATGCATACAAACCAGCCGAGGAGAACTGTTTCCAGTGAAAAGATGCATTTTAGAACTGACTTTGCAGTGCACTGCGCTTTAAATCAAGCACCGAAACATAACAGTAGTAAATGTGTTTGCTCTGTGTTCGCTATTCCATCTGAGATCTGCCACAATGTCAAAGTGAGCATTTGCATCCTGTTTACCATTAAACATTTCAAGCGTTTCCAGCTTCACTGGCAACTGTGCAGCCCAACCAGCATTCGCTGCCCGCCATCTCGGGCACAACTGAAAAATACTGAAAAAAAAGAAAGGAAGCAAAAGCAATATTTTTCACTGCTGCGGCTTAAAGACGATGCAGAATGTCAGCAAACCTAAAGGAAAATATCTCATTATCATATTATAAGTGATGAGAAATCAGCAGCGACAGTTTCTCATATAGAGATTTTAATGAGCATGCTTGGTGAAGTGAAAACGGAGGAAGTGATGGCAGGTTGACGAGCAGTTTTTATTTCATGGCTGCCGGTTGCTCGTCAATGACCAGACAGTCCGGAGTTCACCATCAAATCCCCACATCACCATGAGTGATCTTGATGCTTAATGTGGGATTACCATCTCTACCCGATGTACATAATCACAGACAAACACAAGCCCAAACAGGACACGGAGAAGAAAAAGACCCACATATTGCAAACCCACATTCAAATGCGTCTCACAAACAGATCTGCTGGATTGGCAGTGATTTGTTAGGTTTAGCTGCATCTACTTGTGTACACCCTCTGAATGCACCACTCAGTTCTCTTCCAAGCTCAAAGCACTCATTTGCCATCCTGTCCAAAGCAAGTTTAATGCCTCCAATTACAGGGGGTCTGCAAGCAGGCAGATTTGGAGCGAGGAGGCTTGGCAGGAGAGTTTGCTACGCATCAGGGCCTTTTAACAGAGAAGTGATTTGCTGGTGCTGGTGCTAAAGCTGCCTGTACCGGCTCATCAATGGAAAACTACCCTCTTTATTGGGAGGCGCATGCTGCACTAAGCTGAAACTGTGAGGAGAGACACAAAAAATATCAGGGTTTTCTTCACGACTCTTTCTCAAACTTTGTGGAGGGATTTCTGCAGCTCGGCGCTGCACAAGCACAAATGAAAATTAAAGCCTTTCATGTGAGACAAGCTCTGTTTTAATTAAATGTTCCGAGCGTCATGACGTGAATGCAGCAAACGAGGGAAACGGATAATATAAATAAGATTGATAGCTGCACTAAGGCTGAAACACAACATGTAATACTGTAACAGTCAAGGGAACATTTTTGCTCAAAACAAGCCCTGGTTAGACATGAATAATGATGTGTTTTTTCAGCTATATTCTTGTGATTAAATAGATCATTATATACACCAACATACGAGAGATATACTGATTTAAGATTATTTTCACCTCTCCTCATGGCACAAAAATAAAGTAGTTTAATATGCAATTTATTACTCACTTGTTCTTAAGATACTAATTTAATTTCCCCCTTGGACAGAATTGTTAATTAACCAATAGCAACCTTAAGCAAATAGTATAGAATCCCCTCTTTGCCCATTAATCTACAATTTGGAATAAAGTTCAGACACATTCTTCTTTTAAAATCCAAACATTTAGCATTTCATGCAACCCGATTTCTCTAATCTTGTTAAAGATAATGCCTTGCCCTCTAACCCCGGTCTTCAAGTCTTATGAGTGAACATAACAGCGTAACTAAAGGCACTAAATGCAACTGTATCTCTGCTGCAGCATCACCTCTAATGAAAAACATAAATGAGGAGCCGCAAACATCTCATTACTGGAATACTCAATTTTACCCTCAAATGATTTTTTTTACACATTTCATTTAAAAAAAAAAGAAGCAATGCCAAAACACAAACACAAACACAGATACACACACACACACTGGTGGCAAATGATGCTTCCCCTGGCAGCACTGTGCTCATAAAAGCCCGAGCATGACAGTGCACTTTGTGCTCAGAGAGGCTTCCCCTCCTGTGCTTGATCTTTGCAGTGTGTGATGCATTAAATGGCCTCTGATTCACAGGTGTTAGTTCCCATGTTGGGTTTGAAAGACATTAACCCCCGTCCATCCACCTCCCACCTCTGACTCACTGGGCCACAGACACTCACAAGTTTGTGGACAATCTGCTGGGACGGAGCTGCAAATGAAGTCAGGAGGAAGACAGAAGCAAGCGTGGAGGAGGAGGAGGAGGAAGTGCAGATAAATCACCGTTGCCTTGCATGTTTGAGGTTGCATGAATCTTGTGTGTGTTTGTCGCGAGCTCGCTGTGCTACAGACTATTTCTTAGCTGGAAGCAGTAACATCTCCACTGGTTATCTCACGCCTGGTCCCAGGCCAAGAGACAGAGATGTAGTCCTTTGATATTCTGTTCCCAAAATATCAAAGTATTCTGAATAAAGCCGATGTCTGTAGCCTTTTGCAATAAACATGACCAATGGTTTCAGTGGGACCACATGGCTAACTGTGCACACCCTGCTCACAGCACATGATGATTGGCATTTTCATAATGGGCCTGAGAGGCAAACACCACTGATGCAGAGATAATACCCAGACATTAGCGAGCAACTCATGGAAAAAGGCAGAGGAAGTGCCCGCCAAAATCCACCAAATCCACTACAGATGACAAGTGCGAGCGTTCTGAGGGTGGAGCTTTGATGGGAGGACATCACATTGCATATCAATTGCATTTTGTACTCATACAGAAAACATACTTATAGCTACTGAACGACACCTTTGATGAAGTTTGTAGTCGCTGACGTTTCTATTTCGCACCTGTTTGTTCTTTATGTGAACAGAAGTAATGGAACAACATTTGTCCTCTGCATCCAGACAGGCTGTGTCAAGCAATACTATCAGATTTGACTGAGGGTGCGTTTGTGTGTATACACTGGCAGCGCAGGAGCACGTGGAGACAAGGACCCGTTCTACTGTCGAGTGAGTAGCAGAATTCACTTCTGAAAACATTTGTGGCCACTTGTCTGTGTTTTCTGACCGCTTTGCAGCCGTCCCACTTTACTAGTTTACATCAGTGTACTGCTGCCTCCATTTGTCCTGGTGTAAAACAAACCACTTCCTGTGTGCAGCGGGGGAATGCCACCAGTAGACAGTTGGCTCCTTTGAGAAATACACAGAGTCATGTGAAGCTGATGTGACAATAGTTTGAATTAAATACAGCATCATATAAAAGTTACATTCTACACTTTTGAAACATTATTTTAGATGTCATTGTGTCAGTGATGCGAGTGACTGTGCTACAGCGCTGAAAACTTTTTAATGGGAGCTGTAGTTTTTGTCTGCGCTTACACAGAAGTCCTCGTTAAAATCACAGGTTTCAGTTTCTCACAGTAAGTGTTGTTGTGGACGCAAGAAATTAAAGTAACACTTCCATCTGAAGTTTTTTTTAGGCCTACAGACAACACAGTTTCCGTACAGATCAACTATCATCAGTGAACTCTAAAACAACTGGGTGATGGATGTTGTTACCGTTTAAAAGATGCTTTCTCCGGCCACATCTGATACGACATGACAGTGGTCTCAATCCGCTAATGTGACTCTCAGCAAGAAAACAAAACACGCTTATATCCTAAAGTTTCAAGCTCGTCTTTAATTGGTTGTTGTTGTGACAGGGTGAGGATTTTCACAGCTGAGTTGAACGCGTGCATTCGACCAGCAGGCCGTGACTGGGCTGTCATGTTGCCACGAGGTGAAAGAAAATCATCAAACTCTCTGACACTGTTTATTGTACGATGTAAAAAAAAGAAAGAAAGAAAATATAACAAAATCTGGGCTGATCCAGCATAAAGGACACATCAGCCTGCCAGGATGTGTTTCAAAGCACCAAAGCAAAAGGATCTCAGTGAATAGAGGGACCAACACTGATCATTAGCATGCATGTGAATGGAATGGAAAGAAAGACCAGATTATGCATTTGTATGTTTGCTGATGAGATAGAGGGGTTTAAGACCCTCAGCCCAGTTTAAATCACAAATCCCCACCAGGGGAGGGGAAAGAGAGGGAAGAGGCAGACTTTAGGCTTTTGAGTAAACGTGGTGGGGGTGTGTGATGGTGTGGTTTCAGAGCAGATGTCCCAAATTGGCAAAGAAAGGAAAAGAGGACCAAAGGGGATCGGTGGATCCTGAGTTGAACTTCTATCTCCCTAAATCTGCAAAGAATCTTTGAGGAGCAGTGGGGCGATTCGCACCACCAGGCTGCCAGTCAAAGTTTTTTGAGAGCTTGTTTTCAGAGCCCCTTTGTTGTAGCCTGTGGGGCGTGTTAGCAACAAGACCGTGAGTGATAAGGCTGGCTGGCTGGCTTCTGGGACACTCCTCTGCATGTAGAGGGCTTTACAGTTCACTGGAAAGATGAGGGAAGACAAAGAACCAAAACACTTCCTCGCCATGCAAACTGAGAACAGCAGCGAGCCAGTATGTCGCACTGACTCGTCCCGTTTTCAGGGTCAACGCTGGAGACGCCGACGGTGACACGTGTCAGCGCAGTTTTCTAATTAAATGTGAAGGGGTTCATTAATTGAAATGCAGCGTGATCTCATTTTGCTTCATACAAATAGACACAAATAAACACACGTGCACACGGGCAGATTCTTATTGCCTGAAACTACCTGTATATGTGTAATAAATGGCCTGCCAAGCATTTGATGGGTTGGCTAGAAATCCCAAATGCTTATAGTGCCGTGGTTGCTTTCAAGTAATCATCCCCATGGTAACACCTGACACCAGCTATTCATCATGCAGCCTGTATAAACTCCAACATATTCACAACAAGTCACACAGTCAACTTTTTATTCCTGCTGCTGATAAATGGTCACACAAAACATGTCAGCGCATGATGATCCATTCAGAATCAACTTCCCGCATTAAAGCTTAACTGCGAGTCTCCAGTGTGTGTGTGTGTGTGTGTGTGTGTGTTCCACACTGCATCATGCTCTTGCCTGAACATTAATTGTCAGTCATTAGCATTAAAGTGACAGGTGAACATGAATTTGTTAAGATGGCACTGACTCTAATGTGCCGCACTTCATATCAGCCAGTCGAGTGCGCTGCAGCTTCGGCGGCTGAATATTCAGGAATCAGAGGCTCATTTAACATTAATGCGAGCAAAAATTGAAATTCTTTGGCTGCAAATGAGGATACAGACATAGCACACATACAGTATTCAGCTACTGTATGCAGCTGTTTTCCCCCCCTCACGGTGTTTTCAACCATCTGTCAGTGATATTGATGTTTCTCACTGAGGGCCACAGGGTGCAGGGTGGAGGAGAGGAGTGAGAATGAGGAAATATTCAGGGTATGTAGTCATGCACATCCTCTCATCACTCTTTCACACCGAGTCTTGGGATCGTATAGAGGCGTGAGGTTTTATCTTGATGCTGGACTGTTATCAGCTTAGGTTTAATGGTGAAGTATATTATAAATAAAAAGATCAACACAACTGTGCTCAACTTCAACAATGCTCAATTACAAGAGACAATTGTTGAGTATTTTTTAAATTAGGCCTAAATGTAAAAGGCAATTTATTTATGTTCGTCTGCAAAAAATGATAACAAAATATATTCAATATAGGACTTATTTAAAGCCTGCACCTAAATAGAAAAACTCACTGAGCTATAGAAAACAATACAGTCTCCAAAATGTAATCCAACATGTGTTCATATAGACAACAATCATACAGCGGCAATTCAGCACATACATAAGAAAGTACAAAGACAATGTGATACATAAAAAGGGGGAATCTTACAACAGCTCCTCTCCATCTTTCCCTCTGTGTTTGACATGTTTAGGAAGATGAAGATGGTTTAATAGGAATGGACCAGTGACTTTGTTTGAAAATCTGAGAGTCTGCAGTTTCTCAAATAAAGATAAATGAATAAGTAAAGATGACCAATAAATAATAAATCAAGATGGTAAATGGGACTCAGATCGTTTGAAAATGTATTTTTTTCACCCCAAAACGATCTGCGTCCAGATGAGCACTTCGCCTCTGTGTCAGAAGTGATCTGCGTACAAACCAGAGGTGTATAAAGTACTAAATAACACAGTAAAAGTACAAAAAACTTAACTGCCAAAAGAAAATCAGTCTTAAAGTAGCTCACGTTAAATGTATTTAAGTACCAAAAGTATCTTGTGAAAAAATATACTCAAGTATCAAAAGTACAAGTACAAGTAATGTACAAAGTATTTTTATAGTACGCATAAAAACAAGCCAAAAATGGTTGGATGGAGCGTTCTTAAACACGTTTATCTTGTGGCACTTTTGGGCACAAGAGGCACTAACCCTAACCCTAATCCTTTTAGGATTTTCCCCCATCCCAAGGTAGCCAAACATTGTAGCCAGGTATGACCACGGGTGACCCTTACCTCTAATCTTCATGAGTAGCGTACATTGTTCTTCTCGTTCTCTCGGACATGCCCATTTCAAATAATCCCAGATTAATTAAATATCTATATTAATTTGTAACCAGGTGACAAATGTCAAAGCAATGGAGTAAAAGTATATTTTTTAAGTATTAAATGTAGAAAAAAAAAACTCAAGTAAAATACAGATCCTCAAAAAAGTACATCTACTTCATTACTATTCACCTCTAGTACAAACTATAACAGGCCTGATTTATTATAATGTTAAGGTAAACAGTGTGTGCCAATGTAAACAGGAAGTAAATTACCATTGTCTGAGGTTGTTTATTTATTTTCAAATGGTATTGATGAGAAACAGCGATGGTGAAAAGTAGGAACGTGGATTTAAAAGTGCACCATCTTATTCAAAGATTTGCAGCAGGTGTATCCAGAGAGGAATAATGCATTTTTAAACAGAAACGGAGAAGTGTGGGTGTCGACTAAGTGAGATGGAGGTAGTTACACTGAGGAGGACAGGCTTTTTCTGGCCAGGCTGCAAAAATAGAAGTATCTTCTGTCTTCAGCTTATATGTGTTGTTACCCCATTAAAAATCAAGTGTTTCTTGTTGTCCAAGTGTTTCAGGTCGTCCAAAATGTGATATTTCACATTTTGTCACATTTTGGACAACATACTTAAGAATGGCTTTTTTGTCACATTTTGGACGACGTACTATACTATGACTTTTTTGAGATATTTCGGACGATATCCTCGACTATGATTTTTTTGAGCAATTTTGGACAACATACTTAAGTATGACTTTTTTGTCACATTTTGGACACCATACTATACGATGACTTTTTTGTCACA